>NC_090939.1:777621085-777922751 GCF_040938575.1 Ambystoma mexicanum | reverse complement strand
ATCTTGTTTTTAAAATGCAAATGCATCATTGCAGCCTGTTCCCCATCTGTCATAATCCACAATGTGACTCGACCACAATTTTAGCGCTCCATCACCCTTGACCCCACCATTGTGATTCATGTTCTTGTGATGAAATGATGACTGCTCTGCAGCAGTACAGGGGTGAGCAATTGAAAAAAACCCTACCCGGTTCCACACTTCTAGTAAACCAACAGTGACCCCAATAAAAAATGTGATTCATGCACAGCCGATAGGTATATCTCCTTCACCTCTTTTGATAAGGTGGGTCGAGGCAGGCTATATCAGGAGGGATGTGAACTAGCACAGAAGCAGTCCAAAAACAATTGTACTATTCTACCAAAATAATGTTCAAACAAGGTTCTATAAAGTAGGGTAGCCTTAATTAAACTAAACATACAAACACTATCACCCACCCCTGTAAGAGGAGAACATGCAGACTTGGTAATGAAAGGGGCCACTCTCGGTCTGAAGACAGGGGTGCACAGGCAATCATTTCAGAAGCAATGTCAAGTCTACTGAAGATTTCTTTTAAAAAGGTCAGTGTAGGGTCTTAATAGTCACTATGGCCCTTCAAGGCAGGCCAGGGACAGAACCCCTTCAAGTACCTTATAGGCGTATTGTTGGTGCCTGACAGGGTCTCCAGAGGCAAGGTGAGTCCTTGTTCTGCACTTCCCAGCCGTAAGGGTCCCAGTGAGGACTTGAGGGACTGTTGCCTCCAGTGAGCAAGTTCCTGGGGGTAGCAGTAGTCCCAGCATGCAGTAGCAGCAGATCACCCCAAATGTTCCTCTAGGGTGGTTGAGGGAAGGGTCTGTCTCCCCTTTGGTAACCTTTGGTTTCACCTCTACAGAGGAGGGCTTTGGGGCAGACTGTGCCCCTAGTAAGGCTCCAGGTGAAATCCATCTTCTTCAGTAGTTCATAGATGATTAAACAGAAGGGGTGGTCTCACCCTCTTACATATTCAAACTGATACAGTGGATTGGTTCCCTTCTAGCCTTCTGTAAGGGGTCCAGTCTTGGTTACTGTTCCAAAATCTTTTGCTTGTGGATGTCATACTCAGAGTGCTTAGTCTGCAGGAAGTTGGGAGGGGCACAGGAAGTGTGCGAACTCTGGGAGAATCAAAGATGATGGCACTTTTCAGTCTACTGGTGAAAGTCTCCTGGCTACTCCAACTTCACCCTCTAGCCAGTCTGCACTGTGTCAAGTTGAATCTGTCAATTAGCACCCTGGTGTGAGTTCTCTATTGTCCTGACAGGGCTTGCATTTGAAGCAGTGGTTCCCGGCTAATCTCTGTGGAAATGTCCTGTCTTCTGGATAAGTCTGCAGGAAGTTGGGAGGGGCACAGGAAGTGTGCGAACTCTGGGAGAATCAAAGATGATGGCACTTTTCAGTCTACTGGTGAAAGTCTCCTGGCTACTCCAACTTCACCCTCTAGCCAGTCTGCACTGTGTCAAGTTGAATCTGTCAATTAGCACCCTGGTGTGAGTTCTCTATTGTCCTGACAGGGCTTGCATTTGAAGCAGTGGTTCCCGGCTAATCCCCTGTGGAAATGTCCTGTCTTCTGGATAAGGTGACAAGCCTCACCTGAGAGATCAATCGGTGGGTGGGGGTATTTCTGGGCTAGGATCAAATGTTTCTTTTTACGTGAAACCCAGTTTGGAGATGTTGATAGACATAAGACCATGTCAAAATGACAATAACATGACACAAATAGGTTTTGGCCATATAATTCTACATTCCATGAGGCCACCATGTCAAAATTAGACATAGCTGAAATGTAGAGTTTCAAGTGCCACCTACCTCTGAATGAAAGTGAAGTCTGTTTAGCAGATCTCCAGGTTTTTTGGATTGTCCCTGTGCTACTAGGTCACAGTAAATGTATAATTACTTTAGACTTCAGTGTGGTCTGAAATTCTTTTTGGGACACATGATTAGTTCATTTGTAAATGATTGTGCCTTGATTTTAGTTAGGTAGGTTAGGCTACCATCAACTAAGCATTGGACACCATTCCCACATGGCGCGAGCCATATTTATGGATTAAAGTCACAGTGAGTGATGTGTCTCGCACCAACTTGATTTATTTTGTGTGCATCCATCTTGGACACTTGATCTTGTTGAAACCCTGATGGCTGCTCCATGCGATATAATACTCGCCACCCCACTAAGTGAATAGACACACAGCGGAACATTTGAAGGTGATTTTTTTAATGAGCTCTGATTTATGACATGGAACCATAGGTCAGTGACTGGCGTTATGGTCTGTTTTGTTTATATGCCATTAACCATAGGCAAACGGATTAACTTGCATTGAACACCTCAAATCTAGTTGTTTAATAGCCCTTCCTACTTTAGGGATGTTGATTCACCAAAATGCCAGGGGTAGCAGAAGCAACATTACAGAACAGATGACATCACCGGAAGTGATTCACTTGACCTCTGACCAGGATGACATCAGTTCCTCTTTAACCATGGTGACCAAATACATACTGAAGCAGACAAGAATATTTTAGATACAACCACATTTTAACAAGGGTGCTGTCTTCATATGCCATGGAAGGGTCATGATATAATATGGTTAGACCCAATAGTACAACAAAGGCCGAGCCAATAATGGTTCAACCATTGAGTTCGCTATTTGAAGATTTGGATATATCTTATTTGAAGATTTGAAAATATCTTTAAGCAATAATTATGACAAAGCATTGAGCAATTCTGGGGAGTGCTGTGAACCGATTCTGCTGAAATGGACTCAAACAAACTTAGCTTGATGGAAAGCCCAGTGAAGATGTACAACAAAATTAAAATTGGAAAATGGTGAAAGCTATACAGAGAATGTCATTGCATAAACTACAAAGGGAGCTAACCACACAACGGAGGAAATATATGGCAATACAGCCCTCCGTGATGCAATTCCCAGGGCCGAAATATTGTTACATTTATGGGCGCTTTCATCTTAATTTATTAGGCTCCCTACAAAGTTGGGGTTCCATAAGAGGGATCCCTTGACAAGAAATACACTGTCAGCTCTGCAAAAAGCTGGGGGTGCAGAAACACTACAAGATTGGCTGACTGGCTGTAGCACAAAACTATGGCTGTGGAAAATGTGGTTGGGGAAGTTCATAAGGCGATTAGAGGAATTAAACAGTGGAGTCATGTGGGCTAGGCTCTTGTATGGATACTCTTTCTCAATGAGCATTGCTTTGGTGAATATTTTAATAGTGAGACACAACACGTTGGGGGAAAATGCTTTTCTCAATAAGTCCACCATGATTAAGTAGGGAAGGGAGTAATTTGTCGGAAAGGTGGCAAATGTAATCTGGGGGGTTAGAAAGGAAGGCCCTGATAGGTATATATTACATGGCCTGCGGTAGCGGCCATGTAGTTATGGTTAAGATGCTAAACCCATAGGAAGAGCACTTTTGGGCGGCTTATAAATTCGCTTCCCCTGGACAAATCCTCACCAAACTTTGCAAAATAAGTATATGGCTCACTCTGAATTTTTTGCAAAGTTTGGTGAGGTTTGGTCAAGGAGGGGCAAAGTTATAAGGGGGGTCCCAAAATTTATTTTTTTCTCGTAGACATAATGGGAAAAAACGTTGCTCATGCCTACAGCCCAAACTGCTGCACAGATTTTCACCAACTTTGCGGCAGGAGCGGCAGCTTGGTCCTGAAAGCGTGCTCTTGTTAATTTGGTGTAAATACGTCCAATAGTTTTTTTTTTAAACAACCAAAACATAAGGCAAAAATATTAGTGATATTTATGTCCGGTCCGCTGACTCACTTCCCTGTTCGGTCCGAGGACTGGCCTCTGATTGGCCAGAAAATTCGCTGATTTTTGCGTGATCCGCAGACATCGAGACGCGGTCGCTGATTGGGTGGTGAGAAAACATAAAATGCGTTGGTTTCCGCAAAACGCCCGCCATGTTGGAGTCGCTGACTTTTTTTGGGGTCCGCGGACAGCGCAGCGAAAAACTTTTTTAAAAAAGCAACAATGCACTTGTCAAACTCAACAAACAATCTCTGGCAAGGTGGGGGGCATGAGGATCGGATGGGATATGGCCATAAAAAGCCAAAAAACGGGTTGTTTCACCCCCGACAGACTGCAAACACTCCAGATGTCCTGGAGCAGTCCTGTGTGTCCGCAGACACTTCAGATATCCTAGGACATCTGCACCTATTTCTACATTACATGGTTGGGGAAAAGCAGTTTTTGGATGGCTTATATCTTTAGCGCCACTCAATGAAACTGCATGTTATTTTGCAATTCTATTCCAGACCTAATCCTGATAGGTTTTCAATGTTTTGTGGGATTCTGTCAAGAGGGGGCAAAATTAGAGGGGGGGGGGGGTCCCAAAATATTGCAAAGGCATATAAATGTGTGTCATTTGACGAATCTGCACAACATTTGGCAAAACGATTTTGGATCTAGATATAAATGGTTTTCTAAAGTTTGGTGGGATTTTCTCAAGAGGGGGTGAAATTAGAGGGGGGTCTCAACATTTTTAGATGGCTTATAACTTTGTTGATATTTGACGAATGTGGACAAAAGTTTTGAGAAAGATTATAGACCCAACCTTCAATGTTTGTGTAAAGACTGAATGGATTTTGTCAAGTGGGCCTAAATTATATGGCTATTGTATGTACATGCATTTTGACACTTTTGAAAAAATAAAACATGGGCCGATTTCGAGCAAACTCGTGAGGAGCATTGGCAAGGACATTAAAGCATGGTTTTTCAAATGTGCCTGTGTTTTATTTGTTGACAAGTTTCATAATGTAGGTACAAAAAATAGTTACATACCTTTGGCGACTGAGGTAAATCTGTGGCCGTGGGCAGAAGCCAGATTGTCTGGGTGATGACATAAGGTCATGACACGGACTATCTGGCTACTGGCCATAACCGCGAGAGACATAAAATAGCGTTAAAGTGGCCATGTGCACCTGGGACCGGGCTGTGGTAAAGTTATTCGAAAGTAGGATAGGTTTGAAAGGGTAAAAAAATGTGCTTGTGGTAATATGGTCATAGGGTTCTGCAGGCTGCCATAGAAAGGGAAGAGGGGCTCTGTACGGAGCCCCGCCGTCTCTTTCCATAGTGGCCTTCTTGGAAAAGGATTGTCCTTCCTTCCTACTGTAGGAAGAGAAATCTATTTTTTAGAACCCCGGCTTCCCACTTTGGGAACCAGGGTTGCTAATGGCCTTTATCCCTCATTGCAGGGGCTGCCATGGAAGATAATGGTCAAGAGTCCTCGCTATTTATTTATTTATTTATAACACGCTAAAGCCTGCAGACATCAGGGCGCACACAGACACATTTCGCTCAGATCGATAACTTGAGCTGCCGGGCTGTTATCCGCTGTTGCGGACGAAAAATGGTCTTAAAGTGGCCATGT
This sequence comes from Ambystoma mexicanum, assembly GCF_040938575.1. Lineage (NCBI taxonomy): Eukaryota > Metazoa > Chordata > Amphibia > Caudata > Ambystomatidae > Ambystoma > Ambystoma mexicanum. The sequence continues at coordinate 777,917,342 of NC_090939.1, read as the reverse complement.
CCACCTGGGACCGGCTATGTGGTAAAGTTATTCGAAAGTAGAATAGGTTTCAAAGGGAAAAAAATGTGCTTGTGGTAATATGGTCCTAGGGTTCTACCATAGAAAGGGAAGAGGGGCTCTGTACGGAGCACCACCTTCTCTTTCCATGGTGGCAATCTTGAAAAAGGATTGTCCTTCCTTCCTACAGCGGGATGCTGCAGGCGTCCCGCTGCAGGAAGAAATGTGTTTAGCACCCCAGGTTCCTGCTTTGTGCATTTCACTTTGGTATCTTAAGCCTTTGGTACACTCCCAACAGTGGTAAAGAACTGCCAAACCCATGATTCTCTCTGGGTGCTAGAGGTAGGCATGTCCTCTACCTCATCTTCTTGTTCCTCTTCATTGTCTTTGGAAGTACTGCACTTTTTCTGTTGTGTAGGTGCTCCAGCTGGTGGTGGCTCTTGGGGAGGAGGGAGGGCACTATCTGATGCCATTTTTAAGAGAAATAGCAGTTTTACTAATATTCTTCCAAGTATGTGCTTTGCACTAGATTGTTAATAGATAATGAGTAAGTATAGGTGTAGGACCTGTGCTAGGGTACATTTTGAGCTTGAAAGTTCCTAGATCAGTCGTAAAATGCAGTTCCAAACAGTCTTCCAAGCATGGACCCGATTCCGAAGTGCAGACGCCTTCGCAGACATGTCATCATGCTGCGTGCGAGCGCATGGTCACGTGGCACTGTCCGGAAGGTCTGTGATGATATCAGACCTTTGCGGACGTCGACAGATGCAAAAACAGTGGAGAAAGTTGCAAAAAGTGTATAGGGGAGTTAAAAATGATGCTAGAAGGTGGGAATTGGCAGAGTTTTAAGGTGAAACGTTGTAAATGGGACAGAAGGGTTGCTATATTGGGGTAAGTATGATATTAGTAAGTTGTAGGAAAATAGCATGCACTGGTAAAAACCCATGAAATTCAGTGAAAAAACTTTGTTATAGGGACGTTATGGTTAAGTTGCACTGATAAAAACCTATGAAATTCAATGAAAAAACATTGTTAAAGGGCCATTATGGTTAAGTTGCGCTCCTAAAAACCTATGAAATTCAATGAAAAAACGTTGTTAATGTGACGGTATGGTTAAGTTGCGCTACTAAAAACCTATGTAATGCAGTGAACAAACTTTGTTAAAGGGACGTTATGGTTACAAGTAAAAACGACAAACCCCTGAAATTTGCCAGTTATGGTAAGCTAAGCAACCATAACTCGCACCGCCACCGTGCGCTGCTTAGATTAACACCCATGACATCAAAGATGACATCAAAGAAGGAATCCTGAAACACAAGAATCTTTTCTGTGCATGACGTTAATTAGTTAGGTTATTAACACTTTCTGCTAATACTGCAGTTTTTTTTACTTACTTTACTTTCCATGTATATACTTCTATTTGAATGCATTGTGGTCTCTTTATGTTTTGTGTTGTAGTAGTACAATTATACAGTAAGTTAAGCATTGGTAGGTACTTATGTTTCACAGTATGCAAAATTCTGAAATGAAAGCATTTATAATTTTACTATCCACCATGGGAAGATTTTGAATATTGCACCTCTATGCTGCATGCTGCAGAGAACGCCTATGTTTCTTCACGGGTTCGTTCATGTACTAAAAGAACTCAGTAATGCAATGGTATTTATAGCAATGCATTGCTTAATGAACTATTTGGCATATGATAGTTCTTCAATGATCTCTGATACTTTTCTGCCAACATTATTATGACAGTACCTTGTGGAGGCTGTGCATGAAAACTAAATGCACATGTGATGTCATCAGTGATGTCATCAATGACATTTGTGATGTCATCTTTGATGTCCTGGGTGTTAGTCTTAGCAGTGAACGGTGGTGGCGTGAGTTATGGTTGCTTAGCTTACCATAACTGGCGAATTTCAGGTTTTTTTTGGTTTTACTTGTAACAATAACTGAATTTCATAGGTTTTTAGTAGCACAACTTAACCATAACGTCACATTAACAAAGTTTTTTCACTGATAGGTATATAGTATGATATTATATTGTATTGTTAAATGAATTAATATATGTAATGTTTGTTTTAGAATGTTGTGTCTAGTAATTTATTCCATTTGTAACAAACTCAGAGTTGTGAAGTATAACATTTTTTATAAACTATAAACACACATCAAAAATAGGCCGATGCACTGCCATAGATATGCCACTTCAGCATTGTATGGTCAGCCACTTCAAGATTATGCCAATTTTAGCTGCATGTCGGGTATTGTCATAATATGAAAAGTAGATCCCCTACATTGCCAGTTGCTGCGATAATACAGCACCCAAAAACCCAATAGTTCAAGTCACTTTCAGTGCACAGGAGCAGTAATGCTTTAATTAATGATAATGATTTGTTATTTATATAGCACTTTACATAGCACATATTTACAAACAGTTATCATCCCAACCAAAGTTGGTACTCATTTACCTCAGAAGAATGAAAGGTTGAGTTGGCCTTGCCAGGATCTGAACCTGCGACCTGCAGATCACACACAGACCGTAGCAGCAAGCTCTCAACCCGCTGAACTATCTTACTGCTTTGCTATTAAAAATGCAATGCCACCATAAGAAAACATGGCAAAACTGGTTGCACAATGTAGGAAAGACACGTAATAACCCTTATCATGTTTGATGCAGCTTTGATGATGCACAGTAAAACATGCCCTTCCACAGTAAGACATACCTAGACTGGCAGGACCAAAATGCCAATTTAACCATCTAATAATACGTATCATGCTTACTTTATGATAGCTTCTCAGAAAAATATACAATGCCACAGTAAGCACTGGCTGCAACCAAATGTCATTCTAGCCAGGTAATTACATGTATCATGATTGCTTTATCAGAAATGCCCAGTACAAAATGTCAAGCCATAGTATGAAATGGCTAGTCTATCTGCAGCAACATGCTAGTCTAGAAACACAAAACAACACGTATGGTGCTTAATTCATTATAGATGCCCAGAAAAATATGCCATGACGAAGTAAGTAATGGTTAGATTGGCTGCACCCAAATGTCAGTCTAGACAGGTAATAACACTTATCATGCTTACTTTATTATAGATGCCCTGTAAAAATATCATGCTCCTTAAGAAACGACTAGACTGGCTGTACCAAAATGTGAGTCTAGCCACTAATAACACATATCATGCTTGCTTTATTCTAGATGCCATGTACACATGTCATGCCACATAAACATGTCATGCCACAGTAAGAAATGACTAGACTAGCTGCACACAAATGCCAGTCTAGACAGGTAATGGCACTTATCATGCACTTCATTATAGATGACCAGAAAAAATATGCCATGCCACTGTAAGAAATTACTAGACTGTCTGCACCCAAATACCAGTTTAGACAGGTAATAACACTTATCATGCTTATTTCATTATAGATGCCCCGTAAAACTGTCATGCCACCCTAAGAAATTACTAGACTGGCTGCACACAAATGGAAGTCTAGACAGCTAATAACACTTATCATGCTTACCTCATTACAGATGCCTGAAAAATATGCCATGATGTTGATCATGCTTACCCCATTATAGATGCCTGAAAAATATGCCATGATGTTGCATGAAATTACCAGACTGTCTGCACCCCAATACCAGTTTAGACAGGTAATAACACTTATCATGCTTACTTTATTATAGCTGCCCTGTAAATCTGTCATGCACATTAAGAAATTACTAGAGTTGCTGTACCAAAATGCGAGTCTAGCCACTAATAAAACATATCATGCCTGCTTTATTATGGATGTCCATTACGTGATAGCGTATCCTCCTCTTGCCCCACCCTCCTGAGACGTTCCCTCTCCCTCCCACACTCCTCCTCCAACCCCAAAAGCAGCCCCTTGGCCCAGCATTACCTTCACATCCCTCTTCCTCGCCCCAGTACTTACGTATGAGGCAAGGTGCTTCATGGACAAGTACTGGTACGAGGAAGAGTAGAACTAGGAGTAATGCAGACTACTTGTAAGTAATCTAGGTACTGAAAACAAGCACACCATTCACATACGCATTTACACTTCACTCATCCACCATTCACTCACACACCCAGCCACCCATACATCATGCACTCACTCACACATTACATACATATACATACACACCTTTCCATGCATGCACGAACACACATTTACACAAAAAAACAAGTTCTTACCTTTTTACCTTTTTCAAGTCCCTTGCTATTCCGGGGAACTACTCTCTGGCTGGCCTCTGTCTCCCATTCCCCACGCATGCGCAGAGCAGTGGACCCAGAGCGCTCCATGTTCTGTGGAGGGAGGGAGAGAGGGGAGTTCTTTTGGAAGTCATTCTGACTTCAAAAAAACAATATTTTTGTTATGGTAATTATTTCTTTTTTACGTCAGACTCACTTGAAAAAAAAATTAATGTACTTTAGGTTTCTCTCTGCCTCTGCAACCCCCAGGGGTCTCAGAGGCAGAGCCAGGCGTAGCACAGGAGTTGCCATGGGTCACAATTGAGACCACTGGCGACCCCCAATTGATGTCCCTGCCCTGCTCTGGGACAAGGCTGGGGGGAATTCATTGCACAGGTATGTGTTGTTGTAGGGGACATGCCTTTACATGTATATTAGAATGCATGTCTTGTTTTTGCAGGGGATGCTGACTTTGCAAACCATACTTAAACATTATGACGATGGCTGTGTTCCACGCCCTATATCCATAGGAGGCCCTTCATTATTCTTGCACGAACTAGTTTAGGGTATTCAAATAGAAGGTGCCAATTTCGTGATATCACAGTGGTATGTTTTTTCACAGTTTTTATGTATGTTTGTATTTTTTGCCCATTTGTGTGTAGATAATCAGAACCAGTGAGGAATAATTAAGCGTATCTTATGAGGTAGGCATCCCAAGTAAAGAAGTGAAGGGGAGCGACTGACTGGTTATTTACGCCCTGAGGAAGATGGACAATTTTTCTGCACTAGCTCTTTCTGTCACAACTGCTCAAGGATGGCTATAAAAACATATCATGGGGATCTTGATGAGAAGGTGTCTGTATTCCCCACACCAGCTAACAGTTGACAAGTTCCCACTACTAATGGTCTGGTATTAGACCGTGTTGAGTAGTGTAATGCCTAACATGACCACCGATATACTGCATGCATTGAGACGGATTATCGCCTGGTATATGAATTGAGATGTGTATGTGTGTCCTGCTGTTTTTCCTGTATTAGCATGCTGCTATTCGCACAAAATAATGTTTACAAAGGCAGGGTGCAATCACTATCATACCACTTTATGAGTATTAAAATAATGCTGTCTCGGTAGGGATTTTTATTCCATGTTTGATGTGATGTGTTTAATAAAATACATTAAGCTGATGTGACTTTAGGATTCATTGAAAACATATGTCTACCACTGTCCTCCAGGTTCTTTTCTCATTATGTTTAATAAGTCCCAAATTGAAATAAATAATATTGAATTGTTTTTTGCTCCTGTGATACACTGCCTTGTTTTTGCTTATATTTGACCCATGGTGACTAGGAGTTACGGGGTACACAACATCCTTAGTTTTTTTGTATGTCTTTACTGAATCAATAATTGCACCCCCTCCTGCCATTACCTTTACCATTATTCATGAACACATTTGTGCATTAGAAAAACACCACAAAAAAGGATTTTGCCCACCATTAATCTTATCCTGGGAAACTGTACTTGACCCGTATTCCATGTCTGGTGGAATACAGATCCAGAACCTTCTAAGAACACTTACTGTTTCAGCTCAGGGAATTGAAAACAGGTCACTAAATGGAGGTAGGCCTAATTAAGAAGTATGCTAACAGCAAAGGTTAAATCGGATCAACGAAAAGTGTTTTTGGAAGGGTAATAAGGCCAATGTGAAAACGATGACAGTAGGAGACAACATATATATTCTTAAAGGGACCACTTTAGAAATATAAAATCACATTTTTATCCGTTCAGTTCTTTGAGGAGAAGCACATTTATTTTTACTGCGGTTTGTTTTCTTTTGACCCGGAACCCCAAGGGTTTGCTGTGACGAATTACATTTCCTCTTAGAGGAATGTGCTTTTAATTAGAGTACACAGTACACGTAATGAATACCACTGATTCAGAGTGACATGTATAAGGAAATGTGCAGCTATTTTACAATACTACAACGAGCGCAGAGTCTGCAACCGATTTAGATGCCAAATGTAATCCAGAAGAAAAACATTGGAATATGCGTCGGGCGTGGATCTGATTTCAAACCTTGAATTAGTTATCAGGCACGCGCTGATTTGTGACAAATCTGCTTTTGCCTTAGAAGGAAAACGTTGTTGTTTAAGGGGACGATTTGCAAAAGGAAACCTTGCTCCAAAAAGCCAGTGCATCCATTTCCTGTGTGTGTGTGTCACCCACACACGCGCAATTTAAACTCCGAATAAGAAATGTAAGTGCCCAAGAAGGGTCCAGGCCAGACAATGCAAATGATGGTTTCTACCAACAAAGTCGCAGATTCCAAACCAGGTTTAATGATTCAAAAAATGACAGCACGAGCAGGGTCAGACTGGGGCATACATTGTCTCAGCCACCAATGAAAAAGGGGCCCGACAGTTGCAAATGGCAATTCATTCCTTTTGTGACAGACTGTTTGAATAGTGCCCAAGGGGGAGGTTTTTTTAAAAAATAAAATGCGATGCAAATTGTGCATTTTAAAGAATATTTATTCAGCAACACTGGTCAAAACGTACTAACCGCATAATGAATTATCTTATCAAACTGGCCCACACGGGCAGGGGCGTTGCTAGGGGGGGGGGTAAGGGGGCTATAGCCCCTGATCTTTTGGTTGTAGCCCCGGATAGAATCTCAGGAGCTACAGCCAAAAGACTAGCTAGCCCCCAGTCCCAACAGTTCCGACATCAGCTTAGCCCCGAGTCCTTTCCAGACCTAGCAACTCCTCTGCACACGGGCCAAAAAAGTGGCCCACTTTGACCCAAAGAACTGGCCCACACCGGACATCTGTCATGAATCAGGAATTTGAACTGGGCGAATGTTACATCTCAGTGTATTGGAAATCTTTCATACTGCACCAAGTCACTGCCGTAGTGGTGACAGAGTGCCTAGACTTGCCCGGAACATTTTTTTTGTGACCCCACCCACCCCCAAGAAGAGGTGTTGCAGGTTAAAGGAAGAGGGATAGCGCTCATGATAGCCGAGCCAGACAAAGTAGGCCAACAATGATGGTTAAAATAATTAGGAGTACATTCTAAGTGTATGAAGGAGAAGGGAATATTTACATGAACTCGAGAGCTTTTCGAGTTTTCGATAGCTAAACAGGTATTACTAAAATGAGTCCGTCTGTGTGGTGTACTCGAAATGTGATCAAGCGGACCCTTGAAGTGTGTCTGCGTTAATGACCTGGTAGTATATTATTTCACTCAAAATAAGTCCCCATAATAGTAACTCTGGGATCACCAAGGCTAGTGGCCAAGAGTGACCAAATCAAAAATAGATTGTACGAAAGGCAAATGTGACGAAGACCAACAGGGCAAGGGGAGAGGGATGTGCCAGATGGCTGTCCTTCTGTATGAAGTGAACGTCTAGTAGACTTTCACATGTGTGAAATGTTCTAGTGATCTGCAATGTCTTTGGCTTAGGAGCAGGCAGGTTTTGAGGCTGTTCTCAACTACCGGGTGTCACTGTTAGCAACATGATGTTAAAACAATGCACAATGGAACCAAAGAGCAAACACCCTAGACAATGAAAGGTCACAAAGAAAAGACAGGAAAGCTGGGAGGAACTGCAAGCACTCTTAATTGAGTGAGTGCTTTTAATTTTGGTTCTTCTGGGAGCAATGACCTGGACTGGGCTGCTTGAAAGTTCTTAAGGCCTAGAAGAAGCTTTAAGGGTGAGGTTATGTTATGTTATGTTATGTTATTTTGCATTTATATAGCGCCTTCTATACCCTTGGTATGGTCTGAAGGCGCTGGTAGGTTGAACGCCCTTGGGAACCGAAGTTCAGGTCAGTAGAGAGAGTAGAGGGAGTCCAAAAGTGCGTGTGCGCACCAGGTATGTGTGCAGCTGGTGCGGAAAACGAGTGGTAGCTGCTTCTTAGCTGTAGGTGTGGTGGTTGAGAGGTCAGGAGTATGTGTTCGCTCTGGTTGGTTTTACCCAGAACGAGTGTGGCTGCCTTAGACCTGAGGAGAACGCCTGGCTGGGGGGTGTGAAACCAGCAATGATACTTAGAGTGATGTGGAGTAAGCGGGAGATGTAGATATGAGAACAGTTATACTGAATGGTGTCCTAGTATCTCTGTGTTCTAGATGAGTGGTGGTGTAAGGGGGAGAGTAAGTGTGGGGTGTGGTATGATGTATGTTTTCAAGTGTTTCCTTCATTCCAAAGCATATTAAGTATTGTCTGTTGCACATATTCGTCCGTTCCTCACTCTTCCGCTCCACACATTCGTCTAGTCATTATCATCGTCTAGTTCACACCCTTGTCCAGTCCGCACACTCGTCCAGTCCGCACACTCGTCCAGTCCGCACACTCTTGTAGTTTATACTCGTCTAGTCTACATACCGGCTCCAGATAGGGCACTCGTTCAGTCCACAATGGTCGTCCGGTCCATCCACTCATCGGAAAAGCCAACTACGCGTCTGCTCTGTCTGTTCATCCATTCCAAACACTCATCTGCTCTATGTTTTTGTCCGCTCATGGATTCATCAGTTAGGCACACTCGTCCGCACCACGTATTTACCCGCTTTACCCAATCGTCCGCTCCATATATTCATCCGCATCGGACATTTGCTTGCTCCATATACACATCCATTCCATACGCCCATCCACGCTACACATTTACTTTTTCGCTCTCCTCATTCATCCGTTCTCCACAATCATCCGCTTCGCATTGATCTGCTCTCCACACTCGTCCCTTCTCCACGCTCCTCCGCTCTCTTCTGGTCCCCGCACTCAACCGCTCTCTGCGCTCAACCGCTCTCCACTCTCATCCGCCAACTGCTCTCCACTCTCATCCGCCATCCGCTCTCCACTCATATCCGCCGTCCGCTCTCCACACTCGTCCGCTCTCCACACTCATCCGCTCTCCACACTCCTCCGCTCTCCACACTCGTCCGCTCTCCACACTCCTCCGCTCTCCACACTCGTCCGCTCTCCACACTCGTCCGCTCTCCACACTCGTCCGCTCTCCACACTCATTCACTCTCGCTACTCATCCGCTCTCCACACTCATCCGCTCTCCACACTTATCCGCTCTCCATACTCATCCGCTCTCCACACTCATCTGCTCTCCACACTCATCCGCTCTCCGCACTCCTCCGCTCTCCACATTCATCCGCTTTCCACAACTCATCTGCTCTCCAGTCTTGACCGCACGCTTCCGTTTAGTGTATTTGTCTGTTCTGTACGCTTCATCCATTCTAATTATTTCATTTATGTCATTCACTGTATTCCCTTCTCATTCATTATGTCCCTTTCATCGGTTCAGATCTCCAAGTTTCTCAATGATTTATTCCTATTTTCTGTTTCTCTGTTTTGATCTACTTTACTCGTTTAGGCCTGTTTTGTCTTTCTAGTATACATTTGAGTTTATTTAGCTGTCATTTCTCGCTTCATGTAGTTTGGGTCGGTATTATTGTGATGATGCTAGATTGGTTTTATGGGAAGAGCCAGGTTTTCAGTAGTTTGCGGAAGGACGTTATGTCCTCAGTTAGGCGGATGTGGGGTGGGAGTGAGTTCCACAGGGTTGGTGCCAGGGCAGAGAAAGATAATCCGCCTAGCCTGACTGAGTTTGTCTTGGGAATTACTAGGAGGCCGGCTGAGCTTGATCTTAGTGTGCGAGAGGGATGATAAGGTATTAGTTTGTCTTGAAGATATTGCGGTCCAGTTTTATGCAGTGCTCGATGGGAGAGGCATAAGGTTTTGAAAGCTACCCTACGGGCTACTGGAAGCCAGTGCAGTGTTTTAAGGGCTGGGGATATGTGGTCTCTTGGATTGAGCGCAAGTAGCATTTTGGCCGCCGCATTTTGTGCTCTTTGGAGTTTATTCAGTTGGTAGGCATGGATTCCGAGGTATAGGGGGTTTCCGTAGTCCAGTCTGGATATAACGATTGATTGGACAGCGGAGACTCTGTTGGGAAATGAGAGGTATGGAAAGACGCACCTAAGGTTTTTAAGGTGGTAGTGGCAGGACTTTGAGACATTGTTGACTTGGCGCGAGAGTGTTAGGTTGGAGTCTAGGGTGCATCCGAGATTTTTTACTGTTTTGGAGGGTGTAGGGGAGTTGCCCAAGGCGGGTGGCCAGGGCAGTGGGTGCGGAAGAAGGTCGGAGTTGCCGCAAACCATGATTTCTGTTTTGGAGGGGTTTAACAAGAGGTGGCTTTGGGTCATCCAGTGCTCTATGTTTACAAGGCAGGATGCCAGGTCGGGTTGGGAGTTGGGTTTCGAGTTCAGGAATTTTAGAATTAGTTGAGTGTCGTCGGCGTAGTTGTAACATAGGATGTTGTGTGAACGAATTATTGGTGGGAGGGTGGTCAGGTAGAGATTGAACAGGAGGGCGGATAGACATGCTCCTTGAGGGACTCCCGTGTCGACTGGTCGAGCTTGGGAGGTAAAGCTGGAGAGTGTTGTTATTTGGTGCCTGTCTTTGAGGAATGAAGCTATCCATTTAAGAGCGGTTCCACGAATTCCTAGGGAGTGGAGGCGGTCTAGGAGGATTGAGTGATTGATCGTGTCAAAGGCAGCGGATAGGTCGAGAAGGATTAGAGCGGCACATCCTGCGGAGTCTGCTGTGATTTTAAGGTCATCCCAGATCGAGGTTATGGTTGTTTCGGTTCCGTGCCGAGTTCTGAAACCTGATTGGGCGGGGTCAAGGAGATTGTTGGCTTCGACAAAGGCGTTTAGTTGGGAGTAGGCGGTTCGGTCAATGAGTTTGGCAAGGAATCTGGTGTTTGAGATTGGGTGGTAGTTTTTGGGCTCGAGAGGGTCGAGCGAGGGTTTTTTAATTAGAGGTTTGACGTGTACTATTTTGAATGCTTCGGGAAAAATACCGGAGGAAAGGGAGGCATTTATGATAGATCTTGCGTGTTCTCCTGCGCTGGTGGAAGCAAAGATTTCCTTAAGGGTTGTGGCTGGGCAGGGGTCCAGAGGGGATCCAGATGGTTTGCAGGCAGATAGAAGTTTGAGAAATTGTTCTGGTGATATTGGACTAAAGGATTCGAACATTGGTTGAGTAGAGGTTGCAGTTGACGGGCTGGCCGGTATGGGAGGGGGATTGTTAATTGGTTGTATGAGAGCCAGTTTGGTGTTTAGAGTTTTTGTCCTTTCAATTGCTGTGGTGTAAAAGTGGAGGGAGAGTGAGTCACACAGTGATTGTGACGGGGTCGGGACGGTTGTATTACAAGTTGGGTTGGTGAATTCGGAGATGATTTTGTGGAGTTCTTTGCTTGGGTTTTTGCAGTTTAGGATTCGGGTGTTGTAGTGGGCTTTTTTAGCTTTCCGGATTTCGGCCTTGTAACGGTACAAGTGTCGGGCCAAGGTGGTCCTGCTCTCGAGGGTTTTCTCTTTTTGCCAATTGCGTTCTAGGTATTTGTAGTGTTGTTTACTGGTCTTCAGCTCAGGAGTGAACCATCTGGGGAACGGGCCACGGCGGGTTGATGGTTTGCATGGAGGGGTGAGTCGCATCAGAGATGTGTTGAGCCATGAGTCAAAGGTCTCAGGTGTTAGTTGGTTGTTAGGGTGGCAGGTAGGTGGTGGAGACTGGAGGAGTGCCTTGGCTAGGTCCGGGGTGATTATTAGTTTTTTCAAGCATTTTCGTAGGTTAGGAGTTTCAGATGTGGGTACGGGTAGGGGGCCGGGTGCGGGGATGGCAAACGAGAGAATGAAGTGGTCGGATCAGATGATAGGAGTGGGGGGCTCATTTGGGAGTTAACATGCATAATCCCGCCTTGTCAACACGTCTTGCCCTGGGCCACTGTTACCTTGTACTGAAATAAAGCGCAGCAGGGGGATCCTAGGTCAGATAGGGGTTCAGGCCTACTTTTGGTGGTATGGTACTTTTCATGACAAAGTGTCCCTTACATGTATTTTATTTGGTGTTTTGTGGAGTACTATATATCACCTTGTGACTGCTTCGAAGCGATAGCTGGCCGTGGACAAAACAACATGACATTAATGTGAAAAGGTATAACAAAATATGAGATAAAATAACATGGCACAACACAACAGAGCCAGCTAGTATAACAAAACCAGCATTATGGCCAAAAGGCTGAAGGGGGTATCAAATGAATGAATTAATACATGTAGATGAGAAGGAGCAAGACTCACATAAAACAAAACATGTGATTAGGTTACAAGATCAAAATAGGAAAGGGAGAATCAAAAAAGGAAAAATACCAATGTGGAAGAGGGTTAGGCATAGATGCAGTGAGGAAGGACAATTAACTCCACGGGGAGTATGTGGGGGGTGTTTAACATGCCATGGAAAGGCATAGTGTAACATTTAAAACAAAAGAAAGCATAGCATTTCAAATCCTGCAAGAAAATAGGAGAGCATAGGGTGACATAGCACAACCATATACCAAAGATAGGTCATAGCATAGCATTCCAAATAATAACAACGATGCAAAGAGAGCATGACCCGAACAAGATATCGCAGTGGGTGCTGGGAGGGAGGGGCATAGAGGAACAGGCGTAAACCCAGCAGGGCATTGGGGCCTATTAAAGGGAGAGAAAAGGCCAGGAACTAGGTGCATTGTAACACACTCTCACAAGCCCATGGCCAAATACAACACCAATCACACATGCTCCCCCGCCCCATCACACACAAAATCCATGCTCTAGACCCACCCGTTCCAGGTTTGAGGTCTGTGATGAAACGATTGTGGATTTTCAACACCCACTGAAAATGCCCTTGTGTGAGTGCAAGTGAAAGCTTTTTTCCCTTTGCATATGGCCAACGGCCAATTTCCTGTGCAGGGCTAGTGGCAGCGCCTGTGGCCAAACCTCCCTTTCTTTCTGTGACTCAGGTACGTTTGCATAATGTTCTAATGCAACCAGGAAATATATGTAAATGAGTACATCACACATAGCCCTAGGCATGCAATACTCTTAGACCAAATTACTACAGACAGAAGCTATGCTTTTTTCATCACTATTTCGGCCTGTTTTGTGCTGAAATATCAAATATGTTTCAATGCATAGCCAGAGGAATAGTGATTTTGTTTAACAAAATTCAGATTTGTGCATCAAAGTTGCGCCTAACGATTTGGAAGGCAAGAAAGCATCTTCCTCTGATATTTTACCCTTTAGCTATTTCATTCCAGAGCAACGTGTGTGAATAATGCGTGGGGCAGACGAGTTACAGAGTCGCCGCCCTACCTGGCTCTGCTTTGAGCAGTAAAAACATTACCTGTGATCACCTTATTAAGAAATCTCCTATGATTTAAGATCTCCCCCTTTGTCTTGGAGGAGGATATCTTGTTTGCAGAGCTTTATACTGTGCTTTAAGTCACCTTGTAGGTCTTTGGAAGCGTTCGGAATACAATAGTTGTTCTATTCTTAACCACCATTTACCATTAAAGAACCTCTTTTTTTGGGAAAAGGAACCACTAACACAATTCACTAATACAATGCAGTTATTTTCATTTAGCAGCTCCTGTAATATGTTCTCCACTACTTGCCTTCACATTCCCTCCTTCCTCTATGCCTCGCCTTGCACCACCTGCCGCTTTCCACCCCGCCTCTGTTTGGCCGAGCAGTCTCCAATATGGGATCCTCCAGAAAGTCCTGTTGCCATGAGGGAATCCCACATTACTCATCATCTCATCTCACTTAAAACCTTCCCGGTTTGCGGTAAAGTAATTCTCTCCATCGAGTAAAAATGGCTTCTTTAAGATATGCTTGGTCAGAGTACAAGAACCAATCTCAGTGGGGCTGGCCGCCTTCAGGGGCCCAAAGGATTTACGGGGGGATGCAGGGAGTTACGAGGGGCTATAAAAAGGAACTTTGCTGACTGATTTTAATAGAAAATATAAGCACATGTAGGTTGTGGGGGAGCTCTCTTATTGCCTTACTTGTGGTCTCGGGCCCTAAAATATAATCAAGGGATTAAGGAATCGCCTATTGTGACAGTATTTTACTATTTTTTCAAGTTGAGTGTAAAATGATTTCACGGGTTCTGTAGACAGACATGATAACACTGATCCTGTAGGTCGCTGCTCCGATTCGCGTATCGCTTGATGTGCTTTGCACCCTGAAGTAAACTGCACTAAGAATGGACATGTGTGGCTGGCTGACATACCCCGGAGCAAACGTTGGGGGGAGGCGAGATTTGGTGTGTTGCTGCATACATGGACCTTCTGTGCTCTCTCCCCACCTGTCGCCTCACCCTGGCAAGGTGCAGTTCATTGCAGTGCAAATATCTTGCAAACCGTGCATCCTAGGGCCTGGACCTTGAGTTTTGTTCCTTGTGTCAGGACCGGTCCTTCTACGACCACATTGATGGTTCGCCGATTTCAAGCAACCGTCTCATGTGTGAAGGTGCTGTAATCCGGGGAAAGGGGTTGGGTGTCCAAATGTCATGTAGCTAGTAATGTCTGGAGCATCGTAACAGGTAACTATGTAACATTTGGTGCAGATTGTTAAACAGTGTGGAATTGTATAAGGAACAACGCTTTGCAAAACCACAAACCCACAAACACATTTTTACTTGTGCTGAAATCGAGGAAACGGGGTGGGGTGTCTAAATGACATGTAGCCAGTAATGTTTGGAGGGTCCTAAGAGGTAACTATGCAGAATGTGGTACAGATTGGTGAAACAGTGGGGAATTGTTTAAGGAACAACGCTTTGCAAAACCACAAACCCACAAACACATTTTTACTTGTGCTGAAATCGAGGAAACGGGGTGGGGTGTCTAAATGACATGTAGCCAGTAATGTTTGGAGGGTCCTAAGAGGTAACTATGCAGAATGTGGTACAGATTGGTGAAACAGTGGGGAATTGTTTAAGGAACAACGTTTCGCCAAGCCACAAACCCACAAACCCAGAAACAAATGTTGACTAGTGCTGAAATGCAGGGAACAGGGTGGGGTGTCCAAATGTCATGTAGCAAGTAATGTCCGGAGGGTCCTAACAGGTAACTTTGTAAAATGTGGCCTGATTGGCGAAACGGTGTGGAATTGTATAAGGAACAACGCTTCATCAAGCCACAAACCCAGTAAACAAAGGTTGACTTTTGCAGAAATCCAGGGAAAGGGGTGTCCGAATCTAATGTAGCCAGTAATGTCCAGAGGGCCATAACAGGTAACTATGCAAAATCTGGTGCAGATTGGTGAAACTGTGTTGAAATGTATAAGGAACAACGCTTTTCCACAAACCCACAAACATTTTTGACTTTTGCTGAAATTCGGGGAAAGTGGAGGGGTGTCCAAATGTCATGTAGTCAGTAATGTCTGGAGAGTCCTAACAGGAAACTATGCAAAATTTGGTGCAGATTGGTGAAACGGCATGGAATTGTATAAGGAACAACGCTTTGCCACGAATCCCGCCACAAACAAACACATTTTCAGTTTTGTATATATAGACTAGTTGATATACCTGGCATTGCCCGGGCTTTTGTCACCTAATAGGTACAGGTAACTGTGCAAAATTTGGTGCAGATTGGTTAAATGCTGAGGAATTGTATAAGGAACAACATTTTGCCAAGCCAAAACCCACAAACAAATTTTGACTTTTGCTGAAATCTCGGGAAAGGGGTGAGGTGTCCAAATGTCATGCAGCCAGTAATGTCCGGAGGGTCCTAACAGGTGACTGTGCAAAATCTGGTGCAGATTGGTGAAACGGTGTGGAATTGTATAGGGAACATACGCAAAGCCACAAACCCACCCACACATTTTTACTTTTGCTGTAATCCGGGGAAGGGGTGGTGGGGGGGTGTTCAAATGACATGTAGCCAATAATGTCCAGAGGGTCCTAACAGGTGACTGTGCAATATTTGGTGCAGATTGGTGAAACGGTGTGGAATTGTTTAGGGTACATACGGGAAGCCACATATCCAGAGACTTGTGATGAAATCCGGGAAAGGGGTAGGGTGTCCAAATGACATGTAGCCATTAATGTCCAGAGGGTCCTAACAGGTGACTGTACATAATTTGGTGCAGATTGGTGAAACAGTGTGGAATTGTACAGGGAACATATGCGAAGCCACAAACCTACGCCCACATTTTCACTTTTGCCTTTAATCTGGGGTAAAGGGTGGGGTGTCCAAATGTTATGTAGCCAGTAATGTCCGGAGGGACCTAACAGGTGACTGTTCAAAATTAGGTGCAGATTGGTAAAAAGGTGTGGAATTGTATAGGGAACATACGTGAAGCAACAAACCCACACACACATTTTTACTTTTGCTGAAATCCGGGGAAAAGGGTGGAGTGTCCAGTTGTCATGTAGGGAGTAATATCGGAGGGTCCTAACAGGTGACTGTGCAAGATTTAGTGCAGATTGGTGAAACAGTGTGGAATTGTATATGTAACATACACAAAACCACAACCCACACCCACATTTGCACTTTTGCTGAAATCTGAGGAAAGAAGTGGAGTTTCCAGATGTCATGTAGCCAGTAATGTCCGGAGGGTCCTAACAGGTGACTGTGCAAAATGTGGTGCAGATTGGTGAAACAGAGTGGGATTGTATAGGTAACATACGCAGAGCCAAAAACCCACACATTTTCACTTGTATACATATAGATATAAATATAGGTTGTGCAGGAGCTCTCTTATTCCCTTACTTGTGGAATCTGACCCCAAAATATAATCAAGGGATTAAGGCATCGCCTACTGGAACCAATAATTGAGATCCCATCCATAGCTCCAGATAGGACTTTGAAGTGGGAGCATTTTACTATTTTTTAAAGATGAGAGTAAAATGATTTTTTAGGGGGTAAATGTAATAGCCATTGCCATTGGTGGTATTTTGTTAGGGGGATTAAAATAGGTTTAAAGAGCATTTTGAAGTGAGAGTATTTTACTAATAATTTTTTTAAGTTGGGAGTAAAATTATTTTTTAGGGGCTAAAAAGTAATAACCATTCTGATTGGTGGTATTTTGTAGGGGGATACAAATATGTTTAAACTCTAAAAATATATATCTTGGAAATCCATATTTCTTTGCACGCCACAATTCAGGAACATTGAAATATGTATTTGTTTACCTTAAAGAAGCTCCTCTTCCGATCAGATGGTAATATTTCTAGTGCTCTTTCCTATAGCCTTGCTCTTAGCCACACATATGCGTGGTGCTGTGTGGGTAGAAGCAAGAGTAATACTCTTCTGTTCCCTATTTTTTTGTTGCAAGTAATTGTTGTTTTTAGGGATTAAAGGTGCTTCGTAAACTGCTTCTCCGTAGTGCTGATCTCCCCTAATGTAAATGTTCCATCATACCCATGGAACGTCTGGCAGCAACCTACATCTTCTAATCTTAGCTCATACGAATGCTTGGGGTCAATCTTTCGAGATATTTCTCAACTATTGCATCGATAGGGTCATGGGTCAATTATAAAGGCACATGCTTCACTCTAATCGGTTGGGTCTTAGATCCCTAAAGAGCACAATTGAAATGGAGCCACCCACCCCTTTCTGCATGTTGTGAGAGTTGTCCTACTGTAAGACCAAACATGTGGTCCCATTTTCTGTCCAAGGAATATTACCACCAGCAAATGTTGCCCCGATATTGGTCCTTGCTGCTGGTGCTTCAAATGGAGTCAGAAGCCCGCCAAACTACCCAACATGCAGGTGCCAAGCTGTGTTGTGGTACCAATGAAGGGGTACAATCTGAACATGTCTTCTCTCCTATTACAGAAGAGCTAGTTGACTCTTGTTTGTGAACGCACATGCTCAATAGCTGTAGAAAGTCGAAGATGTGCTGTACATTGGTGAGTGACTTTCTCAGACCCATGCAATTTCCTAAATAACTGCTTGGCTTTGGTTAAAGTTTGACACATTAAATAATATTTTCATCAGGCTAATCTTTCCTTTAATTTAGCTATTTCAAACATCCCATTCGAATTCGTAATTACAGATGATATATTAACTACTGTAGAAGTTATGATTAGTCAATACTCTTATTGTGTAAGCGTGTGCAAATCTACAGGTTATAAGTTACATGTGTTTGCATGTTCTGGCTACAGCAGCCAGTGCAAGTTCTCTTCTTGTGTTTAAACCTCAATGGATACAATAAGTGAATGGACAAGGCATTGCCCGGGTTGACGAGTCTCTCACATGTTGAAAATGCCTGGGTAGTGTATTGAAAGTTTTGTATTCACTCAGCGTACCAGAATGTGCAGACCAAACATCCTCCTGAGGTTAAAAATGGGGCTATAAAAAGCAAAGGGGTTTGGAGAACAGTTGAGTAGAAGTAGACCTGCTACAGTAACCATAGCTCTGAAATGACATTGCTACTGGGGGCACTGGCCTAAGGATGGACATTAATAATCAGTGAAGATAGTCCAGGAGTGGTCTTACTAAGCAGTAACTAAATACTGGCAATCAGTGACCTTTTTCTTGGCTGTGGCCAGCAGCTTTTATTAACTATAATTAATTGTTGAAAAGCATAAATGAGTTGTTCTATATCAATGATGGCAAGTAATTATCCATGAGTACATGTTATAAGTGAGTTCATCTCATGCCTTTCTGGCAATTATCTGAATGTATGTCGAGGGGGATCGTTTGTGACTCAATTAAATTAGTCTGGGGAAAGGGTGGGAAGATCATAATTGGGGTCTGTATCTGAAGGTACATTGGTGGTCCAGAGTTGCCATATCACAATGATGGGTAGACCTAATTAGCAACTCTACCCCATAGATGATGGCAGGCACAAATCAGAGAAAGAAAAACTACTAAGTGCTCATGCATCTACCATGGGCAGCACGCGTGGCTTTGGAATTGCTGAACCAACTACCAAATAGCCATACACCTACCACTGGTTGGTCAGCACAAATCAGGGGCTATATATTAAAGAGAGCCAGACGCATCAATGAGTATGCTTCAGAACATGTTTTTTCTGTAAGCAGGGGAAGCAGCTGGTTAGATTAACATTTTGCAGCGACCCACTCTGTCTATGTCAGCTGTGACCAACCCAGCCATAAAGCGGGCCATGATATAATATGCCAAATGTGCATGCTTCCAAATACTACTAACAATCTGAAACAATCAGAGGAATTCCAGAATTGACTTTGAGATGACTTGGCCACTGCACCTGTCTATGCACCTACACTGGGCAGCCATAATGGAGAAACAGATTTCAAATGTCATTATAGATTTTATTTTTAATTCAACATTAATGTATTAAGTCCTACTACTTGGCAGGTGTTGCGGCCACGAAACAGTGTGTATCATTAGAATCATCGATGGGGAGGCAGGACTGCAGAGGATTGCTGCAATGCGAGAAGTGAGGTGTGGGGTCAGCAGGAGGGTTCCCAGTGCTGGCTCAACACAGTGTCCAGCAGTCCAGACACAATGAACTTTAAGTTGTCACCTTAATAAAGCAGCAGGCTCTGTGGAACGTACTGGTTTCTTTTGTGAACCATATAACCCCTGCTAGCACATGCAGCTCTTCTGTTTTTCATCAATAGGGTCAAACCAAGACAAGTAACTTAGTGGAGTTAACCCAGGTAATAGGTAATGTGGATGAATGTCCTTGTACTCGGGACCAGTCCCAGGTAGATACTGGTAGATACTGGTGGCTATTTATTATCCAGCAACTTTCGAAAAGTAAACATAAAAATACAAATGGTTGATTGTAGAGACAACTCCTCAATCAGCTGTGTGATGATTTATCAGTTGGACGCACAATGGCCATTCTGTGGATACTTGAAAGCTCAAAATATTAACAAGAGATTTGAAACATCAGCCCACCATTGATGATACATCTTTGCACACATAACTGCACCATAATGGCCAAGACACTGGCCATCTAAAAAGGGAATCAACCATAGAAAAATGGATACAACCAAAGACATGCAGACAGAATCTCACAGAAAAGCTTTAGATTTGAATGAATGAAGCCAGAGTCAAACTTTTCCTTAACCACTTAATCCTCTCAGTAGGGATTGGGTGAGATTCAAAAGGCTGTTTTGAACAAGATACAAAAAAAGATACAAGCATACAGCTACAAGGCATACATTCCACTATTATGTACCAGAGAAAGTTGTACCTGTCAACAAAGGAGCCACTAAGAACAGGCAAAAGAGGTTAGTCATAGGATTTGAAGCATGAATGGGCACTAACACAACCGTAGCCAATATCAAAAAACAACTCTAATGAGAGTTCGGCAGGCGTATTGGATGAATGTATGTGCACCTTGAAACACTTGTGTATAGGTGCATTATAAATACCCAATAAATAAATACTGTACCTGTCGGCCATGTTTGATGTGGTCGATCGTACAGTACTTTTTGTAGCCTCTAAGAAAAGCGACAATTATAAGATACAACTAGGCAGTTCATCTCTCTTCTCATGAGACAGAGACTAGGCACGCATGTCTGGTTTTACAGTCTTGCAAATAATTTCAAATTGCGCAGTACGTCTGGGAACGCCTCTGTTCCCGCTTTTAATCCCAGGACATTAGCATGGGTGAATAGCACAAATGTGAAAAAGACACCATTACTATTTGAGGGGTGTAAAACAGCTATGTGACACTTATTCCAATCAACTGTATCCCAAGTAAAGACCTTTGGAGTACCATGCATTAAACTCTATCCTTGAAGAAAAACATAGATCACGACCAAGAACAATAGCTACTATATCAAACTGCTTCCCAAGCTGGTACTTTTGCTGGCTAAGAAAGAAAGGGCTTCTCTCTCACAGGTCATTGTCAGTCCAGGCTAACTACTGTATTATTTCTTTTTTTGTATAGCCTATTTTGTTTCATTTTATCATACATAATACAGAAACATTATAAATGAACTAAGTAAGCCAATTTGGAATATGAGGAAAGACACTGAGAAGAAATGAGGATAACAGTATGGATGTTTGCATAAATATTACACGGGCTGCGGCAGCAGCTGTGTAGCTTTGGTTAAGTTGCTCAACTCATCGAAAGAGCACTTTGTGGGCTGCTTATAACTTCACCCCCCTGGACGAATCCTCATCAAACTTTGCAAAGAAAAGTATATGGTCCCCTTGGAACAATTCTGTGATGTTTGGTGCGGCTACGTCCAGTGGGGGCAAAGTTATAGAGGGGGTCCCAAAATTTGTGGAAATCCTCATAAATGCAATGGAAAATAGATTTTGCTCAATCCTGCAACCCAAACCGCTGGGCAGATTTTCACCACATTTGCAGCAGGAGTGGTGGCTTGATCCCGAAAGTGTGCTTTTGTAAATTTGGTGTACATCTGTCCAGTCATTTTTTTAAAAACGGCCAAAATGTAGGTTAAAATAAATTAGTGATATCTGGGTCTGGTCTGCGGACTAACTTCCCTATTCGATCTGCGGACACCCTGCTGGACCAATCAGGGACCGGCGTGATGTCTGTGAACATCGTACACGTCCGCTGATTAGTTGGTTAAAAACATGCAGTGCGTCATATTTTGTTTTAATGGACAGCAGCCGCCGGTGTCTGCGGATAGCACCCCGTGGAAAAGGTCTGGAGAACACATTTGGGGTTATTTGGTGGTCGAAAGGTGGTCTGGAAAGGGTGGGTGGATCTAATATGGAGCTGTTTTTCTAGGTGAAAAAAGTGGGCACAGGTACCGCACAGTCTGCAGACACCGCAGTAGTCCGCCGACAGTGCTGTGAATGAACAGCTTGGAAAACACATTTGGGCTTATTTGATGGCTGAAAGAGAGCATGGAAAAGGGGAGGGGAGTGACATAAGGATGATATGCAGCTGTTGTTATAGGTTAAAAAAGGGTGTGCAGATGCCACCAAGTCCGCGGTCAATTCTTACTGTCCACGGACATCATATGGATGGCAGGGGGTTCTGGTTGAGTTTTGTTATTTGAAGGTGTATTGTATGTGCTTGGTATATGGTTCAATTCTATTGTGGTGGTTGTGGCCACTGGACGCACACACTATAGTAATATGTGTGTAGTAATTATAAGTAATGTAGTGGGAGTATACAGTTTTTGTAATATGGTGGAATGATATCATTAAAGTGTACATGATATTTACGATTGTAGCACAATTGAGGACAGTGCTTCTTGATGTCTCCTGCTCCTTTCACACGGCAGGCCTTGCAAATTCTTAAAAATCCCACTAGACCTGTAGGGTGAGTTCTTTAGTTTACATACTCGACCAAAGATATGATATGATAAGATATGATAAGGCATTTATAACACGCCTATACACATGTGTTTCAAGGCACGACGAGGCAAGGGAGGGGGAACAAAGGGAAGACAGAGACAGCGATCTTACTAGGCCAGGTGTCATTCAGATCGCGCAAGTACATCGGAAGGGGGCAAGGGAAAAAGTGCGGGGGGAAGGAGGAGGGGACAGTGCAGTACATGGGATAAATAAAACAATAAATAAAGCTGGTGGCAAGTGCAAGGCTAAGTGCAGACATCAGGTGTCAAGTGCTGGTAGGGGGGCTGTAGTGATACAGAAGACAGTCCCCAAGTGTGGGGGTTGCCAGGGAGGCAGTGCAGGTGGGCAACTGTCGGGGAGGGAACCTGAGCCCGAGATCAGAGGGTGGCCAGGTAACCAGTGCAGTTTCAATTTCAGCCAGGAATTCAGCAGGGGACAGGAGGAGAGAAAGCAGAAGCAAAGAGGAAGGTTTTGAGGTGCTTCCGGAACCGGAGATGGTGCTCCTCAAGTTTCAGGAATGCAGGGAGGCTGTTCCAGAGGGAGGCACCAGCCGAAGAAAGAGATCTACCACCAACTCGTTGCTTGGAGAAGTGACTGACCCTGAGGGAGTTGGCGATGGATGAGCAAAGAACTCGATAAGGAAGATATTTAGGAAGAGAGAGTTGAAGGTATTGAGACCCCCGAAGGCCTTGTGGACTATGCAGAGGGTTTTGAACTTAATCCTCGCAGCCACTGGGATCCCGTGCAAAGATTTCAGTCCTGGAGAGATGCGATCCCTGGGCTTGAGGCCAAGGACAAGTCTAGCAGTCCTGTTCTGGAAGAGTTGCAGGGGGCAGAGACAAGAAACAGGCAGATTTAGAAAGAGGCTACTGCAATAGTTCAGCCTAGAGAGAACCAGAGCTCTGGAGACAGTGAGCTTCTGGGGGAAGAAGAGAAAAGGAAGAATACCTCTCAGGAGGTGCAGCTGGTAGTGTGACTTCTTAGAGACATCAGAGATGTGAGGAAAGAAGGAGAGTGTGGAGTCGAAGATGACCCCAAGGTTTTTAGCCTCGCAAGGGGAAGCAGGAAGAAGGCCAAGAGAAATGCACTTGCCCCAAGGTGACTGGTGACAAAATATTTAGCAGTGCTTTTTGTAAAATGGTGCATGTCGACATAAGCATACTTCATATTTGCTGCAATGCTGTCAAGCATGCACAGTGAAACATGTATTTGCAACATCCCCCATACTCGCTAGCAAGGTCGAGTATCATGCAAATGGTACTCGCCCTTCATAATAACTACTTGTCAATTCGAGTGGGCTAGTAGATTTTGCGGACCCTGCACAGCCAAAAATTGTATTCTCATTAAATGGTTACATGATACCATTAGCATCATGGAGTGGGCACTGAACTGACTGATTTGTTTTCCTCACTAACCGCCCTTATCAGCTGCACCTGGGCTGTTTTTACTCCACCTCTTCACTGTGCACCTGCAGAGTACCCCAGGGCTTTATCATATATTTGTGGCTCTTCCATATATATTTCATCCCTCTGGCCCACCTGATGTCCTTCTTCTTTTCTCGTTTCCAGTGCTATGTTAATGACACACAGGTTTCCTTAAACTACCCTGAACTAATTTGTTGCCCTCGTTTTTTATCTCTAATTGTCTGACCGCCACTGAGGTATTGTGTGTGGGTAACAATCTGTGTCTCAATGCCAGTAAGATGGAGATCCTTTTTACTTCAACACCTGTGCACTCCTACCCTCTGGCCCCTGTCTTTGGGCCCTCTACTCTCATCATCCTGTGAGACCAAAAACCCTGGGGTTATCTTTAACTCCTCTCACTCCTTTACGCCTTTTGGAGCTTTTAAAGAAAGCCCATGCTTTCAGCTTGACCGCCTTACAGGCATTGTACAGTTCATTACCTTCTCCCGGAAGCTCACTTTCTGTAGAGCCCTTGTCCTATGTAGGCTGGACTACTGCAACAGTTTCTTCCTTAACCTCCCGCTTTGTTGTCTATGCCCCCTTCGGATAATCTAGAAAAGGGCTGCTAGACTTATCCTTGGCCTCATGCCCAGGGATCATATCGCTGCAGCCCTACATTGGCTCCTGCTAATTGCAAGGACTACAATATGTCCACCTTTGTTTCCCTAAATACTGCCCTGCTAGAGCCCTCGGCTGCTGTAACTCCGATACTCTGCTTGTCAAATGCTTTTTGAAACAGAGAGCGGGAGGCATGTCTCTGTCTTCGGCAGGTGCCTGTCTTTGGAACAGCCTTCCTGCTCCTCCTATACTTGAGCTTGACTTCCTTAATTCCGGAAACGTCTGAAAAATCAACTTTTGTGTTCCTGTTTTACTTAATCCCTTGCCTGTTAACTTATACCACTGCCACGGAAGACTGGTGCCCTGGTCCCTCATAAGCCTCACAGGTTCCAGGCCCTATATGTAGTCAACAACAGTACACCCCCACCCCTTCAGCAATGCCCTTGCAGGTCTACCGCCTGGTGGATGTTTACCACAGCCTTGGGACTCTTCTGACCTAGCAGGTAGCTAGTGGTATGTCTTGGCACTTTCCTTCTCGGCTTGAATGAGAATTTGGTAATCCCTACTCCTCTTTCCTTTTCATGCCCTTCTTTTACTGCACAGTACATATGTGCATTTATAGCAGCAGTGTGTAACATTTTTTGGGATAAGCAAGTGAAATGCATATGCAAATCATTTGTAGAACATTTTTAAGTGGTAGTTGGTGTGTGGAAGTTCAATATGTTGATAGGGTTATATGTAGAGTGTTTTAAACTGATTGGTGGGTATATGTGTGACTGTTTCAAAGCCGGTAATGAGGGTGTGCTACAAACATAACAGTAAAAAGGATAGAAGGGCTGTCTTGTGCGATGGTGTGCATGTGCAATCCAGGTTTTTAAATAATGCATGGCCTACAGAGGTAACTGCGGAGACCACAGATATTCATGAAGGACCGTGGATTATTGTCCTGTGCTAGAGAAAAGTGTTTGGGACATAAAATTGCTTCTGTGCTTTTTTCTTTTTCTCTAGTATACAATTGTCCATTATTTCCATTAGCATAGTAGAACATGCTAATGGGAATGTTGGAGAATCTTATTGAGTATAACTACTTTAGTGAAAAATGTAAAGTAGATGGAGTCTATAAGCTTATTTGTTTAACTTCTATTTTTAACTGTAAAAGGTGGTTTCTAAAGAAACCTATTTTTGGTGTTTTTTTATATGAAATATCTTTTTTTGCAGTAGAGGCCAGGAAGTAAGTTGGGGAGGGAAGTAAGGGAAGGGGCAGCAAGCGCAGCTATGGAGGGGCACGTGAACATGAGAAGATGTTGGGCGTGCATTACATATAATGTAGGGGGATACTAAACATGTAATTGAGCAACTTGAACTAGTTTCATGGGAAGTCAACTACAGATTAGTCACATTAGACGTTTCCTCACTCTACACAAGCATTTGACATAATAAGGGTATTGACACAACTTTTATTTTCTCAAAACTAGATCCATTTCTTTCCATCAGCAAAATCGTATGCTCACAGAAATGCTCACCTTTACTATCCAGAGCAATATTTTTACTTTCAACAATCAAGTATACCACCAGAAACAGGGTACGGTCATGGGGGCAAAATTGGCACCATCGGGGGCAAAATTGGCACCATCATACGCCAACTTATTTATGGGTCATTTTGAGATCGAGCATGCCAGGCAACACCCCGCATTTACAACAAATAACAACATAGTATACTGGGGACGGTATATTGAGGATATATTGATAATATGGAATGGCAGTCACCAACAACTTCAAGATTTTCACAACTATCTCAATGCCAACGACTACTATTTACATTTTACTTTACAAGATAGTACAACAGCAATCAACTTCCTGGACCTGCATCTATATATCGAAAACAATACCATCTATACAACTCTTTTTGTGAAACCTGTGGCAGGTAATAGTATCCTTCACGCGAAAAGCAACCACCCACATCACGTGATCTCAAATATTCCATATGGAGAACTTTTAAGGATTAAGAGAATCTGTACTGAGAACCAGGAATTTAAGAAACATGCACAAGACTCAATTTGTAAATTCAAAGATAGGACGTAAAACTAAACATCTCAAAAAAACGTATCATAAAACAAAACTACGCACAAGAACGGGCTTGCTAATCAACAAACCCATATCAAGTACATCAGCTCATTCAGACAAGGTTTGATTTATCACCATCTACAGTTCAAATATGCAAGACTTACAAAAGATTTTGACCAAGCATTGGCCGATTTTGCAACTAGATGCAGATCTAATGATACATTTGGATAGTTCCCCCTGTTTAACATTTCGTAAAGCCAAGAACCTAAGAAATATGTTGAGCCCATTGCACTTTTTGGCCAAGCAGCAAGACACAGGCCTCCCACAAATGTGGACTCAAAAGGCACTACAAGGGAACTAAAAGTGTGGTAACTGTAAAGTATGTCCATATTCGGAAAATGGCAAGAAAGAGATCCAGATGCCATATGGCACAACCTGGAAAATGTGCCACTTTATCAATTGCAACACGTAGTATATGGGATACAATGTACCTGTGCCAAAATGTATATAGGAAGCACTATTAGACCTCTAAAAGTACAAATAGAGAATATTTGTGATCAATCAAAAATAAGGACCTACGTTTTCCCTTGGCCAATCACTTTCAGCAGAACCACATTGAGGTACCCATGGACACTATTAGATTTTTTGGACTCCAAAGAGTCAACATGCCCCCCAGAGGGGGCAATCAAGAGAAGATGCTAAGACGCAAAGAAGCATTATGGATATGCTTGATGGACACTTGTCACACAGGGTTAAATGAAGATATGTAGATGTACCATTTTCTATAACTATCTCTTATGAACATTTATCCATTATTATTTTATTCATCTAATGACAGTTATCATTGGATTGAACTGAGTTTGCTAATAGTTTGTTCAGCCTCGCCTATTGTTTAACATTGAGCTCTTTATTTAGCTATTTTTCTGTTTTAGAATTGTCTATTTCAACATGTATGCAAGATGATCACATTAAAAAATGTAACAGAGCTTAACATTTGTTATGTTATATTGGAAGCAAAAGTCACAACATAGATATATATCACCATATTCAAAAGCTCAAGTTAATCATACATTTCAAGATTTCGGATAAAAATCACTGGCAGTAAATTAAGATTACAACTTTTAATATCCATACATTTTCGGTCAGGGCCATTCAGCACGCTGCTCAAAACATAAACAACGCGCATGCAATATTGAGTTCACCATTAGCCCAATGCAAGATGGAGGATGCCTGATGATGTGGAAGCGTACAAATCACGTGGCCGCGTCATCACATCTATTCAAATAGCTGCCATTTTCCCACAGTTATTATGCTGCGAGGAAAACAGTCCTAACACGGGAGAGCAGCAAGAGATAGGATATCCATCACAATCACATGTACCCCATGTTATATTGATAGTACATAACAAGTTTCATTAAGTTAAAGGGATACATATTACCAATTTATTTCAGAATCTACATTGAATGAATGCACAAGCAGAGTTACCAAGAGCACTAAACCAGAACCATAGGCCAATATGGAGTGAATATTGGACCTCATACTCACCGTAAACAGTGAGTACACTTATCCCACAATAATTAATGTACTGTTGTATCTCAAATCGTGAGAAATTATTTTTTTAAAATAGGTCTAGTTACAAATCATATTCATGAAACCTTGTATTTGATTTGTTTTAGGTCATACAATTACAATGTTTCGATGTGAACCCTCCTGATGAACCATCTATAAAACAAGATGGAGAAACACATGTTGTTGGATTAAGAACAGAGAGACTTTTTTGAGGGATTGTGAGATAGTATAAAATCCCAGTATCAGTATGAAGCCAGAAGCAATTTATCATTTAAAAACATTTAATTCTGGTACAAAACAACAAGGAATTGAGAACTACAATAAAGATTTCAAAACTTGCATCAAAGGATTGAGAGATTGTGTCAAACCACAATGAATTGAGAGCTACAATACTGAATTGAGAGTTTGCATTAAGAAATAAGAAACAAATAAGAAACAATTGTTTTCTATATCGCATTGTATTATTAAAAACAATTACCTTTGGCCCAAAGAATCTGTTTCTTCTCTATTTTTTTCCTCTTAAGATACAAGCCAACCGAAACTGTGCTACTACCATCTCTAATATTTTACCACAAACCTGGACTGACCACCACCTCATCTGCTTCTCATCTACTATAGAGCCTCCTAAATTAGATAATCCGGAAGTAGCACCACCTATGCCAACCAGAAGTAAAAAAGAAATTACGGCTGAAAAACTACTCCCACTCCTCCTACCAGCTCTCACTGCCAGCACTATTAACTCTGACCCTAATACGCTAGATGAGACATTCAACAACACTATGTCCAAAGCCTTGGACATAATTGCCCCTATCAAACTACGTAAAAGTAAACGAGAATCTTATCTCAACTCATGGTTCACCCCTCACCTCAAAGAACTGCGAATCCAAAAGCGTAAACTCCAAGCTATCTGGAGGCATACACCCTCAGCTGAGAATAAAACTCTACTTGATAACCTTGCTAAAAATACAAGAAGGAAATCATCCAAACCAAAAAAGACACATTTAATGAGAGAATTAGTAAAGCTAACTCAAACTCCAAAGAACTCTTTACCATCGTCCGGGAAATGGAAAACCCGATTGCCCCCACAGACAATGTCCCCAAGGATAAACAATGGTGCACCAGCATCCAAAATGCCTTAACTAATAAAATCACAACCCTACAATCCAAAATTGCTAAGAAGAAAGCGTCCTTGAGTTCCACTGGAACCCATACCACCCAGTTGACAAATACACCTAGAACAGTTACACAAAGCAACTGCAAACCATTCAGATTTACCAACATATCTATATTGGAAACTGAAAAGGTGATATCATCCCTGAAACCATCCAACTGCCAAGGTGACAGCTGCCCAGCTCAAGTTATTAAGGACGCAGCTAGAGACTTAGCACCCTTCATCTCTAAATTAATCAATGCCTCCTTTAGATCCAGCACTGTATCTACAAACCTCAAAGAATCTTGGGTACTGCCTCTCCTTAAAAAACAGACCCTCAACCCAGCTATCCCTACCAATTATAGGCCCATTACTACGGTCCCATTTCTCCTTAAAATCATAGACAGAGTAGCCTACCTCGAGATCCAAAACTATCTGGAGACAAATCAACTACTAGGATCACGCCAATCTGGATTCAGACCACTACATGGTACTGAAACGGTCTTAATTGACCTTAAGACACAAATCGACGAGTTGAAGGATAAAGGTAAAACAGCTATGCTCCTCCTCCTTAACTTGTCAGCGGCCTTTGACCTGGTGGACCATGCAGTGTTATGCAACCACCTAGCGTCTGCCGCTTATTTCTCAAGCGAAGCTATAGCCTGGGTACAATCCTTCATAGCCAACCGGACGATGAGAGTGTTCTCCCCATTAACCTCTGCGGACCCAATACAAATCACCTGTGGCATCCCACAAGGTTCATGTGTCTCCCCCACAATGTACAACATCTTCACTAAGCCACTCTTCAACAAACTTGACAGACTGGGGGTCACTTATACTAATTATGCGGACGATACGCAGATCCTCATACCACTATCTGGCAATTTTGTCGAAGACACAGTTCTAGTAAACAAGATTTACCTCCTCATTCAGGCATGGATGGCCTCCCAAGTCCTCTGCCTGAATGATGACAAAACAGAGATACTGATCCTGGGTTCCAGCTCTAACCTCAAAATACTTAGCCCTAATTATCTTGCCTTCAACATAGATGGCAATATAATTAAAGTGGCAACGGAGGTAAAAACACTAGGTTTCTACCTCGACTTTACATTATCTCTCAAAAAACAAGTCAACTCTTTGGCTTCCTCTACAGCCTACACCTGTAAATTAATCCGAGCCTGCAGACCCTACCTTTCCAAAACCAACTGTATCACACTAGCCAACACCCTAGTAATGTCTAAATTGGACTACTGTAACGCCCTTTATGTGGGCACCAGTAAAACTGTCATAAACAAAATTCAAGCTTCCCTGTCAGAGCTGCCCGCGCCTGGAATGCACTCCCAATCGCATTGAGAGCTAACCTACCCCACTCTAGATTTAGATGTAATGTGAAAAGCTGGCTGTGGACCAAGGACGACCAACAAACAGATCACCTGCTCTAGGCCCGGATCATTGCATATAATTACCCGGTCTATAGACTATAGACTTATCTCATTGCCCCGTGTGATGTGAGGTACCCACTTCTTGCATCTTTTGTATTTATGTATTGTAAATATGTTAATAACACATGTAATGCATCTTTTGTTGGTATCCTCTGTATGTAATGTAACCTAAGCTTAAGTATTCTTGCGACTGCTGCGTCCGGCTACCCCTGGGTTTGGAGAGCATTATCAAATAATAAACTAAACTAAACTAAAATTCAAATTTGACTAGAACCTTGAATGCACAGTCTTAAATGTTGGATCCATTGTACTCAAGCTGTTTGGGTTGCTACTGTTAACAGCTCACAACCCTCCTCTAGATATAATCAAAAAATTAGCCCATAGACGCCCCTCTGCGAGAATTGAACACGGCCCATTGACCTGTTCTTTGGGAAGGTACTCACTCTTGAGTCCGCAGATAGAGCCTGCCCTTACCTCAAGTAACTAAAAAAGGTGACAGTGTATACCTGTCGTACCGTGATTTATGATTGGGATCACTACTAGTTGCATAGGAGTGTGGGGCTGAGTCTGCGGTTTAGGCACTACTCATACCTTGCATACAATTTATTTTAGGTTTGCCAGATACAGCACTTCTTCTATTGCACAATTTGTTTATTTTTTTAACTTTCATTTTTTCAGAATACTCTTCTTTCCTAGAATTGTAATATTTTAGCGGCAAAACGTGGTAATAAATTATTACGTGGACTTTAAATATTTCAGAAATCTGTGAGTGAGGGGCTGGTACTTTACAGAGACTTGCGAAGACCAAAGTGGAAGAATGTCTCAGCCACAATACATGTGAACGCAGTTACTTCTATGTAGCTATGTCTCTGATACATTCCATCTACACAATTTAGATAATCACACTGAATTAAAAAAAAACAAATCCTTTGTATACATTATCTAATCAAATCAGGGCTGCTATTATCCAGGACAATGGAAAGGAGCTGCAGGGTATACAGAAGGGCAGAGAAAAAAAAACAACTTCACCCGAGCCACACAGATAGAGACTGAAAGCAGATTGCATCTATGTCCTGGAGATTTCCATCAATATCAATAGCAGTAACAATGTCAAATCTTGCAGTGATGTTTATCTGTAGTAATATCAATTGCAATGTTTGCTATGGAGTAGATGAGATTGTGTTTGAATTCGCCAGATGAAAACATTTTCACGCTTTTTAATCAATTTATTTTCCAACTTGACCTTGCTGCAAACCAAAGAAATGAGGCACAATGGAGTGTAGAATAGAAGGTTTTTAAGATAAAGACACACTGCAGCGAGAGAGATGGCGTCTGTTGTAATCCAGGAATCGAAATCCCCGTCATACTGGGTCAAGAAGGGGCAGTTGTTGCAGCAGCTTCACTGGGTGATTTAGCCAAAAGCACAGCAACTTGGCTACACTCCACATGTTCCATGTCACACGAGGCTGGGCGATCCTATCAGACACTGGAGCAAAGAGGGCACAGTTACAGGGTGCCTTCAGGTACTGGAAGAACTGAGTATTGGATCTCTCGCTGACTTCAACGATTTACGAAAATGTTATAACATAAGCATTTGTAGAGTGCATGTTCACCCCCAGAGGGGCAGCTTGGCGCTATTGACAAATAACAGATGTTTGTTGTTACCCAAATGGATGGTATTCATTTTATCAACCTCGGACAGGTAAAGGGGTGAGTGGACCTGCCAGGATTTGAACCTGTGATCAGGAGGTCAAGCACCGGCCCATGTAGTAGATACATTAGTCCACTGAGCCACGAATCAGGTGACTGGCTATCTGGTCAAAGCTGTCTCGGGATCTGCTGCATGGCCATCACCACTGATTTGCTTTAGTGGAAGCTCACAATTGGACTGAAAGAGACTAGTAATCAGAACCTGTGGCTATGCATGCGTAGACCTTAGCATATGACAGCGCGTATATGATGTATAAGGGGTGTACTGCTTATGCCGGCTCGATGCAACAGTCTACTCTACTTACAAGTAAGCTTCCTGATACCAGAGTGACAAAAGTAACTAAGCATAAAAATAGGCGTAGAAATAGGAAGAGCCATGCTAAAGAGCCCTAAAACCATGTAAAACGGATCTCATCATTGCAAAATCGGGAGTGGCAATAGACACATCACAAACCCATGACTCACCCGTAAAGGAGTAGTCAGCAACAGCCTGAGTGCAATTAGAAGCGCATCTTCAGGCAGATGTAAGGTGTGGCTACTGAAAGCAGGAGTGAGCCTAGAACAGCAGTGCCGCAAGGCGTACTCCAGCTACAGCCACGGTCCTGCCAGCACATGTTGCTGTGGGCATACTTACATGCTTACGTTGATTTATACTGCGCATGCCCACCGCTACCACCCAAGGGCAGTCTCCAGGCGTTAGTGAGGATAGGATGATAGGATAGGTTCAGCACCCAGAGAAACTGGCATCTGTGTGCGTTGTCTTGCGTGTGGGAGTTGGCTGAGCGGCTCCGCTTGTGTAACCATAAGGGTAGGACTCAGTGCCTCGGATGTGTGCTAATATGCATCACCCTGTCTGGAATTCCTGATGATGAGTTAGTACGCATATATACCACTTCCCATCTTACGTCACACTGCAAATGATACTGCAATGGACAGTATACCAGAACACAAGACACCTGACACAGAGAAGTGACCTATGGCTGGCCAGGCACCCGAAGAACATGAAGGGCAAAATGCATGAAAGCACATGGCTCGCAATATAACATGCACACATTCATCATAAATCATTATTTTCCTCACACATAAATACAACACCCTGGTAAAAATAACTCCACAAAAGAGGCATGTACATACAAAGGCAAAACGTCCCATATGCATTTGGGTTTCTGGTGCCACACATAATTGCAATAAGCATGAACATCACCTGTATGCCAAATGCAACCTGTACACTGAGTGTATGCCAGATGTATGCACGCAAACCTGGTGCAGAATCTTCTGGCATACAGCTGTGTACCCTTCATGTACGTCAACTGTACACCAATACATGTTGCACAACGCATGATGCGGCGGCTCACATACCTTCAACAAACATGAGAACATACTCCATCATGGAAAGAGACATCAGGCAAACCTTAGGTATCACAGCAAAATATAAACATGATTGCTTATTCCTCACATGTCCATCTCAAGGCAAGTGCCTCAGGGGCTCCACTCACATGCTTATGTCCATATTCCCTGCAACTTTCATACTTTTCCAGCATCCATGGAGAATAAGTGGATCCAGGATAGATTTTGACAAAGTGAGGTGGCACATAGTGGCATACTGGGAGGACAGACAATCATTGAAGATTAGTGCCCCCCCACCCCCAACCCCGTCAATGAGTACAACTACGAAAAGTTGGACTTTGGATATTATCGAATAGGCCGCAGAAAACACAGGTCAGGAACTGTGCATTGTAAACAAACACCCGCATTTCTCATGCCAGAGAAGCCACAAAGCCATTATATTCAATCTACTGTCAGTACCCACCTCATTGTAAACAAACACCCGCATTTCTCATGTCAGAGGAGCCACAAAGCCATTATATTCAATCTACTGCCAGCAGCCACCTCACTGTAAACAAACACCCGCATTTCTCATGTCAGAGGAGCCACAAAGCCATTATATTCAATCTACTGCCAGTACCCACCTCATTGTAAACAAACACCCGCATTTCCCATGTCAGAGGAGCCACAAAGCCACATTTCCCATGTCAGAGGAGCCACAAAGCCATTATATTCAATCTACTGCCAGCACCCACCTCATTGTGAACAAACACCCGCATTTCTCATGTCAGAGGAGCCACAAAGCCATTATATTCAGTCTACTGCCAGTACCCACCTCACTGTAAACAAACACCCGCATTTCTCATGTCAGAGGAGCCACAAAGCCATTATATTCAATCTACTGCCAGTACCCACCTCATTGTAAACAAACACCCGCATTTCTCATGTCAGAGGAGCCGCAAAGCCACATTTCCCATGTCAGAGGAGCCACAAAGCCATTATATTCAATCTACTGCCAGAACAAACACCCACATTTCCCATGTCAAAGGAGCCACAAAGCCATTATATTCAATCTACTGCCAGTACCCACCTGTTATAGTTGGCCCGACATTAACAGGGTGGGAGTGTATCATGGCATGTGATCATCATTGCAGCATGGTCCAAGGATGGTGCACTGTCAAAGAGAATTAAAATACTGTCGGTTGTGCCATGTACTGGCACTCTGTCGTGGAATCATTGTTCAGGGAGATGGTGACAATGTAACGTAGCACCACCATCACCATGCAGTTGTATACTGGGTAAAAGCCTCTTGAGGGTAATAGTAACTCACATCACCCTACATGGCCATGCAAGAAATTACATGTGAAGTCCTGGTGTCCAGACACTCGTCATCCCCTCTCTAACTGGTTCCATAGGTTGTAGGGTATCACCAACTCAGGGTGAACATGTGTGAAAGGACTTTGCAAGCCAGAACTGGAAAGAAATCCAGGCGACAATGACGGGCATAACCAGCTCAATAGAAGGTGTGTTCAAACCACAAGCAAGCTCCCACAGCTTCTATCACCCCCATCTCCAACACACCCCAGCCTCCACCACTGCCAACATGCCAAAACGATGGGGCTTCTGAGCCACTGGTAACATACGTAGCGGAGCACATTGAAAGCCAAGTGAAATGGTGGATAAAGGACATATGGGTTTATCTAGCACAAAGTCAGCAAGGAGTAGCGATCTGCCGTTCACCCCAGAGTCAGCCCAACATGGATTGCCCGAAATGCTGAAGGTTGTGCGGTCCCTCAATAAGGATATTGAGACTCTTGGCAAGGAAATGCACAACATATGCTCCCATCTGCAACAGATACATGAGGCCATTGTTCAGAATGACATATGTGCTGGGGAGAGGCACCATGAGACAATGAATGAACCAATGATATTATTATGAACCCTGCCCAGGCCATTGTGACCCGACATCAAAACACAATAGGAAGGTACCATGCAGACACTCCCCTACGTCCAACGACACATACTGCCTTCAGGCATTATTGACAGTATTGAGATAACGGACTCACCACACACGGATGAATGCTAGATGGTTCCGTGTGATAATGCCATCTGGCAAAAAGTCGGCAGGTAGGTGACTTTTTCCCTGCATCCCCAAAAACCTTCCCCCACATATTCTAGGACGGGTATTATTAGCTATATTATATACTCCTGTCCTAGAATATTTGGAGGGGGTGGCAAAGTGCTTGAATTTCTTGGGAGAGTAAATTCAGGGAAATGTTTCCCCCTGGCGACCTTTTCCCAGGCGACTTTATGCCCTGGTTACCCGCTACATGTGATCTGTCCAATCTCACAGGCAGGCTTTTGTTTGGCAGATGTTACAGTTGTGGGTGTTGTTCCCAAAATGTTCATGTTGTGTTCTTGCCACTTGCATCCAGGTTAATACATTTTGCAACGAATGACACAAAACACCCTTACTTTGACAGCCTTGCTTTCATGATTATTGCGCCGGTATGCTCAGCCCTTTAAACAAATGTTGGAAGCGGGAGCTCCAAGGTCTTCGGTGAGCTTGTCTTATGGGAGCAACAATGCCTTTCCCTGGCCCTATTTGATGCACAAGAGAGTGGCCGAGGTCAGAGACAGGCACTTTGATTCATATGGCTTGGCTGGTTGCAGGCACAGGGGAGTCCTATGTCAAGTCCCAATTATACATTGAGACATACAGCGGCGGATGGTGCAGTTGTGAGCCTATGGAATGAGAATGCAAATGCTGCGCCCCCTTAAGTCTTCCAGATAAAGCAAAGGATTCTGTGGTTCCATGTAATAATGTCGCCACAAAAATCTCGCCATGCAAAAATTTCGCCGAAAAATGGCCATTTTTTGTAGCGACATCATTGCATGGAACATGCGGGGGACACCCCCGCAACGCACAAACTTTTTTTTTTTTTTGCTCCTGTCCCCATATATATGGTCACCCATATAATATCGCCACGACCTTTTCCCGGCGATATTATTTACGGCGACCATATATATGGGGATAATATTACCTGATACCGATTCTGTGTATGAGAGGCAGGCCAGGGATTCCACCCCGTACAACTCATGCGGTGCTATGAGGCTCTTTACGAGCATGGCAGTGCGGGAAAAAAGTGTGGTAACGGAATGACCGCCACTTTTTCCGCCCCGCCATACTACGAGTTTGGCCCTGCAATGGGTGATTTACCTTCAGCATCATGCTGGTGGTAAATCCTCCCTTTTTCTGCTGAAGAGTTGACAAAATTGGTAAAATTACAACAGCAGTAATTTCGCCGGCAGTAACTCTGCCGAAATTCCCAATGGAGTCCTATGGACTCCAAATTAATTGGGACTAACACCGCCACCGCCACTTGTAATCCAGCAGGAAATCCACCTGGACCAAGTGGTGGTAACGGAAATTCAAATGGGTGGTATATTGGCAGATTTACCGCTGGAATACCACCCAACTCGTAATGAGGCCGTCTATCGTGTCTCTATGTAAAATGCCATCTTGACACTCTTGAGCAGCCAGAGAAAAGAACTGAGGTATTTTGAAGAGGCCCTGTCACTCTGGTCCATTTTAAAGGGCCATAGTGACTTTTAAGCCCTCCTTCTACACATTCCAAGGTCATATCCTTGAACAATTTACTTTGTTGCTAGGTCTCTTGGCTGAACACTCCTGCTTATCAACCCGGAGTGCCCTTTCACATCAAAGTTCTAAATACTGAATGTTTAATTTACATGGGTGGCTTTTTAGTGTTTCTAATTAGTTTGTTTGCATTTATTGCTTTATCAAAGATTCCACCCAGCTCCTATTACTATGTGACTTAAACCTGGGTTTCAATGACGATGGGGACAAACAGGCCCACTCCATCCAATCAATATTAGTCGATCACGGCCTTACCCAAAAAGTTTTAGCACCCACACATATAAAAGGACGCACATTAGATTGGATAGCCAACCGAAACTGTGCTACTACCATCTCTAATATTTTACCACAAACCTGGACTGACCACCACCTCATCTGCTTCTCATCTACTATAGAGCCTCCTAAATTAGATAATCCGGAAGTAGCACCACCTATGCCAACCAGAAGTAAAAAAGAAATTACGACTGAAAAACTACTCCTCCTACCAGCTCTCACTGCCAGCACTATTAACTCTGACCCTAATACGCTAGTTGAGACATTCAACAACACTATGTCCAAAGCCTTGGACATAATTGCCCCTATCAAACTACGTAAAAGTAAACGAGAATCTTATCTCAACTCATGGTTCACCCCTCACCTCAAAGAACTGCGAATCCAAAAGCGTAAACTCCAAGCTATCTGGAGGCATACACCCTCAGCTGAGAATAAAACTCTACTTGATAACCTTGCTAAAAATACAAGAAGGAAATCATCCAAACCAAAAAAGACACATTTAATGAGAGAATTAGTAAAGCTAACTCAAACTCCAAAGAACTCTTTACCATCGTCCGGGAAATGGAAAACCCGATTGCCCCCACAGACAATGTCCCCAAGGATAAACAATGGTGCACCAGCATCCAAAATGCCTTAACTAATAAAATCACAACCCTACAATCCAAAATTGCTAAGAAGAAAGCGTCCTTGAGTTCCACTGGAACCCATACCACCCAGTTGACAAATACACCTAGAACAGTTACACAAAGCAACTGCAAACCATTCAGATTTACCAACATATCTATATTGGAAACTGAAAAGGTGATATCATCCCTGAAACCATCCAACTGCCAAGGTGACAGGTGCCCAGCTCAAGTTATTAAGGACGCAGCTAGAGACTTAGCACCCTTCAGCTCTAAATTAATCAATGCCTCCTTTAGATCCAGCACTGTACCTACAAACCTCAAAGAATCTTGGGTACTGCCTCTCCTTAAAAAACAGACCCTCAACCCAGCTATCCCTACCAATTATAGGCCCATTACTACGGTCCCATTTCTCCTTAAAATCATAGACAGAGTACCCTACCTCGAGATCCAAAACTATCTGGAGACAAATCAACTACTAGGATCACGCCAATCTGGATTCA
Source organism: Ambystoma mexicanum (assembly GCF_040938575.1). Taxonomy (NCBI): domain Eukaryota; kingdom Metazoa; phylum Chordata; class Amphibia; order Caudata; family Ambystomatidae; genus Ambystoma; species Ambystoma mexicanum. The sequence continues at coordinate 777,878,697 of NC_090939.1, read as the reverse complement.
GACCACTACATGGTACTGAAACGGTCTTAATTGACCTTAAGACACAAATCGATGAGTTGAAGGATAAAGGTAAAACAGCTATGCTCCTCCTCCTTAACTTGTCGGCGGCCTTTGACCTGGTGGACCATGCAGTGTTATGCAACCACCTAGCGTCTGCCGCTTATTTCTCAAGCGAAGCTATAGCCTGGGTACAATCCTTCCTAGCCAACCGTACGATGAGAGTGTTCTCCCCATTAGCCTCAGCGGACCCAATACAAATCACCTGTGGCGTCCCACAAGGTTCATGTGTCTCCCCCACAATGTACAACATCTTCACTAAGCCACTCTTCAACAAACTCGACAGACTGGGGGTCACTTATACTAATTATGCGGACGATACGCAGATCCTCATACCACTATCTGGCAATTTTGTCGAAGACACAGTTCTAGTAAACAAGATTTACCTCCTCATTCAGGCATGGATGGCCTCCCACGTCCTCTGCCTGAATGATGACAAAACAGAGATACTGATCCTGGGTTCCGGCTCTAACCTCAAAATACTTAGCCCTAATTATCTTGCCTTCAACATAGATGGCAATATAATTAAAGTGGCAATGGAGGTAAAAACACTGGGTTTCTACCTCGACTTCACATTATCTCTCAAAAAACAAGTCAACTCTTTGGCTTCCTCTACAGCCTACACCTGTAAATTAATCCGAGCCTGCAGACCCTACCTTTCCAAAACCAACTGTATCACACTAGCCAACACCCTAGTAATGTCTAAATTGGACTACTGCAACGCCCTTTATGTGGGCACCAGTAAAACTGTCATAAACAAAATGCAAGCTTCCCTGTCAGAGCTGCCCGCGCCTTGAATGCACTCCCAATCGCATTGAGAGCTAACCTACCCTACTCTAGATTTAGATGTAATGTGAAAAGCTGGCTGTGGACCAAGGACGACCAACAAACGGATCACCTGCTCTAGGCCCGGATCATTGCATATAATTACCCGGTCTATAGACTATAGACTTATCTCATTGCCCCGTGTGATGTGAGGTACCCACTTCTTGCATCTTTTGTATATATGTATTGTAAATATGTTAATAACACATGTAATGCATCTTTTGTTGGTATCCTCTGTATGTAATGTAACCTAAGCTTAAGTATTCTTGCGACTGCTGCGCCCGGCTACCCCTGGGTTTGGAGAGCATTATCAAATAATAAACTAAACTAAACTAAAATTCAAATTTGACTAGAACCTTGAATGCACAGTCTTAAATGTTGGATCCATTGTACTTAAGCTGTTTGGGTTGCTACTGTTAACAGCTCACAACCCTCCTCTAGATATAATCAAAAAATTAGCCCATAGACGCCCCTCTGCGAGAACGAACACGGCCCATTGACCTGTTCTTTGGGAAGGTACCCACTCTTGAGTCCGCAGATATAGCCTGCCCTTACCTCAAGTAACTAAAAAAGGTGACAGTGTATACCTGTCGTACCGTGATTTATGATTGGGACCACTACTAGTTGCATAGGAGTGTGGGGCTGAGTCTGCGGTTTAGGCACTACTCATACCTTGCATACAATTTATTTTAGGTTTGCCAGATACAGCACTTCTTCTATTGCACAATTTGTTTATTTTTTTAACTTTCATTTTTTCAGAATACTCTTCTTTCCTAGAATTGTAATATTTTAGCGGCACAACGTGTTAATAAATGATTACGTGGACTTTAAATATTTCAGAAATCTGTGAGTGAGGGGCTGGTACTTTACAGAGACTTGCGAAGACCAAAGTGGAAGAATGTCTCAGCCACAATACATGTGAACGCAGTTACTTCTATGTAGCTATGTCTCTGATACATTCCATCTACACAATTTAGATAATCACACTGAATTAAAAAAAACAAATCCTTTCTATACATTATCTAATCAAATCAGGGCTGCTATTATCCAGGACAATGGAAAGGAGCTGCAGGGTATACAGAAGGGCAGAGAAAAAAAAACAACTTCACCCGAGCCACACAGATAGAGACTGAAAGCAGATTGCATCTATGTCATGGAGATTTCCATCAATATAAATAGCAGTAACAATTTCAAATCTTGCAGTGATGTTTATCTGTAGTAATATCAATTGCAATGTTTGCTATGGAGTAGATGAGATTGTGTTTGAATTCGCCAGATGAAAACATTTTCACACTTTTTAATCAATTTATTTTCCAACTTGACCTTGCTGCAAACCAAAGAAATGAGGCACAATTTAGTGTAGAATAGAAGGTTTTTAAGATAAAGACACACTGCAGCGAGAGAGATGGCGTCTGTTTTAATCAAGGAATCGAAATCCCCGTCATACTGGGTCAAGAAGGGGCAGTTGTTCCAGCAGCTTCACTGGGTCATTTAGCCAAAAGCACAGCAACTTGGCTACACTCCACATGTTCCATGTCACACGAGGCTGGGCGATCCTATCAGACACTGGAGCAAAGAGGGCACAGTTACAGGGTGCCTTCAGGTACTGGAAGAACTGAGTATTGGATCTCTCGCTGACTTCAACAATTTACGAAAATGTTATAACATAAGCATTTGTAGAGTGCATGTTCACCCCCAGAGGGGCAGCTTGGCGCTATTGACAAATAACAGATGTTTCTTGTTACCCAAATGAATGGTACTCATTTTATTAACCTCGGACAGGTAAAGGGGTGAGTGGACCTGCCAGGATTTGAACCTGTGGTCATGAGGTCAAGCACCGGCCCATGTAGTAGATACATTATTCCACTGAGCCACGAATCAGGTGACTGGCTATCTGGTCAAAGCTGTCTCGGGATCTGCTGCATGGCCATCACCACTGATTTGCTTTAGGAGAAGCTCACAATTGGAATGAAAGAGACTAGTAATCAGAACCTGTGGATATGCATGCGTAAACCTTGGCATATGGCAGCGCGTATATGATGTATAAGGGGTGTACTGCTTATGCCGGCTCGATGCAACAGTCTACTCTACTTACAAGTAAGCTTCCTGATACCAGAGTGACAAAAGTAACTAAGCAAAAAAATAGGCGTAGAAATAGGAAGAGCCATGCTAAAGAGCCCTAAAACCATGTAAAACGGACGTCATCATTGCAAAATCGGGAGTGGCAATAGACACATCACAAACCCATGACTCACCCGTAAAGGAGTAGTCAGCAACAGCCTGAGTGCAATTAGAAGCGCATCTTCAGGCAGATGTAAGGTGTGGCTACTGAAAGCAGGAGTGAGCCTAGAACAGCAGTGCCGCAAGGCATACTCCAGCTACAGCCACGGTCCTGCCAGCACATGTTGCTGTGGGCATACTTACATGCTTACGTTGATTTATACTGCGCATGCGCACCGCTACCACCGAAGGGCAGTCTCCAGGCGTTAGTGAGGATAGGATGATAGGATAGGTTCAGCACCCAGAGAAACTGGCATCTGTGTGCGTTGTCTTGCGTGTGGGAGTTGGCTGAGCGGCTCCGCTTGTGTAACCATAAGGGTAGGACTCAGTGCCTCGGATGTGTGCTAATATGTATCACCCTGTCTGGAATTCCTGATGATGAGTTAGTACGCATATATACCACTTCCCATCTTACGTCACACTGCAAATGATACTGCAATGGACAGTATACCAGAACACAAGACACCTGACACAGAGAATGACTGCAAGTGACCTATGGCTGGCCAGGCACCCGAAGAACATGAAGGGCAAAATGCATGACAGCACATGGCTCGCAATACAACATGCACGCATTCATCATAAATCATTATTTTCCTCACACATAAATACAACACCCTGGTAAAAATAACTCCACAAAAGAGGCATGTACATACAAAGGCAAAACGTCCCATATGCATTTGGGTTTCTGGTGCCACACATAATTGCAATAAGCATGACCATCACCTGTATGCCAAATGCAACCTGTACACTGAGTGTATGCCAGATGTATGCACGCAAACCTGGTGCAGAATCTTCTGGCATACAGCTGTGTACCCTTCATGTACGTCAACTGTACACCAATACATGTTGCACAACGCATGATGCGGCGGCTCACATACCTTCAACAAACATGAGAACATACTCCATCAAGGAAAGAGACATCAGGCAAACCTTAGGTATCACAGCAAAATATAAACATGATTGCTTATTCCTCACCTGTCCATCTCAAGGCAAGTGCCTCAGGGGCTCCACTCACATGCTTATGTCCATATTCCCTGCAACTTTCATACTTTTCCAGCATCCATGGAGAATAAGTGGATCCAGGATAGATTTTGACAAAGTGAGGTGGCGCATAGTGGCATACTGGGAGGACAGACAATCATTGAAGATTAGTGTCCCCCCCCTCAATGAGTACAACTACGAAAAGTTGGACTTTGGGTATTATCGAATAGGCCACAGAAAACACAGGTCAGGAACTGTGCATTGTAAACAAACACCCGCATTTCTCATGTCAGAGGAGCCACAAAGCCATTATATTCAATCTCCTGCCAGCACCCACCTCATTGTGAACAAACGCCCGCCTTTCTCGTGTCAGAGGAGCCACAAAGCCAATATGTTCAATCTCCTGCCAGCACCCACCTCATTGTGAACAAACGCCCGCATTTCTCATGTCAGAGGAGCCACAAAGCCATTATGTTCAATTTACTGCCAGTTGCCACCTCACTGTAAACAAACGCCCGCATTTCTCATGTCAGAGGAGCCACAAAGCCATTATATTCAATCTACTGCCAGTACCCACCTCACTGTGAACAAACGCCTGCATTTCTCATGTCAGAGGAGCCACAAAGCCATTATATTCAATCTACTGCCACTAGCCACCTCACTGTAAACAAACACCCGCATTTCTCATGTCAGAGGAGCCACAAAGCCATTATATTCAATCTACTGCCAGTACCCACCTCACTGTAAACAAACACCCGCATTTCTCATGTCAGAGGAGCCACAAAGCCATTATATTCAATCTACTGCCAGTGCCCACCTCATTGTAAACAAACACCCGCATTTCCCATGTCAGAGGAGACACAAAGCCACATTTCCCATGTCAGAGGAGCCACAAAGCCATTATATTCAATCTACTGCCAGCACCCACCTCATTGTGAACAAACACCCGCATTTCTCATGTCAGAGGAGCCACAAAGCCATTATATTCAATCTACTGCCAGTACCCACCTCACTGTAAACAAACACCCGCATTTCTCATGTCAGAGGAGCCACAAAGCCATTATATTCAATCTACTGCCAGTACCCACCTCATTGTAAACAAACACCCGCATTTTCCATGTCAGAGGAGCCACAAAGCCACATTTCCCATGTCAGAGGAGCCACAAAGCCATTATATTCAATCTACTGCCAGAACAAACACCCACATTTCCCATGTCAGAGGAGCCACAAAGCCATTATATTCAATCTACTGCCAGTACCTACCTGTTATAGTTGGCCCGACATTAACAGGGTGGGAGTGTATCATGGCATGTGATATTCAGTGCAGCATGGTCCAAGGATGGTGCACTGTCAAAGAGAATTAAAATACTGTTGGTTGTGCCATGTACTGGCACTCTGTCGTGGAATCATTGTTCAGAAAGATGGTGACAATGTAACGTAGCACCACCATCACCATGCAGTTGTATACTGGGTAAAAGCCTCTTGAGGGTAATAGTAACTCACATCACCCTACATGGCCATGCAAGAAATTACATGTGAAGCCCTGGTGTCCAGACACTCGTCATCCCCTCTCTAACTGGTTCCATAGGTTGCAGGGTATCACCAACTCAGGGTGAACATGTGTGAAAGGACTTTGCAAGCCAGAACTGGAAAGAAATCCAGGCAGACAATGACAGGCATAACCAGCTCATCAGAAGGTGTGTTCAAACCACAAGCAGGCTCCCACAGCTTCTATCACCCCCATCTCCAACACACCCCAGCCTCCACCACTGCCAACATGCCAAAACGATGGGGCTTCTGAGCCACTGGTAACATACGTAGCGGAGCACATTGAAAGCCAAGTGAAATGGTGGATAAAGGACATATGGGTCTATCTAGCACAAAGTCAGCAAGGAGTAGCGATCTGTCGTTCACTCCAGAGTCAGCCCAACATGGATTGCCCGAAATGCTGAAGGTTGTGCGGTCCATCAATAAGGATATTGAGACACTTGGCAAGGAAATGCACAACATATGCTCCCATCTGCAACAGATACATGAGGCCATTGTTCAGAATGACATATGTGCTGGGGAGAGGCACCATGAGACAATGAATGAACCAATGATATTATTATGAACCCTGCCCAGGCCATTGTGAGCCGACATCAAAACACAATAGGAAGGTACCATGCAGACACTCCCCTACGTCCAACACACATACTGCCTTCAGGCATTATTGACAGTATTGAGATAACGGACTCACCACACACGGATGAATGCTAGATGGTTCCGTGTGATAATGTCATCTGGCAAAAAGTCGACAGGTAGGTGACTTTTTTCCCTGCATCTCCAAAAACCTTCCCCCACACCACATATTCTAGAACGGGTATTATTAGCTATTATATACTCCTGCCCTAGAATATTTGGGGGGGGGGTGGCAAAGTGCTTGAATTTCTTGGGAGAGTAAATTCAGGGAAATGTTTCCCCCTGGCGACCTTTTCCCAGGCGACTTTATGCCCTGGTTACCCGCTACATGTGATCTGTCCAATCTCACAGGCAGGCTTTTGTTTGGCAGATGTTACAGTTGTGGGTGTTGTTCCCAAAATGTTCATGTTGTGTTCTTGCCACTTACATCCAGGTTAATACATTTTGCAACGAATGACACAAAACACCCTTACTTTGACAGCCTTGCTTTCATGATTATTGCGCCGGTATGCTCAGCCCTTCAAACAAATGTTGGAAGCGGGAGCTCCAAGGTCTTCGGTGAGCTTGTCTTATGGGAGCAACAATGCCTTTCCCTGGCACTATTTGATGCACAAGAGAGTGGCCGAGGTCAGAGACAGGCACTCTGATTCATATGGCTTGGCTGGTTGCAGGCACAGGGGAGTCCTATGTCAAGTCCCAATTATACATTGAGACATACAGCGGCGGATGGTGCAGTTGTGAGCCTATGGAATGAGAATGCAAATGCTGCGCCCCCTTAAGTCTTCCAGATAAAGCAAAGGATTCTGTGGTTCCATGTAATAATGTCGCCACAAAAATCTCGCCATGCAAAAATATCGCCGAAAAATGGCCATTTTTTGTAGCGACATCATTGCGGGGGACACCCCCGCAACCCACAAACTTTTTTTTTTTTTGCCCCTGTCCCCATATACATGGTCACCCATATAATATCGCCACAACCTTTTCCCGGCGATATTATTTACGGCGACCATATATATGGGGATAATATTACCTGATACCGATTCTGTGTACGAGAGGCAGGCCAGGGATTCCACCCCGTACAACTCATGCGGTGCTATGAGGCTCTTTACGAGCATGGCAGTGCGGGAAAAAAGTGTGGTAACGGAATGACCGCCACTTTTTCCGCCCCGCCATACTACGAGTTTGGCCCTGCAATGGGTGATTTACCTTCAGCATCATGCTGGTGGTAAATCCTCCCTTTTTCTGCTGAAGAGTTGACAAAATTGGTAAAATTACAACTGCAGTAATTTCGCCGGCAGTAACTCTGCCGAAATTCCCAATGGAGTCCTATGGACTCCAAATTAATTGGGACTAACACCGCCACCGCCACTTGTAATCCAGCAGGAAATCCACCTGGACCAAGTGGTGGTAACGGAAATTCAAATGGGTGGTATATTGGCAGATTTACCGCTGGAATACCACCCAACTCGTAATGAGGCCGTCTATCGTGTCTCTATGTAAAATGGGATGATGTGTGTGCATATGTCCATTTTTAGTTTATTACAATTGTGTGTCTTCTCTGTTGACTGTGCAATGTGCTGCCCACCTGTTCACTGCAGTACTGCCTTTGTCTCCTGAATCTTTGCACCGCTATGGCCTGCCATGGCATTGTACTGTTAGACGCATGCGCCTGAATGGTGGCTATCAGTTGGCAGATCATGTACATTCGTGAACAGTGATTATGATCCAGGTTATTTGGGGGCATGTCTGGAAGTTTGCAGTAGACTGTTTCGAGTGTATAGGGGCGTAGGGACGTGTGGACCCTTGCTACTGGTAGATGACGGCAGGTACCATGTGAATGCGATAGTCACATTTCATGCTGCTTGCTTCACGGGGTCACAGTATGCACGAGGGGTCCTTTAGCACAACTGCTTGCATTTCATATACTTTATCCTCATTGATGGCTGGGCTGAGCCTCTACATTGATTACCGGTCAACTTCAACTGCCACTGAGGTGGGTTTCTGTGGGTCTTGACTTGTGTGCTGTTCATCCTTGCCACATGGACTGTGTCCCTCAGCCGTCTGAATTTTCTGTTCTGATTGTATTACAGGGATGTGTACTAGGTGGCATCTAAGTTCTCATATCAGGCACGGTGCACTTGACATATTTCAGGGTACTGGATTTCATCCGTGCTTTTGTAATGTAAATGGGCTGACTAATGATGTCTTGTGGCATATAGCATGGTTGCACTTTGCACTTGCCGTGTGCATGCACTGCACCACTTCACAATGACATATGCTGCTCTGGTGGGGAGGTTTTCTTGTGTATGACTTGTGGTGCGCTGCAGATGTACCGTTGTTTGAAATTCCTTACACCAACTGCAGATATCACACATTTGGATCATAGTCACTTGTGTAGTTATGAGGAATTCGCCCATCCGCACGGTGTGCGCTCACCTGGATTTTTTTGAAATTTTAAATGAAATTGAGTGATGGTAGATCAACCACCGGAAAATGTGCGGGGCTAATCTGCACACATTTTCCTATGCTCACTGCATGACATACACATAGACCTGTGTGCTCTGGGTGGACAGAGCCTACAGTCGCAGTCCCCCCAGTTGGGATATGACAGTCAGGATTACACCATGTCATCCCAGAAGGGGGAGGGCCAAAACCTTCCCCCTGCCATGGCCAGCCTAATTAACTGACAAAGGCCACTTGGATCTGCCATGTCCTTTTGTTTACCTTTGTTGCTGGTGGCAGCTTTGCAGACTAATCAAAGTTTAATTCAAACAGGCCTACATGGGGCCTGACTGCAGAGGCTAACAACGGAGACAGGAAACCCCCAACACCCTTTCATATGCACTGTGTCAACCTGATGGCAGCTCCCGCCTTCAGTATCGATTGACAGGGAAATGTCATTTCTGGGACGGCATGTTTACAGTAGTCATTCCTGGAGGGGAACTCAATTCAAAAGGTATGAGTATATGGGTTGACAGAGACAGAAAGTCTGTTCTCGCCACAGCTTCAAAGGAGACCTGCCACTTTAATCAGGAACCACATAGAGCTCAGTTACCTAGAGAAACTATTTAATCTATAACAGACAGGAAGATGGTTGAGATTTAGTATTACATGTTTTCACACCTTTAACTTTTCTGTTGCAAAGCACTGTGGTCATGACCTCATACAGACAGGAAATTGTTGGTGGGGGGGCAGGATTGGTTCATTAAGGTAGGCTTAGCCTACACCAATCATTGTGACCCATTTGACTTTAAAAGAGGGCTGAGACCCTCTTTTGCGCAGATGATATGAAGACTTTGAAAGGACTAGCAAGAAGAACTCAGCAATGGACCCAGGCTGAAGGTACATTCTGCCTTACATCATCTGCCAGTGAAGGAAGGCCAGGACCTCCAAGAGGGAAGCAAGATCCCTCTCCTAAACATCTCCCAGGGAACAGAGGGAGATACCGAATCCAAAAGGACCCTTCAGCAACTCCAGATGTCTATGTGTTGGTGCAGGGTACTTCTGCATCAAAACATAGACATTTGGTCTAGACTTGGGCTCTATGGACACTTCATGGATGTAGAGGCTAGAATCAATTGTGTGCTTTCTAAAGCTTTTGATTGTATTTAATGTATGTATGGTATTTAATGTTTTTATTTATTTTTGTACCTGTAACTGCACTCCTCTGCTGTGGCCAATAAGTAGCAAAAACACAAGTTTGTTTGTAATCTAATGTCTGTTACATTAGTCTGTGTGACCAATCCTATAGTTGACGTCGCTAATGTCTAGTTGCGAATGGAAAGCAGGGCCAGAAGTGTAGAATACTGGTCCTAGCTTAAGATGTTTCGACAGGGAACAGCCACTTATACTGCCTTCTGGACTGGATTGGGTGCCCCCTAGGGTAGAAGAGGTTTGCACTCAATTATTTGCGGTGCACTTATTCAACATGTGTGCTTGCTAATTACAAAACAAAAGGGAAGTAAGAAAAAATGGGTCAGGCTACATACGAGCCTGTAATCCACTGACTTCTATTGAACAACCCTGGTGTAGGGTGGTGGGCTATTCTCTAGGCATGCTCCAGGATGACGGGGCTGGGTGGGATGTCTACGTAAACATGGTACTTTGGGATCCAGGAGCTGCGTCCTGTCCTGTGACAAGGGGACAAAAGAGTGGTAAGCAGTTGAAATGCCCGCCCTTGGGCAAGATTCTAAAAAGCTACGCAACATGGTGTACATAATCTTTACCTGGCTCGGAAGAAAAGAGGACTCGGAGGGCTTGGAAAGGATCTGGCAGCTGCTCATGTTGGTTAGTGCGTCTGCTATGATCCCCGCTGGAGGCCCATGTCGCTGCTTATTACTGTAGCACGGATAAATGAAAAATGTGTATATGTCAGCCCAATAAGGTCAGCTGATCAAGAAACTTATCTCGGTAACCTAAATGGGAAACCGGAACATGTCGTTTACCATAAGAGGCTGTTGGGGCGTTTGTGATCTGGATCAGAAGCGTCTCCTGCGGTTAGACGCAAATGTTGCCTCAGAAATCTGGCAGCCGGTGTGATCGTGAGGATACATATATAATAGCATTAAGGTCCCCATTTATATAACTATACACAAATCCCCACTTTCATAAAAGAAAAACAGGATTTTCTGGAAGAGAGCCCTTTGTAACTAGCCTTCAATCCCTTTAACCTAGGTGTTGACCCGTCTTGGAACCTTTAGGAAATTCAATAGTGGGAGGCCTCACAGCCCGTCCCTCCCCCGGTGCGACATAGAATGCACCTGCATTTCAATGCAAATTAACCAGTTCCATATAGCTGACACCACGGACACTAAACCCGGTAGGACCATCAAGTGAGTACAAGAGTGAGTACAAGAGAAAAATAGGCCCATAGGGGTAGGTTGCCCCATACAAAAGTACTCACTAGCTCACTCACTCACTCTGAACACAAATGTTCACACTCTGCTAGATGACTCCCTGTAGCCCTTTTGCAACTTCCCATGTATACTTTTGTACTATCTATACAACAAGCATATTGTGTCTTGCACCGTGACCATGGTATAATGACTCCTCGAGCCGAACTTCCATGAGCCTGTTAAGGCAGGATAAAGCCCACCCTTCTTTCAAGGCTGCCACATGGTTACATGTGAATTAGCCTATCTGACCAAAACATGTTGATCTATGGACCCATTTGATTGTTTTTGGCATGGGCGATTTGGCCTGCGGGTCACTTTTCCTGCATACTTTGCAAAATACTGATCTGGAAGAGTGGGGGTTGCTGGGCTGTCCCCCGCACCCATGTTCGGTATTTTGTGATTTCAGGGGTGCAGGAGTGTCGCCCGTTTCCTTAAAATTGGAGGTGGGAGACCCAAAAAAACAAAACAAATGTGCGTTTAAATGGGGCCCGGACAGATGAATTGCGGTCAGTTTGCCGTAAATAACAAAAAAACAATCAAACAACCCCAAAATGGCAACATGCACTCATCTTGCGTCTGCTTTTGTGAATGCCCCCATATCTTTACGCATGACCCCCTGTACCTAGGTCTGTATTATTGTCACCTCAAGGAATCGCCATACACTAGTCCAAGAGGGCAGTTTATGAGTTAAAGCGCTCTCCTAAGACATACGGGCAGCCTTCACTGCACACATTTAAATTCCAAAAGGGCAGATACACCATAGTTCTGATATTGATTAACTAAAAATTAGGGATTACCTACACCTGTTCCTGCAGTGCTTCGAAGTGGAAGGAATGAATCCGGTATGATGCGTTACATAAACACATGATGTTATTAGTCCACATTAAATTTAATTTGCCTCTGACCTACCGTCAACGGTGTCCAAATCGTGTTGTTAAAAAGATTTTTTTTTAATTTGATTTAATTGTACGAAACTATTTTTATAAAAGAAGAAGAACATTCCGGCGTCTCCACAGAGGGCCTGTAAAAAAGTTTCCAATTCTCAGGCTGGTCCGTTGTGGCGGGAGTAGTTTCATTCCTGGGGATACAATTGGTATCAATGGGTCTGCAACCCAACCCACCTCCCTTTTTTTCCCCAACGAACCCAGTATCCTACAGTTTGAGAGTTTAATCCTAATTTAACCAAACACAACATCAGGGGGATGGGGAGGGGCCTTCTTAGTAATGCAATCCAGGCCAATTTGTCTGAAACGACCCTCTACCGCAATTGTCCATTGGGTCTTTTCACCACTGATTAATCGAGTCCACCATTCTTGCTTGCAAAAGGTTTGGAGGTCCTTGAAGAGGGAACTTGGCCAGGTCTTCCTCACTTGGAGGAGATGTTTTATTTAATTGCTTTTTTAAATTGATGTGCCCTGCCGTGTGGTTACTATTCTGCGCAGTGTTCTATGATCAGCAAAAATGTAACTTTTGCTCCTGGCATTTGTCTCTGAATCGCTTATGAACATGCCAACAGGCAATGCATCAAAGTGTGCTTTACAATCTGCCCTCTACGTGCCTCAGTCAGTTTCAGTTAAATTGAAATTTAGCACTAAACATTTTTCTGAGGAATGAAAAAGATATGGAGTTTATAGTTCAAACATTGAGCTTCCAGCAGTGAAGGAAGGGCTGTTGCTATCCCCTAGCTTTCAAAGTTCTACACAACTTGCACGAGCCTTCTGAATGCGATTCATGATTTACTCCTAGAACTAGTCCAAGGATATGGAACCCATCGTTAAGGCCTGAGCGCAACTTGGGCCCTAGGCCGTTATCACCTGATCCTGGCAATGGTGTAGAAGACCTGGCTTTTTAATTTTTATTCACTAAAATAATGTGGGTAATTCCATCTCAAACAGGGTGACAGCTCCATGACAAAAGCATAGTGTATACCGGTGCCCTGCTGAATCAGTAGCCTGATATGCAGCATCTGCTCTCCAGTGGCACAGTGTAGGTTCAGGTCACAGGTGACCTCTTGACAGCTGCAGTGTCAGACAAGTCCCTAGAGCACAGGGGCTGCATTTAATATATGCACCTCTGTTCCCAAAACTACCTAACTATGAGAATGCTATCCTGGGGGCACATTAAACTTTAAATATAGGCCACACCTGAGTTTAAGGTATGGTGGCTAGCATCTCTCATATCTATCCAAGCCACAACAATTTGATATCACACATGCATCAGCTCTGTGAGCCCAGCTCAAATGTGGAAGGGATAGGTGTATCCCCCTCATCCACTCCCCAGCCAGGCTGTCTCTGCTGCTTCCAGCAAGACTGCAGCTATGGAGGTTGCCTCTCTGATTCTTTATGAGGCAGGTAACACCCCCCACAGTGAGGCAGCCGCTCCTCATGAAGCTGTCCTGGGAGCAGGAATCAGAGGGCACACACTTCACAAAAGGACTATCTTCACAGCAGGTTGCTGCATTCTACCGACAGGAGAAGCGGGCAGGGTTACTGTAGACAGAGTGAGCTCAGTCCAGCTGGAGGAAGGTTCTACCACCTTGTTTTCTCTCTTTATCTCTCTTGCTTCCTGTCCCCTCCACTTCCTTTAACACAAAGCACTTATGGTGTGATGACAGAAAACAAAGTTCCCTTGGTCCAAGGAAATGGATTGGACTGCTAAGGCAGGCTGAATTTAGTACCATCTCTTGATGACTGCTGCCTTTAAAAGAAAGGGCTTCAACTCATTCTTTGAATCATCTCTGGACTTCAAACCTTCAAGAAGATTTTGTTGGGAGAGAAGTCCTTTCCAAATCCATCCAGTTGTGAGGTGAATACAGGCAGCCCAAGGGAGAGACAAGCTCTGTCTCATAATCATCTCCAGGGCACATTGGGGGTGACCTGCTGCTGGAGCAAGAACTCCCTCTCTGCCAGCCACACTTGTACTCAGGACCTCACCATGCTGAAGGCCTCCTGCAGGTGTGTGCCAGCCTTTCCCGTGTTTGGGAGCCCAAGAAAGGGACTACTCTTGCCCCTGACACAAGACAGGCAGGATTCCTACACGTTCTCTGTTGAATGTGATTTGCGTGCTTTCAACCTAGTTTGAACCAACAGGACCCTCGAGAGCTGCGTTTTGGCAATCGCCGACCTTCGAACTGCAGTTCCGGCCCATACAAACAAGTTTGACACCACACCGCGCCAGCTGAAGCACGTCATTGCCTCGGCTTCAACAAAGAAGCTTTGCTGCACCTGCATCACTCAAACCGCTGTTCAAAACACCAGCCTCTTTATCACCAGTGCAGTCTATGATCTAACCGACCCTGTTGTTCTCTCCAAACTGCAGCCTTCAAGGCCAGAATTGAACTGATTTTCCTGCGCATCCCGTCACCAGCCCGTCTGCTGTCAGACCTCCATCAGTCGACCTTAACCTGAGGACATCCACAATATGCATTGCTCGAGCATCGCATGGAACTGCAGTTTTCTTCAGTTTGACCCCGCCTTGACATCTTCTTGCCACTGGACTCTTGCGACTGCCACACTTCAAACTGAATCGAACGGCACTGAAAAATCTGGTTTACCTTGTCGAACTGCCAACACACTGCAAAGATATTATTGCCTGATAACTGTCCCCTAAGGTTCATTTTGGGCCCCAAAGGCTGGCCCGGTCGCATTAATTCCTTTTAGCAGCCCAAGAACATATCCTTTTTAAGCATTGTGGTTTTTATTGCCTTTCTGTGTCATTACTCCATTACTCAGTGCTGCATCTTGCTATCTTGTATATTCTGTGTTCTTTCTACAAGGGTCGGTTTTTGCAGTGTTTTTTATTTAGTTATTATTGCATATGGTGTGTTCAATTAAAGTATATGAATTTTCATAGAACCTTAATTGGACATTCCTTTATTTTGGACTGTTATACTTCACTGTTTGGGTTGCTACTGTTTCACATTCACACCCCTCTTGAGAGCATAGCCTTCCGTCGGCCCATATTAGAATAAAACGTGAAGGAGGTATATCTCTCAACTGTGCATGACTAACCTTTATGATTGTGCTGGCTCTTGCTTTGCAGAAGTGTGAGGGCTGAGTAGGACGCTTTAGCTTCTACCAGTGGCGGCTGCTATCATAGGGCGGCCGGGCGCCGCCCCCCCAGAAAAGGAGAAAAGAAAGAGGAAGCTAAAAGAGATTCAATCTGAGAACTTCTCTGATTGAATCTCTTTTAGCTTGCATTTCCTTTGACAACAGCGCGGGGGCGCTGTGGCAAGGCAACAATAACAAAGGGCCGGGCCCGGCTGCTTTCACAGCGGGGCGCGTCCCGTTTTACGTCTTCCTTCTTCAATAGTAGAGTGCGGGGAGCCCGTAGCTCCACGCACTCTACGTAAGCCCCATCAATTAGAAGGCTGGCGGGGCGCTTCAGGGGTGGCCCCACCAGTCTAAAATATGCGTAAACAGCGCACTAGGTCTGGGTCATCAGTGGTCACTGAAATTCCCTCCAGTCCCTCCCCTGCATGGAGACAGTAATGTCATTGGCTGTTTGCCGGCCAATGACAACCCTTTCATTGGCTGGCAAACAGCCAATGACATTACTGTAGCTATGCAGATCTCTGGTGCAGGGTGTGTGGGTGCGCCTGCGCCACCTTCACACTCTTCCCTGGCCTTGATTCTTTAGTTGACGGCAGGAGTCACAAGTCGACGCGAGCCCAGCTGCCTGGCCCTGAAGACCACCACCAGCCCAGCAGAGACGGCCTGGACCCTGGTCCACGAGTCCACAACATGAGTTGCCAGCGGGTAAGTAGGTGGTCCCAGCAGATGTTGTTTCTTGTTTGTGTTTTGGGCCCGGGGAGGGAACGTGGTCCACGAGCCCCAGTCAGCAACACTGAAAGACGTGTAGGCCAGGGCCTACGTCTTTCAGTGTTGCTGACTAGACTGCCGTCAACTTAATGGGGCCTTGTATCTCACTCGAGTCGAGTGAGTCTCTGGCGGGCCTTGGTGGTAGCGGGCCCCGGCCCGCCTACCACCAAGGCGGGGGCTGCCTGGCCTGGGCCTTTACCCCCGGTCCGTGGGCCAAGGCCCAAGGGCCTTGGCCCATGCGGACAGCAAGGCCCAGGCAGGCGTACTGCTGCTGCCCAGTGCGTGCCACGTAGAATCTCCATCCAAAATGTGCCGTTTTATATTTTCGGCATTTTTCGACAAAAAATGCCGAAAATATAAAACGGCACAAGTAAGTCACCAGGGAGAGCCCTGGCAGCGTGAGGAAGAGGCCTGGCCGCCTGGCACAGTGGCACCACCACCACGGCTGGTGCAGTGCCTGGTGGCCAGGCCTAGCAGCATGATGCGGGAGGGGGAGGCTGGCTTCATGTCTTTTGTATTCCCACCAAAGCTGAAGCAGCAATGAAACTGCTCTGTGAAAGGTTTCTTCTGATATTGAATGGGAGGAAAATAGGTCAGGCCTTGTGACTGCTATTGAGTTTTATTTTTTTATTTTATGTTTTAGTCCTGAGCTGGCCAGGCTCTGCTCTGATTTTTGCAGCTGGCAACTTGCAGTTTTAGTTCAGCTTGAGCCACTCATTTGGCCTGAGCAAGGCAGAGGGTTCTATGTTCTTATGCCAGAAATAGAATGCCGGTGGGAGAACACCCTCAACAGCACTCCCGTTTTATTTTTTACAGGGGTACCCCCCCCATCAACCTCTCCCTTCCCCCATCATCTAAACACTTTACCTCTTTGCTTGAGGGGTATACACTTGAATTCTGTTGCCAGCAGTTTTTCTGCCAGCATTGAATTCCAGAATGGTCCCGGGCCCTGCTTGGCTCGCCCACATCTGAGCATCAGAGAGTAATACAAGATACCTTGTCTGGGGTTTACTCAACTACTTTTCCAGTTTTGTGTTAACAGTGTAACCTCAATGGCTTGCTCAGCAGTGATATGTGGGCTCTGTCCTATTGGATTACTTGCACTGTGTTTGCATGGGGGAACTCGGCTAAAGCCCACATCAGCAACAGATATCCGCAGGGGCCTGCATGGATGAACTAGGGATACTAGTCCAGGCAATGGCCTGTTATTCTCCATGTGAAATGTCAACAATGACAGTAGTTGTGTATGGAATATAGGTCTTGTAATGCTGGTGCATGTGACTGAGGCGAGTAGGTCTAGTGACAGCATTTCATAGTCCTGTTCCATGCAATGCTGATGGCCCTGACATGGTGGAGGGGTTTGCAAGCAGTTGTGCCTTATTGTGAAAATTATGCAGATGCAGTGCTACATGTTATGGTATTGTATGCATATATGTCTAGTGCGCTCAGTCATTTACATTACCTTGTGACATGATCTTCTTGTGTGATTTCTGACTTCCTGCACTCTGGAGGGAAGTAATGATGTATATCTAACGTGTAGAGAAAGGAAAAGTCATGTTGGGGGTCAGAAACGAAAAGGGTGCTCCCCATCACCTACCAGTGCTGGTTCATGTGAAGGGGTCCTAGCACGGGGCAGACAACTAACCCCACTCCCCATCACCTTCCAGTGCTGGTTCATGTGAGGGTGGTCCTAGCAGGGGTCAGGCACCTAACCCCCCATCACCTTCCAGTGCTAGTTCATGTGGGCGTGGTTCTAGCAGGGATCCGACACCCAACCCCACTTCCCATCAGCTTCCATTCTGAGTTTGTTGAGGTGATGTGTCTGAGTTAGTGTGACCCCTGACTGGGGGTGCCAGATGTGGGCCAGGTGTGCCTTTAGCACCCCCAATCCCCCCAATCTGTTGTCGGAAGGTGAATGCGTATGCCTCGGGGGGGGGCAGTGGTATTCTTGGTGCTTGACAGTGAGGACAGAGAATATTTTGAACTGGGTGGGCTGTGGGGAATGTAAAGTGTGTTGCTCCCCAACTCCGGCTGGCATATTTTGGGATAAGTGTGTTAGGCCATTGAATGGAGGTGTGCTAGCAGGGATGCTCGTCATTGAGTATATCTGAGGGGGAGGTGGGTGAAGGCTATAAGAGTGGGTTGGGCACCAAATGGCCCTCCATGTCACTGTCCATTGCATGTTTGGTTGGGGGCGGCCCTGGCACGACGTCTGAGGTCTGTATACCCTCCCAGTCTTCTACCAGTTTGGCTTTATGGGGTGATGTCCTGTCTTTGTGGGGACTGACAGACAAACGACGGGAATGCTTGTAGAACCTCCATCTCCTCATGGGACTGTAACGGTATGTGCCAGAGGTTGGGTTGGGGTGGGTGTGGTGTGAGGAGAGGGGGAGGGGGTGAGGAAGGAGGGAGATAATGAGGTGGGAGAAGCAAGGAGAGGGAGTACTGGGAAAGAGTGGCAAGTAGGTGGCTAGGAAGAAGGAAGGAGAGGAAAAGGAAGGTGATAGAGAAGGATAGTTTGGGTGGAAGACGAGAGATGGGTGGGAAGAGGGAGAGATGGATAGAGTGAGGGGAGGAAAGGAAGGAGTCGAGGGGCAGGGGAAGAGGGAGAGCAAGAGATGGGTGAGTGTAGAGGAAGGAGTAAGATGGAGAAATAAGGAGAAGAGATGAGGAAAAAGAAGAGGACCAGTAAGAGAAGGAGAGAGGCAGGTTGGAAGAAAGGACACGTAGAGTTGGGAGGGGAGATAGGAAGAGGGCGATAGAAAGAATGATAAAGTGAGTAAGGGGAACTGATTATGAAGAATGGAATGAAGATGTATCAAAAGGAGCGAGAAGAGAGTGGAGGCGCGGGAGTAGTGAGGAGGGGGATAGAATAGGGCAATCTTAAAAGGTGCAGCACTCCTGTTTTGCTGCCTCCACCCCTCCGAAGGTTCCGATGTTGCAGAACAGGTCTGCAGGCATGGCGCAGGGGGTGGAGCAAGCATGCAGAGCTCTGCGTAACGCTGATCTCATTCTGATGATGCTTTATTTACTTATTCCTACACCTTGCCCAACACCCCACAGTTATGCGCACAGCTGACCTCTGCACACCATCCCTGGCCCAGTCTGTTGCCCTTCTAGTGCCTTCCTCCAAATGTCCCCTCCCATCTAGCCGATTCCTCTGGCCCAGTACGCTGTAAAATGCCCTTGCCACAAATTGTATCAAAAAACACACCGCGGGTATTTCTCCAACAGTTTGTCCAGCAAAGTAGCCAACTGTGATCGCAAATGAGGGCCAGGGTTTTTGTGGGGCCGGAGCCCATTTTTTGCCCTAGTCCGACCTTGTCCTTTCCATGATGTAAAGTGAAAAGGTGCTCGCCTCAGATTCAGCTCCACAGCGATAAGTGCCCTTCTCAAGCTGGGCGCGGTCCTAAGTACCATGGCCATGATTTCCAACTGGATTTCCCAGAGGTAGTACCAGCTATTCTCAATACAAGCTGCTGTAAAATACACCATCACACTTGCACACGTAAGAATAGTGTACCACCATTAATATGTAAAACCGAATGCTTTTTTCATATTTCGGTGGGTTTTTTGGACAGTAAATTGCATATTTTGTAGGCCATTTTTCCAAAGATTTTGCAGGGGGGAGGGGGGTGGGCTCGCGCGCTGCGCGCGCTACTAAATTCGCCCTGGAAAATGTACGCCCCACCAGCTTTCAAACTCACCAGCCGCCACTGGCTTCTACTCATCCTTGTACTCTTGCAATGCAGAGGTCAGTCGGTTACAGTGACCGCCACCCAATCTGGATGGGCCCAGGGACAAAATGAGAACACTTCTCTCAATCCGGCCCTGAGCTGATCAGTTCGGAGGCTAGCTGAGCAGAGCGCGCTGCATGCTGCACCAGGCTCTTCCTGCAGGGCCAGCACATTCCCATAGGGTCCCTTGTGCTGCAGGGTCCAAATCTCATCAACCCACACACAGGAGCCTGCTGGGCCATTGTGCAGGCAGGCACAGGGGGTGCTGGTGATCATAGTTTGTAGGAGGCGTTGAGGGTGCTCAAGAACAGTTCCTGCCCCGGGATGTGAACCCAGCTCCTTGAGGCCCATGGATCACAGTCGAGGCCGGATGAAGGATGCCATTATCCCTGTGTTCATGATGTTTACCTGCATCAGACAGTGGCAATAAGAGTGACATAACGACAAACATGGGGCAGTGGGATGTGATAGCGGGCACTCCTAGCGGCAATAAGAGGGGAAATGAGAGTGGCATGGGGAAAATCAGGGGAACTATGGCAGTTCTGGGGAAACGGGGGGTCATGTGGCAAATCGAGTGTTAGTGAGGCATTACATGAGGCAGATAAAGAGGAAATGAGAATTATATTGGGCAAATCTGGAGGCAGTTGGGACAGTGAGAGTGACATGAGCCAAATCCTATAGAAATGGGGCAGTTCTGGCGTAATGAGAGTGACATGCGGAAAATCAGGAGGCAGTTAGACATTACATTGAGCAGTTTCAAGAACAATGATAATGGCATGGAGAAATCAAGAACAATGGACAGTTCTTTGGCAATGAGAGTCACATGGGGAAAATCAGGGTACAGTGGGGTATTTTGTGGGCCATTACAGTGAATGGGGAAAATGAGGGGGCCATGGGAAGTTCTATCGCAGTTAGAGTGGCATGGGGACAAATACGGGGGAAGATAGTTGTACGGGCAGTGAGAAGGATATGGGGCAGTGGGGTAGCTTTGGGGTCAATGAGATTGATATGGGGCAAACAGGGGCAATGGGGCAGTACATCACGCAGTTTGAGAGGCAAGGAGAATGACACGGGGCAAATCAGGGACCAGTTGTCAATTGTTGCGGCACTAAGAATGGCTTGGGGAAAAATCATGGTGCAATGGGGTAGTGTTGTGGGGGAATTTGACTTGCATTGGACCAACTAAGTTTTGCTTGTGGCAGTTCTTTGTGCAATGAAATGGGAATGACGGGGCAAATAACGTAGCAATGAGGAAAATCTGGGCTAATGAAAGGGCCGCACAGCAAATCAGGGTGCAGTGGTTCCTGACAAAAGGACTTTTCTAGGGTGCAATGTGTCTGAAGTAATGTAAACCAGGGGCAGTGGGACAGTTCAGGGCAATGAGATTGATGTAGGGCGCATCAGAGAGACAAAGGTTGTAGTTTATTAACTAGTACAAGAACAATGATGTGCATTAAAAGTTAAATCCCCTGAAAATATTTACATCTGGTGCAAGGTCCACTGTCATATGAGTTACTATTCGGGATCTTTTCCAGTGTAGTAGAGCCCGACTACAGCAGGCTCAGCTTCAATGGCAAGGCAGAAGTATATGTGTGTCTACTCTGCATCCAGTGCTTTTATTGGCTATAACACTTTCCGAATGGCATGCACATAATTTCTTTTTAATGTAAAATGGTACCATTATGCTGTTAGGGACCTGGCACCTGATGTACTAGAATATTTCATGTTTGTCACAGCTCCCTCTACATCTCATGACTTTTTTAATAATCTAATTTCACCCAAAAATGTAGCTGTAAAATGCACCATTTCACCCCCTTTGAAACAGTTTCTCGAGGGGAAAGTCCCACAAGCCCTTCTTCGTGGATTGGAGTTCACACGCTACATCCTTGCTTCAATTCAGTGAAAATATGTATACCCCACCACTTACACAATTCCCCAGCTGCCACTTGCCACGTAGGCACAGCTCATCTTTTTATATAATCTTTGGTACTGGGAGTTCCCCTGCTTTGAAGGGACCCCAACTTTGCAACATGAGGGACATGAAACACTTATTTTCCAAGACCCATACAATTTGGTAATTTGAGAAATGGGGATTATAACCCATGTGTTCCTGGTTTCAGCCCACACATGAGCCACTATGCCACTGCGGACACGCGTGACAGAGATCATAAGTAGGCTATTCTATAGCGCCATACCTGTGAGAGCTCTGGGGAGAAGGTTGATGATCTAAGAAGAAATCGGAAACATAAGGGTCCCATTCATAACTGCAAGGCATCAACTATTGTTTGACTTCTTGAGAGAGAAGTTTAAATGTTGTGATGCCAAAAAGGTGTGCTTGCTCTTTAAAGAAGCTGCATCAAAATGTGGGCGTGAAAGATGGCTCGACCCATCAGATATTATGTAGTGATAAGCACTGAGAAGAGGGGCTGGATTTGGCTGATATCGGTCCGCGCAAGTAGGCCCGAGCTAAACTAGGGCCTCAGTGAGGGCATAGGGCTGACATCGCTCAACTGCGTCCCTGTCGTGGTACTTAATGCTATTAGCACCCTGGGGCTTCCTCTGGGGTCCTACTAACGGAAATCAGGTCTAGGCCTAGAGCACTGGCCAGATTTCCTATTTCAAAAAGTACAAAACAAAATGGCCCCTGTGTAAAATATAAAAGGAAAGTGTGGGAGGAGGAGACAGGGGCTTAGGGGGGGGGAACAGGGCTGTGAGGGACTGTGGGGGGATTCGAGAATAAAAATAGCAGGCAGGGAGAAGTTCTGGCAGCCCCTGGAGGAACTTGAGTGTTTAATCCAGCCCATGTTCCAGCCAATGGGGTTGCAAGGAGCCTTTCTAGTGCGCTAATATGTATTCGTGTATGTATGTTTTTTGGGAAAGCACTGCATACCACAAGCAGGCAGCCTGTCTTCTTTGGTTGGGTAATCATCTTCCGTTTCTTCAGTGAACCAGGATGGTTGCAAATGATGCTACAGGTTTGATGGGGGGCAGTGGGGGGTGTCATTCTTGAGAGTGACAGCACATGATAGACATGCTTTATGTGTCTACTTACAAACTGTTCCGGGGCAAATAGTTCCAACGAAAAATCCGAAAATTGGACCCGTGACAAGAACGTTAAAACATTACAATTTGAAAAGGACGTCACAAGGGTGCAAAGGGTGAACGTTCATCACTTTATGGGTCCTGAAAGAAGGTATTCTTCATTTTGTGCTGTAAAAAGTATATGGCTGCAATAAATATAGGCAGTTGGCACTGCTCATATACGTTGACTTTGTAGTGATATTTTTTAACTTCTCTGTGGATTAATGTAAGGGATGTTTTCATAGTTTAGCGCTATGGGGCTGCTCATGAACCCTGCCTAAGAGATCCCTGATATAAAAAATGATGGTAACTGCGAGGCCACGTGATGACGTCTGTTCCTTCCAGATGCTGCGCATTCCCTCCGAAAATAATGCTGTTCTCGAAGCCTGGGTGGTTTCTAGAATGTTCCCAACAGCAGCACGAGACGCCTTCCAGACAGCCCAGGGAGGACGTTATCCTACGCAGCAAACCATGGCTCTCTGAATGATAGTCGTAAACAAATCGGCATCTGGTAAAGTGTGACATAGTGGCCGCGCTCATCTCATGGAGTGAGCATTAACCATAACCACATTTCATGTTAACGTAAATAGTGTGGCTATTACTGGACTGGCTTTCAAACAACCTGCTCTTAAGCTTTTAGGATGGCCTCTCCGTACTTATTTCTTTAATGGTCGGTTCAACTAATTAAATGTATGGCTGCAGCAGCGTGCACGTCCCTCATTGCGCAGTTACAGTCCATGCAGAACGGTTGTTTTCAAAAAATGAACTATTAGTATGAGCCATTTTGTAAGAACTTAAAAGCCGAACAAATGGAGTGGAAACTGAACTGATTGGACAGCCAATGGTCTTTATCAGACTACAATGACCGCTGATGTACTCTCCGCTCTGCCTTGATGCCTGGTTTGGGGACTATACCATGCAATTTCTTCTGGTGCGCCTATACAAACTTTAAACTTAACTTTTGTAAAGGTGTGGTGAGAATGTGTGCAAGGGTTTGACACTGCTCCAACATTTTGTGAGGAAGTAAGCTGTAATCAAGGTGCTGTACCAGGCTTGGACTGGCCTATATGGCAATAGGGCAATGCCCGAACCAAAAAACGCAAAATGCTAGTGTGCGCCAGTTTTTGTTGCTCAAAGTGGGTCACTTTTTTTGCTCTGTGGGCCAGATTGATAAGTTACTTCAACATGAGGCTAGTAGTTTTGACCAGTGTTACTGAACAAAATAATCTTTAAAACACAATTTGCATCACATTTTAATCAAAACCCTCCCCCTTGGTTACTACTCAAACAGTCTGTCACAAAAGGAATGAGTTGCCATTTGCAACTGTGGGCCACTTTTTCATTGGAGCCCCAGTGCGATCCTCTGCTGTACCTCCACTGCCTTCCTGCTATGAGGGGCAGACGGCGACATTTTGCCTGGTCTTTTTGTTTGTTTATATTCCAGAGGTAGCTGGGCCCACATGGCAACGGAAAGTGGGGGGAAAATCGACTATACATTTACTTCCCAAAGTCTGTTTTTTGTTCAAAATTGAGGTGCTGAAAAAAAGGGATCCACATGTTTTCAGAAAATCCCCAGCAGCTCAATTCGTGAAATTGTGTAGTAAATAAAATGCATTTCACTAAACCCCATAACGCGATGTTTGGACATTAGGTTATCCCCTTAAGACTCAGTTTTCCTTTATTTAAATATTTCTTTTTTATTATTTTTTTTAAAACATAATGTTCTGGAATGGAAACTCGTCGCTTTTGGTCTAAGAACGACAGAGGGCTACAAATTATTTGTAATGAAGACATCAAACATCACACAACAATATGGCATGCTATGGTTTGGTATTTATGGTACGGCATGGTAAGGTATGGGATGGTATGATATGAGATGATAGTTTATGTATATAGCGCCTATACACAATGTGTTTCAAAGCGCTTCAAGGCAAGGGAGGGAACAAGGGAAAATACAATGACATTCTTACAGGCCATGAACAGTAAGGATGTGAAATTAACTATCATACTTGACCTGATGACATTTCAGATAGTGCAAGAGCTAAGACATAGATAAGGAAGGGAGAGGGAGAGTGGTAAGGAAAAGGAAACAGACAGGCGACTACCGTACTAGGCCTGACAACATTTCTGGTAGAGCCGGAGAAAAACAAAAGATGAGGGAGAGGGGTGCAGAAAGGGAGGGGAGGAACAAAACAAGGGACTATCGTAATAGGCCTGACGGCATTTCAGATAGTGTTCGAGGGGGGGACAACTAAGGGGGAGGAGGAGACAGACAAGGTTGCTATCATACTAGGTCCAGGGACAATTCTGATAGAGTAAGTGCATAGACGAAAGTAAGGGGAGGAGGGGAGAGGAGATGAGAACAGAGAATAAGCAGTCAAAAAGAGTGGAGAAGGAAGAGGGGAGAGCGAATACAATTGCAGAAGTCAGTAGTAACACATAATGTTGCAAGCCATGGTATGGCGTGGCATAACATAGTATGGCATAAATGGTAAGGTATGGCACAATGTTTTGTAAAGTGCCTGTTCGCCTTTCTTGGGGCATCATGGCGCTGAAGCATCAACTCCTTACACTGAGGCACTAGTCCGGTCCATCTGGAAATACAACATTCCTGCCAATTACTAGTGTGGAAACAGAAAGGAGTTCAGCTTACATTTCAACTGAATGGGATCGCGCATGGTCCTTAGCTGAGGTGGCAATGAGTACCAAAATGTATCCACCTGCACAGGGACAGCCCGGCTTCCCCGTCATGATCATCTGGAGCCGGGTACAGCAAGAAAGACTAAAGAAAATGGACGCAAGTCACTGTTTGGTGAGAGCGGGAGAAATCTGAGACATGCCTGGTGCAATGCTTTATGCACCAGACAAAACAACTTGAACGCATTCCCTTCCTCTACAGGTAGCCCCAGCAAAGCCCATAATATTGGCCATATGTGGCCTCATTCAATCAGTCTCAACAAAATTCTTTCAGGTAAATTTCGACTGGCCTTCAATTTAAGCAGAGCTTTCGCAGGCAGACCTCAGTAGATTGCATTACTGTGATCCAAATTACTGGAGTTCAACTCCTTTAACCATCTAAGCTCAACAGAAAAAGAGAGATACAAAAACAGATATGATAAAGCGGAGTCCAAAAGAACCCCTGAAGCGTGTACTTTGTTCGCTGCTTGAGGGCTGAACCCCAGAACTGACGGCCAGAGATCCGAGGACCAACTGGCTCTGAAAAGATTATCTAGACGTACTACCTGACAGAGCAGGACCTCTATTTTTGCGGTGTTAAACTTAAAACGATTGCTATTCATTTGTGCTCCCACTTGCAATACAAAGCAGGAATCTTCCCACTGTGGCATCCAGGTCATCACCAAGACATAGGGCGACCTGGGTGACTTCCGCTTGCAAATAAAATAGCAGTGAGACTGGACACTAGCTGCCAAGGGCCTCATATATAATTCCAGGTTCAAAATGAAGCTTCGATGAGAAGGAGCAAAAACCAGCACCTGGGTGTCATGCCTCACCCAGTAGGCAGGAACTACTGCTGGGGAGCCAGGGGCGAGTTCCCAGCGCACCGCAAATCTTACCTCCACATGAGATTCACGCTTTAAATTTGTGTCTATTATGTATGATTCCTTATGTTTAAATGTGTACTAGAGGCACCCTAATTCTTCTTTGTTAGAATTTTCAAATACTCAAAGTTAATGTCACATATGTATGTTTGTAAGGCATCAATTGATCTTGGGAGATAAAAGTAGCTCCTGGTAAATGCTGGTTTCAAGCTAGCCAGGCTCTCCTGGGCTAGAAGCAAGAGCTGAATAGCTCCCCTCAATTTTGAAACCCTGTAATTTAAACAGTAATCAGCAAGGAGAGCAGACCTGTGCAATTTCAGAACTAATAGGCCATGGAGTAGACTCATAAGGAGGCAGGACCACGGAGTGCGACCTGTTAAAAAAGAAGCCTGCAAGTCAAGGCCGTATCTGTTATTCCCACGTGGGACAGCTGTCCCAGGAGTGTCCGGAGTTAAACCCCCATGGAGAGGTCTAACACTATAAGGCTGTGAGGCATAAAGGTCACAGAAAGGCTGAAGGCTAGTAAATGACTGTGCCATCACTCTAACTCTCTACACAAAGCTGAGCAGATCCAGAAGAGAACGACCAATCGTGGACACTCGCCTGCACTTCCCAGTAGGAAGGTAGAGCTGTAGACACCAGCTTAAGTGTCTCACCACCACGGTGGCTCCACTCCCGAAATGCTTCACCACGCCACATTAGGTGCCTCGGTTTCACACTGAATACTCTGGTCAATGACGCTGGACAGACAAAGGTCCAGCGAGGGAGTTCAGGAGATATGCACTGGGGCTGTATAGTGGGCGTGGCCCTTCATGCCACTGGACCACCTGAGGTTTGAGGAAGTGGGCCTTGAGAGGTGTGCTGTTAATTCCAGCCCTGTATGTACATGGTGAGGATGTGCCAGCACATCCTCACCAGTTCCCTACCTACAACAGAGGGGTCCCCAACACTACAGATTATGGAACGCCATTGCTTCTCTGCTTAGTGTTGCAGTTATCATGTTTATCATAATAATAGGACAGTTGCTACGGCCTTTATTTAACTCTACATAACGCCTTGAAGATGACACTGCGCTGCTACGTCAAGCCGGCGCTATGGTGATAGTCCCTGCTGAGCGAGCTGCCCATTAGCACAGAGTGTGTGGTTCATTGGACATCGCCACACGGAAAGAGAACGATTTTTAACAATTGCCACTCCTACTTTGAAGCTCTACAATCTGTGGAGCGGGTGCAGACCTCTGTACTTTGCACTGTAAGTCCCTGCTCGCACTTATTTCTGTAAATCGCCTCCTCACGCAATGCATTTGCGCCACGCAATCCCAGCGCACACGCTGGAACTTTTGGAGGCACTTTGCACGTTTTCCTGTAAATCAGGCCCTATATGTGTTCAGTTGTGGCAGCTAGATCTCTTCACCAAAGCGCTTCCCTCTGGAACTTTGTCCCGTTGCACCTGCACCAACCTACACTGCCTCCAGTCCTCTCCTGCAACACAGCGCTATGAAGTTGCATTGTATAGCACTAAACAAAAATCATAAAATATAACACAATTATATTGTTCACTTCATCATTATACACTTATTGATTGGCGTTCTAAAGCTTGCTTGCCACCCCACGTAACCAAAGTGAGTGCTTCTGACCAAACTACACACCCTTACCACACACCCACACACGATTTCTTTCCATTCTCTGCTAAAATTTGAGGTTTGAGGAATATTTTAACGGCAGGTCATAAATGCTCTATATAAAATGAACTGGACTTCATAACCCCTTTACAATGCCAACGCACATATAGACAACCACAGTCACAAAAGAACCAGGTCGGATGTTGTATCTTGCGTCATGAAAACAAGGACCGAAAGAGTGTGCCACGGTTTCCTGATCAAAGGAAGGGCGTCCCAAAGCAACGACCGTTAAGCAGTTCATTCCTTGTTATGGTTAATACAATTCATTAGGATGAAATGGAAGCTTTTGCTGCCTGGCTGCCCGTCTCTCTGCGTTGTGCACTCAGGCTCAGCTACTGGGCGCGCTCCCACATTCACGCTGCGCACGCAGCGCCACGCTTCCACTCGGCGCAAGCCATGCCCAGGAGCCCCGCTTCCCCGCCACTCAGCCTCCTGGGCGACAGCAGTGGGTTGCCTGGCGGTGGCACAGAAAGGAGACGTCTACTCACAGTCAGGCAGCCGGCAGTGCGACGTCCCTCCCCCCCGGGGACCTGGGAGTCACGCTTCCATTAGCGCAGCTGCGGCAGGCTGGCCTGCGTGTGGCGGCGCGGCTGCGCGGCTGAGGTACAGCACGCCGCTGGGAGCCCCTCCAGCCGAGGACGGCAGCCCGCCTGCTCCCTGCTCTGCAGCCAGGGCTGTGTGCAAGGAGCCTGCCTTCACAGCCTAATGAACCCTTCATATCATTTTACCATATAAGGAGACGAAAGCCTCGGAGACGCGCTTTTATGCTCACTGCAGCTGGCATTCGACACTTTCATCCAGAGGCTGTGTGTAGATTGTTTTTTTTTCTCTTCTCTAACGAAACTCTCTGCCTTGGCTGAACCCCTTCGAAGAACCATGTTTCCCTGCCGTTTGTTTTTCTAACCCTGCAGTGTTCCCGAGGCGAAAGCCGCAAACCCACATAGTATTCCATGTTTACTTAAGACATACTTCAGATAGATTTCACGGGGTAACCCCCGTCACGATTCACCGGCTCGCCCATGCAGTACCTGTTCAGTCTGATATTCATGCCTTAGCTATGAATCTATCCGTAGGTATGTGTGGGATGGTTCATGTACAAACCATTCTACAGCCATAGGAGGGGTTTCTATTAAGGGCTGTCGGAAGACTGTCACTCCAGAAGCCAGGTGAGGCCTCTTACTATTTTTTGCACTAGATAGGTGGCGACACCAACAACCCCGCCTGCCATGTTCATGAAAATTATCAAGGGACCAGGCACCAGTTGCATTGAAATGGCAATCAGGTAAACACCACCAGACACCATTATCCACCAACAATCTGTTCCTAGAGGGTGTTTGGAAACAACTTTGTGCCTCAATGGCAGTGCAAACGATGACCAAAAACACACATGCTACCAAATGGATCCAGTAGAAACCATTTGCAACTGTTTGGCTGGCATTTCCACCAGGGCAAAATAAGGACGATCCTCGACATTAGAGGCTCACTAGAGAGCCATGAATATGTCACTATCAGGTGCCATGCATAATACCAGCACGCTCACTCTCTATTAGTAGCGCCATGCACCCTTGTGAAGAATACAAGGCACCCTTCTTTAGAGGACGGACCCTCCTTTGCCATATAATTGGCCATTTCTGAGGCATCTTCCTTCACTTTATGTATCCCAGGGATTGCCTGCACTGATTAAGCGTGTCTAAGAGTAGACATATGTCTTATTAGCCAATGCAAACTGAACCAAAAAATCTCCACTTTGGACTCTTCTGCTGCCTGAAGCAGCTGTCTTGTGGAAGATTGTGTTGGCGCTATATAGGAAACTGGAATTCAATACGAATAAAAGATAATGACCATGGATAGTAATCTTTTTCAGCAGACGTTGGGATTGGTTGTCCACTGTTACCCACAGGTTCCTGCCGCTGGCAGCCTTGTTCTTGCTGGAGTAGCTCACTGACATGATTGCAAACCCTGAATATGGCGAGGAGGATCATATTTCTAAATGAAAATAATGATGTCATACAAGTGTCCCAGAAAAGGCCTTTGTGTAGTGCGTATGTGTAAGAATGTGTCACTCCAGTATAGTACGGGGGGGGGTTGGAGCATTTCAAACAACATTCTTTGCAAATAAATCTCTGCAGCATGCCTTCCATGCAGTGGTTTATGGAAGAAGCCCGAGAAAGGCTGCCAAAGCGCTTTAACGCCTTTGCACTGGAGTGAAGGACTAGTATAAATGGAAGAAGGGTTTGTGTGCATACCCTGAGCACTCACGCCTAACACATAGTGGAAACCTGGCAATGGACAGGTCACCCCCATTCTCTGAATTTCTAAAATGTTTCTGATTCGAATGTATTCGCACCTGGAGAAGGGCGCCCAGCCAATCAGGTGGCTGGAACAGCAGGCTACAGTACACTGTGTATCGCCCACTGTCTCAAACCATCCTCCTGTCCACAGCTGCCATAAAAATGGAAAAGGGACTATGCCCCTTTTCCTTTGGTGGCAGACACCTTTTTTTTCTTTTTATTCAAGATAATGGGCTAGCAAAAAACATGCAGAGCCCATCTCCTGAAACAAAATGAAACCTTTTGCACCACAGATGAGCCCAGGGGCTGCGAATGGCTATCACCCCCTTGTCAGGGGGGGCGGACATGGCCGGTAAGAGCCCACAGATCTCGCTGAGACCCTCACTTCGCTTGGGCATGTCTAGGCTCGGGCTGGGGAGCCGTTATCACGTCCGCCCCCCGACGCGTGGTTGTTTGCCATAGTCAAGCTTCCCTGAAATGCAGTCAGTTGACAACAGTTTTTCCGAAACAGTGCCATGAAGACACCTCCCTGAATTTGATACAATCTTGGTGGGCATTTCAGTGTGTGAGCTGCAAACAGTTTCTACGGGATCCTGTTGCAGCACAAAGAGATGTCATCCGGTCAAGACAAAAACATCAAGGTAATTCTACTTATTAAATAATACAAACTGAAACACCCATATTCATCTACAAGCAACACTTTCTAGCAGGCAAACCATAATCTGTTTGCCTTTGCCTCGCTATGATGCATTTTACACAAAAAAAGCTGCCTGGTCCAACTTAATTTAAAGACCACAAGAAAGAAAGATGTATTAAAACAGGAGCACAACTCCAAGGATGTTTAGTAAAGTAAAATGTTATGCATTTCCATAAAATGCACTTAGAAGCTACATGGAGATTGAAAGAGTGCTCATTTATATTAAGTATAGGAACAGTAAAGCCTTTTATGGTGGTAGTGAGTTTAAGGATTTGACGATATGTATACTGTATGAATGTTACATATTGCAAACATATTATTTTGTGATATGCATGAAAATGCCATTTATTTATTTTCTGCACCTTGTATAGGTCACCCGATTATCAAAGTACATGTCAGCAACTGAATCCTCTGGATGTCAATAGACATATTCCTCCTTGCTATAAACAGACTCTGCTGCCTCGTGCTTTTTTCATTGCTACAAATAAAATCTTGATGAACTCTGCTCTACTCTTCTCAACAAATTAGCAAAGGTGCACCTGAGACATGAACAATAATTATAATTCATTTAACAACATCTTTATTATATATCAAAATATGATTTCTAAAACAGCTCAACATTTGCAAAACTATGTATCAGTGCAAATAGAACATGCAATCACATTGACAAAAATTAAAACATTTGAAAAGGAAATGACTTCTCATAAACATGATATCCATTACTGCCACAAAAGAACAGTCTACATGTAGACACATTAAAAAAAAATCTATCTCAATAACTGCATTTTTTGTCATTATATCTTTTACATCCAACATGAGCATTTACCCTAGTGCAGATATCGAGTCGTATGGGTTTGTCCTGATACTAATTCCAGTGTACTATTTCCAAAAGGTTTCTGTAAATGTACCGAATTGCAATAGCCCACTCCTGCCATAGCCAGCATCTGCTCTCTTACGGTTATTACGTGGATGCAGTGTCCTGTTGGAAATTCTGATTTCCCATTTCAAAATTGTTTCTAGTTGCTGACACTTGGATTTTGTACATGCCCTGAAGTGCTCTGAAGATAGTTTTAGCTGTGATGTACCACCTTTCCTATCTCTGACTATTCATCTGGAGACAGAGCCCAGAAAGCAACATTGTACTCCTCATTAATCACTGCCCTCGGTCCCCTCACTCCTTTTCACCCTCCTTTCTCTTGCCCCCTTTTCTCTCACTCCTCATCGGCCCCATTGCCTCAGTCCACACAGACTCTCTTTGCAAAGCCTATGCCAAAGTCTAAACGTTTGGCTGCCCAATGCTTGCTTAGTCTCTGTTTAGCAAGGTGTATGCACTTCCAATTGGACTGAGGCATAAAGAAGGAAGGTGGTTGTCCAGGATCACACCATTTTGGCAATATGGGGAATCCAGCTCTCCAATTTACAAATTATAGACCTGAACCTACCAAAGTTTGATACAACTATGATTTTCCAAAACAAGCAAACTTGCCACAAACCCCATCAAAATATCTGAATCTATGTCTAAAGACCGCGCACAAAAGGCTGAAGTTGCAGAGGGACGCCTGCTCAAGGCCACCCTCTGCCAAACTGTTTTCTCCATCTCTCACCCCTCTGCCAGTCTACCTTTGGTGGGCTTCCCCCACACAATCCCTCCTGCTCTGCAGCGGCCCACTCCCAGACGCATGGCCTCTCCCATCCAGCCACACCCCACAGCCCATCTGATGTCACTTACCTGTCTGCTCGGTCCTGCACTTCCTCGTAGACAGTTAGGGGGGAAGCGTGGCACACTATTGTGCATCTTTACTTTCTGGGTCACTTTATTACGTCGTGCTTCCATTTAGCGGTTTAAAGACCGCAGACAAAACATTTAATGTGAATTGGGTATAAATGATTGGCATGACTTTGATTATTTAACCTGGGGCAGGATACAACATACCTTTTACAGACCCAACCTCTAGGCTATCTCCCCACCAACCAAGCATTGCAGCCTATCATTTGTTTTCTGTGACGTGAGCATCCGATGTGAATCCGACAGTATTCAGGAGGCTATGGACACATATTAGGCAAAACAAGCATGGCTCGCTTTTCGGAAGAGAAACTAGCACAGCAGAGATTACATTACTTCCAAGGGAAGTGCAATCAAATGGATATCCGTGGTATTTTCGAAAAAAAAAGAATTGAGAAATGACCTAATTCTTTTAACCGAAAAACGAAAATTACTTTTTGCTTTTTAAACTTTTTATTTGTTATAATGCTAGTGGAGTCCCTGCGCACCCTGCCCTCAGCCCCCCTGCCCTAACGTATACCCTTACCCCACCTATTATTTACCATACATATACTAAAATACCACTATGTTCGGTCAAATAAATGTGGTAATTTATCATTCTTTTTTTTGTATTAGGTTATTTGTACGGATTCGCAATAAAATTAGTGGATTAAAACATAAGAAATGCACCTGTGTTAGTCAACAGAGTGCAATGTCAAATGCAAGGAAGGAAACACGGAGGGAATTAAGATCTGAGAAGGCAGCAAACCTCATGAAACAAGGCATGCTTCCATATCGCAAGACAGGCGATGAACTGCTAAATTCGAACATGAGAAGGGGGCCACTGATGCAAAATCTTGGTTCCTGGTTGTATGAATGCAGAGAACCTCTGACACTGGCGGTTCCACTCCATTGAATTGTGCTGCCCAGTCTGATGCTCACATGGTAAAACTGGCCTGGCATGAGCGCCTTCATTCAGTGCCAGGCATCAACAAATGAATGGGAGGCAGCGGGGAGAAAGTACAAGCAGTTCCAGTCACCCTGCCAGATTTAGCACCCTGGGTGGAGGCTACGGCCGGCATTGCCACCCGGCTACCTCAACAACAGCAAAAAATACTTGCTTCACACTGAGGGGTCCTTTTTGTACTGCGAGGCCTAGGGCAAATAGTCCCCTCTGCCACACTTTGTGATGACCCTTCCCCCTTTGCTTTGCTATTATGATGTATGAAATTAAAGCACAATTGTATTTGAGCTTTTTGAGGAAGAGACCCCATCCATCCTCTCATGCACCATTGCATAGGTGTGTCCAGCCTGCGGTGGGAGGTACTAGCTTGCAATGCACTGCCCCTGCAGCTGGCCTGTGACTTGGGGTACCACGTGATAGTGAAAGAGGCGCAGGGACTGCTGCATCTTAGAATGCATCGCTGTGTGAATCATTGTGTGCTCTGCGATGCAACGCGGTCCCATGTCACACACACACGCTCTGCCCACAACGTATTCGGGTGGCAGAAATCTGCAAGTCCAAAGCCATCTGTACTGGTAGATTCACTTTGTGAATCATGCCAACCACAGAATGTCAGATTTTCCACCAAAGTGACACGGTTCCATGTCTTAAAATCACGGCTAAAATAGCCGTGTATACAAAATATCATGGCAAAAATGCTGTGGTTTTACTGCCACAATCATGTAAAGGAAGCGGGGGACATCCCCGCAACCCCCGGACCCATTTTACCATTTAAGGGGAGCGGTGGACACCTACGCAACCCCTGCTCCCCTTAAATGGTATAATGGGGTGCACTTTTACTGGGTCAAACCACAGCATTTTTGCCGCAATTTTATTTACCGGCGACATTTTTGCCTCCATTTTATTACCTGATACTAGTGACACGTCTTTACATTTCCTGCATTTACATACTTGCACATTTGCATTGACATCTGCTACTTTAGCATTGACTTAGCTCACTTTTTAGGGAGCAAGCACAACAGATGTAAAATGGAAAATGTAACATGTAGAGGGTACGTGGAGCTTTCTCCCAGTAAAAAAAAACAATAGACAAATGCATAGATGCAAATGCAGAGAGCTGCACATGCAGCAGATGCAAAGAAACTGAATCTTCTCCACTTACTTGGATGCTTGGCAAATGAAGTGGAAAATTAAAGGCCTTTATTGGCGCTTAAATGTACGGGCATAAAGTTAGCACAGGCGCATTCTGAAGGATGCATTATTTCCCTGCATGGGTCATGCCCCCGCAAATGAAGGAATGCCACTTTGGGATTGCGTATGATCCAATTATGAAAGGCTGAAAGGAGAAAATAGGACCCAAGAGAGACACTCTGAATTTCTGCCACAAACGCACAGGTGTACATTTAGCATTAACCTGGGGAGACTTTGGGAACAGGCCTGTAGGGTGCCAGGAACCATCCAGGTCCAGCCGCGGGATAACGTAGTCATGGGACACAGGCATGGACTCCAGGTCAATGTAGCGGGACTGTAGATCCCTACAAGAGTGTTGCTGTCTGGCGCTACACCTGCTCCTGTGGACACCTTCTATCCGAGCTGCAGAGCAGTCACAGAGGCATGCATCACACCCTCCTGGAGCAGCAGGCAAGCTCATGAAGATGCGCTCCACCAACGGCCATGCGACTGCTCACTATAGCAGTTTGCAATAACACGACCAACGTTCCTAAAGCAATAATCCACTAACCAGTAAACAATACATACATATAAAAGTCGACGTTAACCAATATACCCGAGGCACAATTTGTTAAGAATAAAAATATTAATATTTAATAAATGTAATCAGAGACGTATTTACAACAAGGTCGACTAGGCCTAGGCCTAGGCCGACAGATTGCCAGAGGGGCAGCATTTTATTTCAGTTTATTTTCAATTTACTGGTTGTCAATTTTGTTTCTCCCCGTATGGCTGATCGACAACAGTGCGTGAGTCATTTTGATCTCTTAGCAGTCATGACACTCTGACAGCTAAAGACTTTCCCGGCCAAGCATATATTGCTTGTGGAAAGCGCAGTGAGCTAAATCGTGGCTGTGACTCTCCTGGGGCCATCCACCCAAGAACAGGTCAATGGGCTGTGTTTGTGCTGGTAGAGAGACTCCCAGACCTTCTTTTGCATATTTTGAGTTACTTGGAGTCTTACCCTAAGTTACCAGGGTAATCCAGACGTGGACTCCTTGCTCACTCTGCTCAGAGAGGCACAGCTCCACCTCACTGATGAGGCCCGACTAGGCTAAAACACGTGTCTGGGGTTGCTGTTGGTAGTCTTGTTCACAGGAGATTTGCCTAGCATTTCGGTGCTGGCAGCCTAGGGGTGGGGCAAAGACTGATATGCATATGTAAATATCTAGTCTGTGAAAAGTGTAGTGAGCTAAAGCGTGGTTGAGACTCTCCCGGCAGCCATCCACCCAAGCACAGGTCAATGGGCTGAATTTGTGCCGGTAGGGGGAACGATAACAATACATTATTGTTAGGGTGACTTTTTTTTTTTAAAGGAAATTGCATAACAAACCCAGCGTGCTTTAGGTATTTAGTGATTCAGTCATAAAACTCTCACAGACATGACATATATAAAGCTCTTTGGTCATTCTTATCTTCCCAAAATGCTCTTTGATATGCAAAACAGTCACTAGTTTTATTTGTGTCACTTCACATTATCTTTTAGAGTTTTTTCTAATCGATACTCATATACATTGTTTTAAGCAATCACTTTTATATTCAAATCCACGACGTGCATTTTTTTTAACCATTGCAAAAATTAGAGTTTTCCCCTTCAGAAAAGTAAAGGTTAAAAATGATGCATCATTTTACAATATTGAATGCATGCCTTTGCTTAAGTCAAGCACAGAGTTCCCACAGGTGGCCCTAAAAATGGTGTTCAGAAGCAAGCAGTAATTTCCCTCCCCGGCCCCACATTTCAGAGGTCTGTGGCCACCCAAAAGGTGCAAGCATGAAATAGATCATACATACGTTAAAATGGTGAAGAGTAAATCTGAATGCGCAAGTGTATCAAGAAACCTATGAAAGCATACCCAAAGCCATAGAAGGGTGAGAACAACAAACTGTTTGCCAAAGGTATACACTTTCACAGCTGTAAAGGTGTTCCATAAAGCTATCCATTCAGCCATCTTTACAGAAGCTGCACAGTGCTAAGCAGGCAAATGGCATCCCTGTTGGGTTTATCATGTGTCTTTAATGACATTCTGCTGCACGCTCAGTACTACCAGGAGAACCGACTTTAATGTATGCCACACAATGCATAAATGTGATGTTTACAAGTAATCGTAACATTCATTATATTTTAAGGTAGGACTTTTACTGTGAAACAGTACTTCAAACCAGCAGGACATCTGTATCTATACCCACACACCTCAAAACGTTCCTATGTATTGTACAGTCCAGCCAACTCTATGGAGTTAACAAACATTTTAAATTAACTGAAACGCAAGCTGGTAAGACCCATAGCCTAACCCACGCCCACAAAGGTAATATTGTGCTGGAACACCTGATCCATTGTTCGATTTGGAGTGTTGAGTATTTTGGACAA
Source organism: Ambystoma mexicanum (assembly GCF_040938575.1). Lineage (NCBI taxonomy): Eukaryota > Metazoa > Chordata > Amphibia > Caudata > Ambystomatidae > Ambystoma > Ambystoma mexicanum. The sequence goes on along the minus strand of NC_090939.1, from coordinate 777,841,287 downwards.
TGGCACAAACAGCAATGATGCAAACAGTATGTACCACTTCATTTGTTATAAAAGGTGCCTGCATCATGCAGCTACGAGGAATGATGTTGCTTCCCAAACATGAATGTTCAGAGTCACCCTTATCCATTACTCTACTGGCAGGATGCACAGCCAGAGAGTCCAAGAAACCTCTTCAACTGTCTTTATTATACTGAGGTGTTTATGCCCAGGCAGAGTTTAGAAACTTCACTTGTGATTTTGCCATATTTTAATGGCTTTCCAGTCCAAGGGTTTGGATGTACATCGGCTGCAGGAGGTAACTTGCCTTATTTCCATTTTCCCCACTCCTAACACCAGAGCTGTAACCATGAAAAGGGGCCGAGTTCTTTTTATTCAGCATTTTGATCTGATGTGCCTGTACCACTTGCATATATTTTCTATGTAAACTTTACCATTTCACAAGACCGGCCGTTGAAAGTTAATTATGTTGCATTAATATTACAGACCAGTCTAGGTGCTTCTCAGAGTGACAGCAGGGAATTTGTGAGATACACCAGATATAAGCATTGAAAGCAAAATTCCTCGTTCCATCCTTCTCTCACTTGTGTGCAGTTGGCAGGCAGAGAGCTTATGTTCTGATCGCTTCCTCTAAAAGATTGTTTTCTGACCTAACGGAAAGTAGACAATTAGCTGTAATAATTTCCTCTGGCGCACCCAACTGTAGAACACACTGTCTTCTCCAAATCTTGGGCAGCAGAGATCTGAAAACACTCTTTCAACTAACATAACATAGAAGATGACAGGCTTGAATTAATAGAGAGCAATCAATAACTTTCTATTCCCTGCAACCGTATAAACGTCCTTATAATGTTATAGAGCCAAAATAAGGGACAAAATGGGAGTGAAGGGGCAGGGTTTGGACAAGGCAGACAGAGTTTGTTGAAGGGGCGGAATCTGGTGAAGGGGCAGAGTCTGGCAGAGGTAGATTAAAGTTTGGGCGAGGCGCATGAACTTATATGGGCCTAGGGCAGCAGAAAGCCTAAATACGCTACTGCATGTAATAAGAAAAGCAACAAAAAAAACACATATAAATATACAATACAATAAAACTCATGTGCCATATATTATCCCATTTACAAATATTGCAATAAGATCTTACTGATTCCATATATATATATATATATATATATATATATATATATATATATATATCATTATTCTTTCAAAGTTATTTCCTTTTCAAAAGCCTTCCACACCTTTCTAATTGCAATCGAGAGAGAAGTACTCCACTCCGAAACACAGTTCAACCAAAAGGATTTGTTACGCATTTCATATAGTCCATCAGTATGTTTCATATAAAATCTAACATCATGTTTTTGCATATATTTACAGTAGAATACCAATATGATTTCATGATTCATAGAGAATGTGAATATCAAAGTGCAGCAGTTCCAATCCATGGATCCCTGAAGGAACATATCACGCAGAACAGAAACACTCAAGACAACACACAGAACCCATTAAAGAGACAAAAGTTCCACAGAACATGCATACACAAACGTCAGAACGTAATGTAGACTTATGTAAACAAGGGTAATTTGATTCTCAGATTAATTGTTCAATATGATGTGGCGTAAAGAATATGGCACCTGTTTATAATGTCGAATGTGTCAACAAAACAATTCTTCAAACAAGTCATTGCCAACTTAAGTTTTCCCTGTGCTGTTTTTTGCAGCAGGGGTTATTCACTGCGTCGCAGTGACAGTGGCTCTGTAGAGCATATCTGGGGTGGGAAGGTGGCATGGGGGAGTGTGTGTGGAAGAGGCAGGAGGATGGAGGTGGGAAGGAGGTGCAACGGTTCAATGTGTTAAAATTGCAGCAAAAATGGCCGTGGGCACAAAATATTGCAGCAAAAAGGCTGTGGTTTTGATGCTGCAATCCATGTAAAGGATGTGGGGGACACCCCCACAACCCCTGGACCCATTATACCATTTAAGAGGAGCAGGGGACACCCCCACAACGCCGGCTCCCCTTAAATGGTGTAATGGGGTACACCTTTAACGGGTCAACCACAACATTTTAGCTGCGTTTTTTTGTGCTGCGACATTTTTGCCGCGATTTTATCACTCCATACCGGTGCAACGAGAGGAGTGAAACCTTTGGGGGAGCATTGCTGGGGGCAGAGGGTGAACCAGAGGTGGGGAGTTGGGGTGTCCCCTTGGAAATATAAACAAAGAGTCCCACCCAAATAAAACGCGGTGAATGAAGGGCTGAAGACCGTCGCAGAAGAAGAAGGCGCATGGGTAAGACATGGAAGCACAGTCCACACAGAACTACTGGTCCCAGAATGCATTCTTCCTCACACAGTACAGATACATTATAGGCCTCCCTCAAAACAGATAACTGGCCTCTCTTGGTCACATGCCACAAAAGGGACTTTGCTTCACTTAATGCCCCCAACCCTCATAGGAGTACATATCATGGTATGCACATTGCTCTATGCAGTATAGAGTGCACCATCAGACTACTTTTCTATGAATGCACAAGTGTTTCAGAAGGTACAAATGCCTCCTGTGGACCACATGCCCTAAAATGCATGTTGTATCGCTAAGTACAGATTCACCTATATTACTTCCTGTGCAACAATACACAGTCAACCACAACTCAGAGGCCTCCCCATAATGGCTACTTGCCACACAAGTTTCTTTCTCAGTTTTGCGGATACCACTGACCTACACACCTCCTCCCAGCAGCACTATATATCATAGGATGCACTCTGACTGACAGTACAGAGGACTCCCACATATCACTGACCACCATTTAGCATTGGACATCACTATGTTCTAATGCAGTCTCATCCGTGCTACGCACAATATGGTTAATTACTTGGCACTGAGTACTCTTGCCACCTTCAGTAAACACGCCCGTTACGAACACTTTATAGGAGCGGTACCTTACCAAGATGGCCACTTCCTACATCAATCATCTGCACTGACTGTGGTTACCATGACAACGTATTGTTGTTTATAACACGAAGGACCCGGGCGGGTGCAAGCCACGCGGAATGCCACATAGCTGCTGTCGGATAAGAACCTTTGAACCCGACAACTTAACGCTACGCATTGAGAGTAAAGCTGATCGTTAGCACCTCAAAATCGATTAACACCACGATCTGTAAATTCTTGCAGATCGGCAGCGGACATCTAGTGAATTCCCGAGAAAGTGTTACTTTTACTGAGTGCAATCGCAAATTCACGCTTTGCACACGCAGATTTTACAATACCTATAGAGCGCATGTATGAGTAGATATTCATTCTCTGAGCTAAGACTAGTTGTTAGTTGATAAATACACTCATGTTTGACAACCCACAGTGAACATGTATCCACAATAGTGAAGCATGCTACTCCATTACAGACAATATATACCCATCGCAGAACTCTCATCTCTGAGAGCAGTCACAGGTCAGAACCATTACTGATATAACAACACTCCACCATAAGGCAATACCATGTCTGCTATTAACTCTTCCTTCTTTTTTCTTTTTCTTTTTCCTGTTCTTTGACTGATTTTTGTACCACTCTACCGCTTCTAGAAAGGTATGTGAATTTGCGCGTTCTACGCTTAGGGGTGATGATACTTGTCACCAACACGCATGTTTTTTTTACACCTGGTTTGCACACGCATTTATATTGTCGATTTTGATATTATGATTGTTTGATGGATTGTATTGCAGTGATGAAATGTATCAGCATATTGATACTTCTAACTCACTAAGATTATGGTACAGGTCCTGACGAAGGACCTCATCGTCCAGAATGCATAGGCCTAATGTATATCTGCTCTAAATTGAGTGTACTACTCTGACCAATTAATAAATCAAGAATGATATTTTTTATTTGTAAACCAAATTATTATTTTTCAACAAGTAAAAGCTTTTGACACCACTTAGTGGATAATAGGGTGTGCAGCCCACACCGCTGGCTGAGCAGCCAGGGTTTTCTCTTTTTCATTACTTGGCACACAATGCAATTTGTCTTTCTCAGTTTTGCAGTTACCGCTGATCTGCACTCCCCCTCCCAACTGCACTCTATGTCATAGGATGCACTCTGCCTGACAGTACAGAGGACTCCTACATATCACCGACCACCATGTAGCATTGGATGTCCCAGGACAGATTGTGCCAGGATTCGGTAGACCACTCCCCACATTGCATGTCCCAAATCTCATTAAACCTCCTTGCAAATGTTGCTATTTCATTGTACTGTAGGCACGCACGCACACACACACACACACACACCCGAACAGAGCGCCGTGCAACTCATTGAGTCAACCTTATGCAGATGTATTTTTTTTCAAATGTGTGCCACTTAAGTCAGCTTTCCTATGACGCAGCGGGACACGACGAGAGCAATATGCTATGCGCATTTGGGGAAACCAACAGCGTTTCCGGCGTATCTAATTTTGTTGTGGGTGGAAGGGCTTGAATCCCTATGGATTGCTACCTGATTTTAGCATCTGGAAAAAACAAGTCGAATGATCGCTGTCACGCAAACAAATGGTGGGAGTCATAAGAGCTTTTTTCCAAGCTTGGGCATGAAGGACAATATCTAGTAGTTAAGATGCTGGACGTAGTCGCGGAGGCAGTGCGATCATGCTGCTCCTCAAATTGATTCGATAGGTGTTCTCTCCCAATCTTCCTGATGTTCCTTCCAAATGTTTCTGACGATTTCCTCAAATGTCACTGAAGTCCTTTACAAAGCTTTTAATATTTCTGGCGATAGTTACCAGTAAATCTCCCAAATATCTTATCCAAATATCTCCAACCTTCCCCACAAATGTCCTTACTCTTCCTTGTGTGAAGGTACTGATGCTGCGTGAAAGATTCTTCACAGAAACATCTTTCTCTAGAGCTGCAAGGAGCGTGTGTGAGCAGAGGTTGCGCGTCTATTCGCGAGAAGGCAGCCATTGGAAGAAGCTGAGGGGAAAGGAAAGACCCGCCTACAAAGCAGTGCATGTGCCAGGAGGAGCTGCGCCTATCTCAGGACAAGGAACTCACCACTGCATTACATTTCCCAAATCTCGTTAAAGCTTCCTGTAAATTTGACTGGTGTTTACTCTGGGATGTTTTATAAATTAACTGGATGTTCCTTCTCAATGGAAATGAAAAGTTCACATTCAGGTTCCAAGCCTTACATTGGACCAGTATAATACCCTGTGAGCTGTGCATTTTGACGCTCAGAAGTCCGCTACTTCCAGTAGACCACCACTATGTGGTGGATGCAGTATCGAACATGTAAAATTACGTTTCCAGGGCTTCGATTGGACCAGCGCAATGCATTTTGGGGGTTGTAGTGATGAAAAATAGAGATTATGGTTGCACGTCTTACAGCACATAAATACAGTGCATTGTGGTAGATGTAGTGCTTTTACATTAAATATACCAAATAATACTGATTATTGATGAAGGCTTATTGGGTGACATGACCTTGACTGTCTCTACCTGACTACTTATCCCAGAATTCACGCTGCCTTGGTCTGTACTTATATATTCTATTACTTCAGGTTTCTGCGGGATGAGGGTGAGCTGCAGACAAAGCAAGGAGCTCTGCAGCACTTTTAGTACTATAGATAACCTCACCCACACTCTTTTCGGATGAGAGGGGAGTGGGATGGCTGCAGTAAAGCTGATTCGTTCATATAAGGCAGGATGAAGCGGCTGGCCAGTGGAGAGGGGGAATGTTTGGCTTTCTGCCTCTGCACCTTGTCGCACAGACACTTTCGTGGAGGGATGCACATGGACCAACCAATCAAAGCTCGTGTAACTTCAACTGGCATCACAGGGATACTTTTTGGCATGGTACAGCCTTTTTTGTTATGGTTTTATTTCCAATGTAGTAGGTCAGGGTGACTACAGCAAGACCTAAAAAAGGAAGATATTTCTTTTTAGTTTCTGAAGATGCAATGATTAGGCATTATGGCCTGCTGTTTAGCAGGATGTGACTGGGGGGTGTGGGGTGTAGGGGGGGTTTAACCTTGGACTGCAAAGCATTAAAGTGTTTACCTCTTTTGGAGTGGACTCTTCTTTCCAGAATGTCAAATAGACTTGGCTTGGAAAAGCTTGAAAATGATATATGTATTGGTCATATGAAACATAGTTGCATAAACAATCTTTGAGTCAGAATAGCTGTTAATCACTACCAAGGGGTTACATAATTGAATAGTTTTATTGTACACGTATCTTTTTATATATTTGAGAAGCTTTTGTTATTCCTGCTGCCACAGTCAAAGAAAAGGAGTATTCAGCATGTACGCGTGCCAGCCCGGGAAAGAGCCATGTTAATCGTACATGTTGCCAAGGATCTCATTATGTTAGACGTTTTATCATTGGCTATGGATAGGTTTTCAAACAGTCGCTTTCACTTTAGAGACGTATTTAACCACTGCACCCAGACATGCCCCTTGCCTTATCTTCATAGGTCACACTCAGGGTTACCCTGGCATAGACACAGTCGGCAATATTCAAACACGGCTCTGTATTGTAAGACAACTAAGTTGGTGATGGGTGCAATACAAATGCTTACTAACACATTACATGGCATTATATTAGAATTCATTTTCTTCACATTGCCAAATCCTTTATTGTTTGGGCTCAGCAGTTCAAGGGGCACCATTTATCATTTTGTTTTTGTCATTTTGGCTGTCGCTGTTGGTTCTGGGTGCATTGTGCTTTTGGTATGCTCATTGTCCCAAATTTGGATTTGGACAGGCATTCCAATAGAGTGTTGGGCAGAAGGGTGATTTGGGCATAGATGCATGGAAATAGCTTGGTTAAGACCACTTTCATACTCTTGAATGGCTTGCTTGCAGTTTGGTTGTGTGAGATATTTTGGCTCGCTGCCAAGGTTGAGGCTGTTGAAAGAAATTGGTGTTCTGGCTGCGGGTGAAAGTGAGATCAAGGGTGTTTCCGTGGCTATGTGTGGGTGATTCCGTTTGTTGGATGAGCTCACATTCTGGAACCCCTGGATAACATCTTGTACTTTTAAGTCTGATGATGTCATTAGCATGGATGTTTAAGTATTGTAAGAGCCTTACCAATCAGATAGCTACTGTCGCTGATGTAGCGGGGGAGACCATTTAGATTTGATTTGAGTCATTTATATTGCGCTAAAGAACCAGGCAGAGTGAAATGCATCCTGGTGCAGGTGTAGCATAAGAGATCTTCAATGATCAGTATTAATCGAACAGGTGAGTATTAAGCCTTTTACGGAACAAAGTATACAAATCCATGGCCCTAAGTGAAGGTGGGAGGGAGTGCCATGGTCAAGTGCCAGCTACCGAAAATGCCCGTCACCTCTGGTGACACAACGGGAGAAAAGGACCGCTAAGAGATGTTGACTAGCAGAATGGAGGCAGCGAGCATGACAATAAGTTTTGATTTTGTTGGCAAGGTACAATGGTGCCAGTCCGTAGATGCATTTGAATACCAGACAAAGTTGCCTGAAAGCCAGCCAGTGAAAGAAGATCCTCCATTTGGAAGTAGAAGAAAATTTAAGCACTATGAGCAGCAGTCTGGCCGCTGCATTCTGGGCCACGTGTAAGGGGGAGAGTTGTTGCTCAAGAAAGCCACAAAGATTGGCATGAGAATAGTCCAATTCAGAGTTAACTAATGCTCCCATAACAGTGGGGCGGTCAGCTGCACGAATAAAAGGCAGAACGGATCCAAGTGTCCGGAGACGAAAAAAAGACTGGCTTCACAATCTCCTTGTCATGAAAAACACAGCCAAGATTTGACTGCCAGAAGCATCCAAGAATGTTTTCCTTTGAGGCCTAGGAGCACGCGAGACCAACCAGGGAAGAGGGAGAAGGTACACATTGGGAATTTGTTAATAAGTATTTAGGGCCGAACAAGATGAGTTCTGTTTTCGAAGGATTAAGTTGCAATTTGTTAGTAATCATCCATTGATTAACTTCCTGTCTACAGTCTACAGTGTTGTGGATCGAATGAGAGGACTTATTGATATGCATTTATATATCTGAGCATCATCGGCGTATGAATGATGGGAGAGTTTATAGTTGGAGACAATGGACATGCATGGCTGTATGCACAAATAAAACAGTGCAGCTGGTAGGGAAGAGCCCTGAAGAACTCTGCAAGTGACAGGGACAAGAGTAGCATCTCCCATTTTTTCCTTGTTGAGTTCAGCCAGTTAGGAACGACCTGAACCACCGAAGATTCCTCTGAGATACCCGAGAGACCTCCTGCAACCAGTTGAGAAGTGTAGCGAAATCAATAGTGTTGAAGGCCGCAGAGATCAAGCAAGATCAGGAGGGTAAAAGCACCCTCATCTATGTTCTTCAATGTATCATCCCAGACTGTAATCCGATCGATCTCCATGCCATGAGCTGGTCAGAACTCAAACTTGAAAATGTTAAGGCGATGATGTTCTTTGGCACCCTTAGATGTTGGTTTGGGGACTGCCGGGTGGCATAGGGCTTTCTTTATGAGGGAAGTGTTGCACCCTTAAGTAGCTGGGCATTTGGTATGAATGAGGAATAATCTGCCTGCCCTGGCCTCTCCTTGCACATGATACTACACTTTGCGGGGAGCATTTAAGGCTGCAATGTGGTTCATATATGTCAGGAAAATCCTCTTTTGTAATCCATCTAACAACATTTTCATCCAGAGAATGACAGTGCTTTACTTATTTATCGTGTTGGAATTATAACAAACAACTTTATCTAAAATTGTATATCTAAAACACCTAAAACTATTCAGTTGATTTAAAAGGAGGAGGGAGGGAGCCATATCCACACTACCAGCCACGGATTGTGCTGCTGTTAATTTAGTTCCACCGGGAGCACACAGGGTCTAGAGATATCTGCATGCAGGGCCAGTGGCACGGCGATGGGGTGCAGAGAACTGTGGCAAGGGTAATGCGACGTGGAGAGGGTTAGGCGACAGGAAGGGGGTATACCGTTACCCCGTTTTAGGTTGCAGTAAAATGAATGCTTAAAAATGTTTCTTAATAAAATGGACACTGCAAAAGTTTTATAAACTTAAGGGCACTGAAGAAGTCTTTGTAGAGATGAAATCACATAGCACTGAACAGACAGCTGGATTTCTGCTATCAGAAGGTGCTGGAGTTGTTGGTTCTCTGAGAGGTACCTATTATTGATGTGCTGGCCAGCAGCTGGTCTGGTTATGGTTTGTCTGCTGTACTGGCATTGTGGGGATGCCTGGAGAGTATTAAAGGATAAACACTCATCTATTATGAAAGGAGGCTAGCACAGGGGCAACGCGTTAGTCTTGAAAGCAAGACCACGCATAGCAAGAGAGGTTTGAATTCTGGATCCGCGCTTAGAAACCAAACGCAACTAAAGTATTAGGCGTGTTATAAATAAAACAATAAATAAATATTTTAATAAATGAACATAAAGCTCTCTCATTTCTATCAGGATCTTCTCCCTTGGTCGGTAAATGTTCTCTAGGTTGTTGAGTGCTTATGTGATCTACGCCTTGATGCTTGTAGCGTTACCGGCGTGATACAAAACAATATTAAAATAAAGGTCACAGTCTGAATAGCTTGGAAAGTTATTCCTCTTGACCACATTTTTGTTAAGACGTTCTGTATGTATTTATTTCCTATGGTGGAGAATGAGAGCTGCTAGGCTGTCTGGATAGGGGATAGCTGCAATGTTGTTACAATGTGTCTGAATGGTGGAGTGGGTTTAAGGTGAAGAACGCAAGCTGGAAGGCTGTCTGGATAGAGGATAGCTGCAATGTTGTTACAATGTGTCTGAATGGTGGAGTGGGTTTAAGGTGAAGAACGGGAGCTGGTAGGCTGACTGGATATGGGATAGCTGCAATGTTGTTACAATGTGTCTGATTGGTGGAGTGGGTTTAAGGTGAAGAACGGGAGCTGCTAGGCTGTCTGGATAGGGGATAGATGCAATGTTGTTACAATGTGTCTGCTTGGTGGAGTGGGTTTAAGGTGAAGAACGGGAGCTGCTAGGCTGACTGGATATGGGATAGCTGCAATGTTGTTACAATGTGTCTGATTGGTGGAGTGGGTTTAAGGTGAAGAACGCGAGCTGGAAGGCTGTCTGGATAGAGGATAGATGCAATGTTGTTACAATGTGTCTGAATGGTGGAGTGGGTTTAAGGTGAAGAACGGGAGCTGCTAGGCTGTCTGGATAGGGGATAGATGCAATTTTGGTACAATGTGTCTGAATGGTGGAGTGGGTTTAAGGTGAAGAACGCAAGCTGGAAGGCTGTCTGGATAGAGGATAGCTGCAATGTTGTTACAATGTGTCTGCTTGGTGGAGTGGGTTTAAGGTGAAGAACGGGAGCTGGTAGGCTGTCTGGATAGGGGATAGCTGCAATGTTGTTACAATGTGTCTGAATGGTGGAGTGGGTTTAAGGTAAAGAACGCGAGCTGGAAGGCTGTCTGGATAGAGGATAGATGCAATGTTGTTACAATGTGTCTGAATGGTGGAGTGGGTTTAAGGTGAAGAACGGGAGCTGCTAGGCTGTCTGGATAGGGGATAGATGCAATTTTGTTACAATGTGTCTGAATGGTGGAGTGGGTTTAAGGTGAAGAACGCAAGCTGGAAGGCTGTCTGGATAGAGGATAGCTGCAATGTTGTTACAATGTGTCTGCTTGGTGGAGTGGGTTTAAGGTGAAGAACGGGAGCTGCTAGGCTGTCTGGATAGGGGATAGATGCAATGTTGTTACAATGTGTCTGCTTGGTGGAGTGGGTTTAAGGTGAAGAACGGGAGCTGGTAGGCTGTCTGGATAGGGGATAGCTGCAATGTTGTTACAATGTGTCTGATTGGTGGAGTGGGTTTAAGGTGAAGAACGGGAGCTGCTAGGCTGTCTGGATAGGGGATAGATGCAATGTTGTTACAATGTGTCTGCTTGGTGGAGTGGGTTTAAGGTGAAGAACGGGAGCTGGTAGGCTGTCTGGATAGGGGATAGCTGAAATGTTGTTACAATGTGTCTGATTGGTGGAGTGGGTTTAAGGTGAAGAACGGGAGCTGATAGGCTGTCTGGATAGGGGATAGCTGGAATGTTGTTACAATGTGTCTGATTGGTGGAGTGGGTTTGATTAGCTGTTGACGTTTCCTTAAATAAGGTCTTTAGGGTGATTTACCGCAGAGGACTTTTAGACATCATGTGAATTGCCCATGGTTGTTCACAATGTTTGCAAAATGTCACGGAGAAAAAGTGCAGAAAGCTTGGATATTATAATACAGGAATTAAGGTTATGAACTGTGGTGGGGATGGCGAGGGTGGTGCTTCGCAGAAGGAGGTTACTTTCAGTTAAATGGGGAACAGGAATTGTTGCGCTTGGAGTGTATGAGTCTATAATGCGAGGCCGACAGCGAGGGTGATGTAGTGATAGACAATTCAGTAGCGCAGGGGAAGGTGGGACGAGAATGATTTGGGAAAAGAGAGAGCCAGAGAAACAGTGAGTGTGAAAAAGAAGAATGAAGAGAAGAAACAGAGAAAGAGAAAAGAAGCCGAAAAAGAGAGAGGGTGAGGAAGAACAAGACAACACAACATGGGGATTCACGTAGGTTTGTCCAACTCCAGGCCTCAAGGACAGAATCCATGTCAGATTGTCAGGATGGTACTCATTAACATACATGAGATACAGTTGCGTACACTATGATTCTAAATATATGTAAATGTTTGCTCATGAATATTAATGAGGGTTGTCCTGAAAACCTGGCAGGTTTACGGCCCTCGAGGCCTGCAGTTGGACAACCTTACATCTTCTTTACAATTTATACTGGAATCAGCAGCATCAGAAACTGGCTATCACCCATTAGGCCAGGCTGAAAATGGCATCCAATTTACTAATGTTTGTTTGCAACAGCAGGCGGTTTGGGGAATCTGGTGCAGGAGAAATTCAAATATATTCTCTAAAAGTTAAATATTTACTGTTTAAATTATCGCTGAGTACCTCATCATTAAAAAGAAGATTGCAGAAAGGTTTGAGAGGCCTTTCGGGCGTCTACGGCCTTCACAGCATGCAACCTTTGGTCCCATGGTCTCCATGTCGTCATCCAAATCGTTAATCCCCTTAACCAGCTTTATTACACATGGCAAAGCATCCTTAATCCAGCATATCATGTGCGGTACTTGGATGCCTTAGAGGTTTGGTGCTGACATGTGTTGCCCACAATATACTTTTCTCCTGCCAATGTTTCTCATGGGAAGATAATCCTTAAAGGTGTGGGCTCAGGACAACGCTGCACGTGAAAAGGGGTTGAATTGAATTGTGGTGGGTTCCTGACACCTTGGAACGTTTCCAAATAAGACTTTTTAACCATAACCTCATTGCTTCATGTGAATTGATGTTAAGTAATGTGGCCTTGCATAACTTAACTTCTGCCATTTTGGTCGCCTACTGGTGCTGGGCGCCTTAGGGAGCATGAACCTGACTTTAGCTGACACCTCAGATACATTCACACACAAAGGCTACCTGATTCCTCTTAAATTCCCAAAACCTCACCACTCATCTCGACAAAAAAACAAAATGATCACTCTCGAAATGTGTGTGTTTCTATCACAGAACGGCCTGCTCTGCCCGCAAATGTGCCTGTGATTTTTCACAGGACTTGCATTTTACGAATAATTAAAGTTGAAATACTGTGCGCCTGATTTGCAAACGCGTTTTTCAATGGAAACACCCACTGAAAACCAACACGCTTGGTATATTAGGCCCAGAGCACCTGGTTGTATGCTATAGTGACTTGCCTGGTATGGAGTCTTAGGTCAAAGTGGGCCGCAGGATCATTTTACTACAACCCGTTCGCCTAATTACCTCTGCCGAATGTTTCCAGGCACTGATTATGTAAAAGGAAACTGCCAAAAGAAGAACATAACGGTATCTGAAAAAGGTGAATGAAAATGCAAAAACGAAGAAATTAGAGCCTCTGGGAGCAATATGAAAGATCTATTGTAAAGGGTAGACCCTAAAGGGGAAGCCGAGTCGAGACAAAGAAGGGAGAAGCAAACAGTGCAGGTAAAAGTGAGGGGAGCAAAATAAATAAGAATAAAAAAGAAAGAAACATGGAAGGAGTAAAAGAGGAGAGGAAGGAAAGAAACAAGAGGAGAAGTAGCCCCTGCCATAAAAAGCAAAGGTAAAAAAGGAACGCAAAAAAGCAAAGAAATATAAACAAAGATAATAAAAGGGAACGCAAAGGGCAAAAAATAGATAGAAAAAGGCAAACAAAATCCGAATAAACAGGTAACCTACCGATATAGGCATTAAGTACCCCAAAAAGCATGCAAAGAGGCCCAGGAGCATTAGTTAAAACAAATATGCAGTACCAAATAGCACACTCAAAGTGCAGCCCTGTCATGCCTCTTCCTAATACTTCCTAATACTTTCTTTTTAATTGTTTGGGTGTTCAAAAAGCGCCACAGATATGCAATACCCTTCAAGGCGCGTAAATAACACTCATCTGCCTATCACCCAGCTCAAACACACCAATTCTATTCAATGGTTGGGGGAATACATGTGATTTAAGAAAACACCCCCTGTGAAATCAGAAAGGACCACCGTGAAGGATGCATCTGGGATATGGGTAAAAGACACAATAAGACAATTTTCGTATTTACTTTGGTTGCAAGTCTTACCATTCCAGAATTCCATGTACGAAGCTTCAAAACACCAGGCAGTGAAACTCAGCCTGGCCCGGGCCAGCATAACAGAGAATGCTTGTGAAGTGTAGAAGCACGCAGACCTCTCTTGACTGGCAACTCCCATCACCCTGCCTCCTGGTCACAGTACTTATTTTATAAGGGTGAGTCATGTCCGGGAAACAGACAACAGTGCCAGCCAGTTACATTAAAACTCTATAAATAAGGTCACCCTTTGGCCTGGGTGTAAAGCCAAGCATTCGTGTGCTAGTTTGTTTCATGCGCTGTGTCGGAGGCTGGATATGGATCTGTGTCTCCTTAGTTCAGTTTTTTGCTCTTTCTGCTTATTTGATTGCTGATGTGCTGTAGAAAGGTCTGCCATTGCACACCTGCCAAATACACATCCAGAACCCATCTTGGTTCATGTGTTGCCATTTTTCAGGATGGGTCTTGCTGTTCAGGCTATTGACCTGGAGACCTTACACACAAGGGGCTTGGGGGTCCCCTATCTGTCATCCCCTGTGGTGGTTGTTTCCATTTGTTGATAGTCCTTTGGGCCTCATTACGGCTTTGGCGGTAGCCATGCTGCTATTGGCGGCATGGCTGCCTCCAAAAACGGGTCCGGGTTCCCTGAATGGGGAATTACCGGGCCATTCTGAGTTTGGAGGGCCCGGTAATTCCTCCCTCAGGGAACCCGGTCCCGGACCGTCCCCATTCCCATTCGAGCCCCCATAGGGCTCAATGGGAATGGGTGCAGGGAGCTAACAACGGGCCGATTACGACCGGCCCGTTGTTGGCTCCCTGGTCCCTTCGCGGGACCCGGTAAGGATGCCTGGTGTTACCAGGCGTCCTTACCGGGTCCCGCGAAGGGACCTCGTAATCAGGCGGAATGGGTTTAATGGGTCCGCATCCATTAGCGGCACCCGTTAACCCATTCCGCCTGACTCGTAATGAGGCCCTTTGTCTCTGGGATGGCAAGATCTGCAAGGGAGGGTGCCGTTCTGCTGCCTCTCATCGCTTGAATTATGAAGTGGATTGGAAGCTACAGCTTATCGGAGTTATGTTTCTTTCGCAATAATTAGAGTCATGGGGTTTTCGTTTATTTGGGTGCAGTAACCTTGCTGATTGCACTTTTTCTTTCTTCCCGACCTCCATTATTAAGAGAGCCCTTTCTGAACCTTGGTGTATCTGCATGGGGTGTTACATTTATCAAATCCTTTTCTACAGGCTCTTATTACCCACCATGTCTGTAAATCCTTCGATATCTGTTGGAAGGAGGGAGTGACAGATTGTGAAGGGGCTTTAGGTCAAACTCCTTCTGGTTGATGGAGTATTCATTTTGGCCAATTCCATCATGTTATGTGGGTCCAATCACTCCACCCATCTCCCTCCCCTTTTTTTGGAGTACCCATTTTTGTATCGCTGCTCCTCCATCTGTCCAGGGTCCTCTCGAAGCTTAGAAATTGCTGTTATGAAATGACTGCTGCTTTGCAGGAGTGCAAGCATGAGTAATGGATAAAACGCCTACTTACCGTAACACTACCACTAAACCAGCAATGATTACACACATAAAGGTGAAACAGGCACATTCTGACAGGTATGCTGCCTTTTCCTCTTTTGGTAAGGTGGGCCAAGGGCAGGTTGTACACATCAGGAGGGTGTTGTGCTAGCACAAAAGCCGTCCAAACAATAATAGCATTGTGGTGCCAAAATAAAATAATGTCCAATCATATTTCTGTAAACACAGAGTACTTACATTAAACTAGAAACACAAACACCTAACTACAAACACTATATCCCACCCCTGTAAGGGAAAACACAGCAAATGCAGACTTTGGAAAAACTCAGCACTCTGGGTTTGAAGACAAGGGTGCTCAGGCAATACATTTTAGCAACAATGTCAAGTTCACTGAAGATGTCTTAGAAAAAGGTAGAGAGTGGGGTCTTACTAGTCACCAGGGCACATTAAAGCAGGCCCGGGGAACTGAACCACTAAATGTATTCCTGCTCTTCAGGCTTTTTGGTATCTATCCAACCAGAAGCCTACGCGCTTTTGACACTGTGAAGGATTGCCGTCTGGCAAGTGTATAGAAAAGTCCTGCCGTTTTTTATTTTTACTAATAATAAAATGATGCGGATAATCCATCTCTGAAAGTGTAGTCTGCTAAACAGACAACCACCCCTTTCAGAAAGCATAGTGTATACGGTGCCCTGCTGCACCAGTCTGCTGATTTGCAGATCCTGCTCTCCAGTAGCACAGAGTAGGTGCAAAGGTCACAGCCCCTGTTTCACAGCTGCTGTGACAGCAAAGTCACCACTTACAGAGGTTGTATCCTAATCTGCATCTCTGATTCAAAACCATAATAATTATATTTAACTCTCTGTCTGGTGGCAGGGTAATCAAACTATATAATAAAAGGCCAGCTGTATGCTTGTCCGAAGCCGTCATTCGCCAACTTTACCTGTTACCACCACCAGAGGGAGCTGTTGCCTTATGCATACAACAATAAGAATTGAAGTTGCGCAGTAGAGACTGCCCGCTTTGCCTGTTATCACCACTAGAGGGAACTGTTGCCTTACACATACAATATTAAGACTTCAAGCTCATCTTCCAGGCGAACAAAATGTGTATTTCAACAATGATAACATACAATTAGCTGCAGCAAGGGTCCACAATTAGCTGCAGCAAAGGACCAAGACAGGGATGCCACTTTAACAGCATACTTCAAGTTGCAAACACTAAGAATGCGCAAAATGTTAAATGCTGAAGAAATTAAACTCATTGTATATGCCGGACAAACATTAGCACATTTACACAGGCTTTTACACTAGTCCCTAATAATAAGCTATTCCTGGGTTTTGGTATGGTGACTGATAGTTCACTCAATTATCTAAGCCACAACATACACATGTCAATGTTGTATGACGAGGCCAGCAATGGAAGGGAAATGTGGATTCTAGTCATAATGCCTGTGTCTGCTCAGCCTGCCGGACAAAGGTAGAAAGGCTGTGTCTTCTTTGATCCCATGGGCGGTGGGGTAGCTCCTCTCTAGCTCTTGAAACTCGCAGCAGGAGGACTCTTGGGAACCAAGCTTCAAAGGGACACACGCACCTCAAAAAGGCCAGCCTCACATCCTGGTGTTCCATACCAAAGTGCCTTTGAAGTTGCAGATCTAAGGAGGGGATAGAGTGAGGACAGTCCAACAGAGCAGAAGTGGCTGGTGGAAGGCTTCCTCAATCTTGATTTTCTGTGGGCTTCTCTTTCCTTTGTGTCTCCTAATACTTTCTGCAGAGCAAAGCACTTTGGGTATGAAGCAAGAAGACAACAGTCACTTGTTACATTGACAGGGCTTCAACCTCTTAAAGAAGGCTTGCTTTAATCCAACCCTTGGTCGCCTTTTGTCATTATAAGGAAGGGGCCTCCCACTCATTCTTGATTCGTCTTGGAATCTTAATGACAAAATAATGTGTTTGGACCCTGTTGGGAGAGCAGCCTCTTCCAAAGCGCTCTGCCAGAGGTGAAGACAGCTGTGTCAATACAGAGCCACTCACTGCTCCCTACTCATCCCAGGGGGCAGTGACTGTCTTGCTGGAAGGTGACAACCCTTTCCCAGTGAAGACAAAGGCTTTCTTTGGGGCAGAACCCAAAGGGTTTGTTTTGGTTGAAACTCGGTGCCCTACAATGAATACACAGGTGCCCCTGTCCAGGAAGGTCACAAGTAAGCAAGCTGATAATAAAATGACATTAGGCTTATATTTAGATTTGTTATTTGCCACCAGGTCACAATTATATGATTTCATTTAGATTCAGGATTGTCCATCATTAAAGGCAGTGCCTGACTGCTGGACTTTTATTTCCAACAGTTGCTGACAGGTATAAACATGCCATTTTGCTGCTTCCATATTTCCATATCACAAGACAGCTGCTGAGAGCTGTCAGTAGTGAAGGTCAGCAAACTCACGTATGCGCACTATGCTTTTCAAGCATGGAGCTTTATGAAAGGTGAGTCTTAATAGCAGATCTCACTTCCAGAGACAGAGCTACTTGCATTATTTTATTAATAAAAAAAAAAAAACTCAGGCTACTCTGCCCACACAAATGGCATCCTATCACAATTTCAGTACAGGTTCACTTCCTACCCCCTAACCCATCGCCCCCACTGTAATGATACTCGAATCAGGAACTGGGGTGCCACAGATAGATGGAATGAGCTACATGATTTTCTCTGTTTTTTGACTACACGATGATGCTAGTGCTATTTTGACAATGGATGTTCCTGGGCTTGGTTGGCCTTCTGAAATACGTCACTTTCTATTATATTACATTGTGGGATGGTAGTACTGTTTCTGTGACCCGTGGTATGTGCTTAATGTCATTTTAGGTGTTCAACAGGCCGTCTGGGTAAGGTGTTAATATGCAGGATGTGGCATAATGTTTGGATGGGTTATGCTCAATCCCTTCTTTGGTCCCACGAAGCCATGTCTCTTCTTGATAGAGAAGCACATACCTATTTGAATACACCATTGTTTAGTGCTTCCTTAAATGTGGGTGAGCTAGGAAGACTCGTGACATGGAACACCAGTGTATTTCGGATGCAGGTGCATAAGGACTTTCTCTTCTTCCATTTAGCCTGGGAGACAAAACAAGCATGAGGATTACATGCAGGTGTCTGGTGGGGTAAAGTAAGAGTGCATGTCCAAGTAGTCAAGCCCTCTGCCTCTGTATGGCTTGGAACCTGATACATTGCTAAGTTGTTCCAGTAGGCAGCAGTGGATTGTTTTCAAAGGGTTCCGAGTTGTGAGATTGTAAAGAAGAGACATTTTTAGGGAACTGATAGAAATTAAAGGCAGACTGTGAAGCCTTTGGCAAATACACTTTGGATATTTACAATGTAATTTGTTTTATTTACACCTTACCTTACTGAACCAATACAAGTGCTGGTCTCTCTTACAGATATTTATCAGTTGTTTCGTTTTCGTAAATATTGAGGTTTGATCACTTTTTCAACTATTGGACTTTGCTGAAAAATATTCACTGTTGGAGGCCAAGAGCATTGTGAAATATTACCAATGATCAAATGGTGCAGTGTCATAACTCGTTATGCCGTTTGATATGGCAAAATGGGTATTGTTGGCTTTGCTAATGAATATATACTCCATTTGGCTAAAGCTCACAAATGTTATAGAAAGAATGTTGTAATGAAAATAGTCTATCTAAAATCTTGTGTTTCGAATGCCGAAAAAGGTAGTGTGGGTTATTACATGTCATGCCTTGTGTAATACTTGGCCTGTCTTTCCATTCCTAATTCTATTTCCATTGCTAGCTCCACTGATCCAATTCTTTGGGAATAGATTTCCAGCAAGGTTTCCAATAACCCTTTTATCATTAATTCCTTTTCTTTTCTTTTCTTTCTGTGTCATCTTGCAATGCGTTTCTTCCTTTGCCTCTTCTGGAATCTGCAAACATTATAATTGCAATGAATGGTACTTCATTTTATGATGATCCTATTACAGAACCCTTTATTCAAATTTTCTTATGATTCATCTGCTTCTTTCAAATTCCCTCTAATTAACGCTCCTTTTTGCTCTGGTGATTTTCCTCTTTTAAAGTCAGCCAAGTTCTTCCTTCATTTAAAAATGTGCCTACATCCCTTCCTCTTATTGACACACTCTTGAAAAGAGTGCAGTCTCCTTTCTGTTAATCACCTATTGTGTACTTATCAGCCGGGCTTCTGGTCCTTCTGTAGTATCTAGACCATGACACTGTAGGGTTTCAATGATTTCCTGAGCTTTCTCGATCATGGCCATTCCTGTTTGCTGCTCTCTTTGGTCTATCAGCAGTGATGG
This sequence comes from Ambystoma mexicanum, assembly GCF_040938575.1. Taxonomy (NCBI): domain Eukaryota; kingdom Metazoa; phylum Chordata; class Amphibia; order Caudata; family Ambystomatidae; genus Ambystoma; species Ambystoma mexicanum. The sequence goes on along the minus strand of NC_090939.1, from coordinate 777,821,805 downwards.
ATACAATATCGGTGTGGGAGACCGCAGTTCAATTTAATGGATTCATTTAGGTCAGGCACCTTTCCTATTTATTGCGGTCTACCTAATGTTTGTGTTTTATCAACCATTCTTAATAACATCTACATGGAGATTCTGGGGAACTTAGTTGAGCACTCAAGTATCCCCATTACTGTGTGGATGACAACCAATTATTCTTACGGGGTCATCTGTGGTTGGCAATGAATGCTGAAGCATATGACTGGCTGCCATTGAGGGCTGGATGCTTAGATTCTGTTTTGCACCTCTTGCCTTTCCTCACTTCCTGTTCACCCATCGTTGTCCTCTTTGAACATTTTTGGTATTTCCCATACACTGTTTTCTTCTACCAAATCTATTGTCTTCATCCTTCACGTTCAATTTTGTTGTCCTGTGTCCCTCTTGGTTTTTGCCTCTCATTTCTGAAAGCTATGCTCCACCCTGAAGTATGTTTAATTTGGGGTAATAAAGAATGTTTGATTTCAAATCTTGTTATCAGTTCTTACAAAGATACAAAGCAAACAGCTATGTAAGCCATAATATATTTAAGAGACTTGCAAATTGGGGCTATGCATAAACATAAGGCTAGATTCTGATGAGATGAAACGTCTGGGAAGGAAGGGATGAGTTAGAGAGATGGTGAAATAAGATGTAGAGTGAGCTTAGTGTGGGGGCTAGTGTGCAAGCCTGGCCGACGGTATATTAAAAGTCCTACCTCATTAATCGTCGCAGAAATAGGAGTGGTTACACTAAAACTGTATTTTTAGGTGCAGCATTGGTTTTCAATGTTTTAAACTTGACACATGGAATTGATTCTGCCAGAAGTCATCACTGTTTTTTTTTTGGTTGATATATGAATCAAGCTTATTCCCAAAATGTTGCTGATAAAGAATTATTGCATGTTTTTCAAATGCATTTTCAATACAGTTTTGTGTGGTAGAACCCAAATGTTTGATCACATTTCGTCAATGTTTTTACAGCTTCACTCCTTCCTTTCGCATTTGTTTAAACTTATGCTTCATCATTTTCAGATGCCTTCTAGCTAACTTCTTTATCTGATTAATTTGGCTGACAACTCTTTTCTTCTTTCCACTACTTTGATTTTTGGATTGTGATTGTGGTCCTCTTTCGGTCGTCTACCGTTCTGGTTCCTATGGGGTTGGGGATTATCCTGTTTCTTTTGCTATTGAACATTTTTTAACAGCTACTTTATTTTGATCTTCGTTTTCTTTTTTGTTTATCATTTCTAATGTCATTTTAAGTTTACCCTTCCTGGAGTAATGTTTTTTATTAAGTATCTTCAATCAAAACATGCACAATTTTATAATGCTTTTTCTTTAAACTAGTTTAATCTACTTTTTTTTTAAAATCAGAGGCAGGATAACTTTCTGTTGACACTAGGAAGATTAGTTGATAAAAATCTGTTTTGTTTGGAAAAATGAAACCCATCGTTTTGAAATACTGACACTGGTGATTTATTTCGTATGTGTTTGCACCCACTGGCAAGGCATTAAAACATCACACTCTTCAATACCAAGTGTATGCTGACGACACCCAGCTCTACCCCTACCTGAAGAATGGACTGGTGAGCATGGATTATTTCACCACTGTCTAAATTACATATATCATGGTACATGCTGGGGGCATAGAAGAAAAACACGTTTTGGCTCAGGTGGCATGCATCCTTGGGTACAGCCCCACCCTCAATACAGAAACCAAAGAACTATGGTGTACATTTTGACTCAGACTTCACCCCAGATAAACCAAGTTGACAACGGTATCAGCTCCTACCACTCCTCAACCAATAACATCTTATATTTCCAACAGACCAATCACTGCATGGAAGTAACAAGAGGGGCTTGGATTATTTCAGCATAATCTACAGGACCCTTCCCAAAGAATTATTAGATAGGCTACAGAGGCTGCAAACTTGACACAATGTGAAATCCACCATCACATAAAACCTGCCTTGCATGTCGTCACTCGCTGCCAATGTGCGTGGAAGCTGGTTCTCCACTGCTACCAGGTTCTTCTCGTCTACCAAAGAGTGCAAGATCCACCTCTGAAGTCCTGGTGGCACAGGTCACAGTGCCTGTCCCTTGTGAGTACAAAGGTAGAGATGTTTGAACACTTTCCATTTGTTCGTAGTCCTCCTGCCCACAACTCAAGGTACACAAGCAGTTACTGCAAAAAGCCGAGAATGAAGAAATATCTTCACATTCTAGACAGATCCTTGCTGTGGGTCTGGAGCAAAAACCAATCTGATAGCGCAAGACACAGAACTCAAAGTCAGTTAGAAAGGGGATACACTTTGCTTCCATCCAGACTATAACTGCCATTTGCTGCAGTGCCTAACCAAACCCTTCCTCATACTAATCACCCCCCAACCTGCCCATTAGCCAAACTAACACCTAAAGCCATGTAAGAGCCAACCTAGCAAGCACAGCTGAGTGACACTTGAAAGCTGGGTAATCATTTGTATAGCACAAAGCAGCATCCCCTTGCGCATATTCATATGTATGTTCGGAACTAGCCCATTTCCTCGCAGACCAGTTTGCTCGAGGTCCATTTGGTCATGTATTTCTTACCACATTTTACCAGAAAATGTAGACAGGGGGTTGGGTTTGAGTATTTAGAAATGTCTGGGGATGTGGAGAGGGTGTGCAGGGTTCTCCCTCCACATTTTCTGCAGTAAAATGGGGTTAAAAAGAATTTCACTAAATGGGTTTCAAGCAAACTGCTGCAAGGACACATCATAGATCCATACATTCTCATGCTGCTCTGTGATTACCAAGCTAGGTTCTGCCCTAAATGCAGGACTGAAACAGCCACCATCTAGGTAGTCAACATCACCCTTGTTGGGATGGAAATGAGTATATCCCACACCCTAAGCGCTTTCAGGTGAGGCAAATCCCCTACAAAATAGTGTAGTGTATAAGGGGGGAGAAAAACGCACTATGAAACTCAGTGCGAAAGCAATATTGCACGAACAGCAGATGCATGGTATTAAGAGACACAGAGAAAGAAACACCATTTTGTAGTTATGGCGAAAACACAGGCTTGTATGACTGCGCTGCACCAGCCGAGCTCCATGGAAAGATTTCATTAAGCCCAACACCCTCATGGCAGAATGAATGCACGCCGTCAGTTCCCACGGAAGTCCGCTTCCCCCATGTCCCTTTACTGTTGCAATCATTTAGTATCTTTCAGAGGAATGCGCCCTGCAAGAGCATGAGACAACACCGGACTCCGTGCAGGTCCAACCATCACCACTAAGCTGCCAGTAGGCATTGAATCCCCACCCAGGCAGCCCAGAGTCAGCCTCACCCCACAGCCCCGACCCCCACACCCCTGCATTCCATGATAAGCAAGTGACCCTCCTGTCTCTACCAGGGTCAGACTGAGGCAAGAAATAGGCCTGTACACCCAAAAACCACCCCTCGCCTCAAAAAAAGTGGGCCTCAAACCATCATCCGTGAATCGCGTCAATTCACGACTTTACAGAAAACTCAGTCCCTAGACCGCCTCCGACTCCCAAATTTCACTTGTGCCCTCTAATCACCCCCACCTCTAGCATGATGGAATATGCATTTTGTTTGACCTGCAAATAGCTTGATTCCGGTTTCATTTTCTCATATCCTCGGCTTTAGCCAAAGATATCGATTGCATCAAGAGAAAAACAAGATGGCGATCGTTTCATTTCTAAAAACACCCGGTTTCGGGTAAATCCCCAAATATCTCTGTCTATGTTTGGTAAGGGGCACCCCTTTCTCCGTCAAATATTTATCAAACTCCTGGACCGAATAACCCCAAACACACAGAAAATGCTACTTATCGAGGGTTCATGTGTCTGTTGCATTTGTGTAAACACTTGAGAAAATGATAACATTCCTTTTGTTCTTTTTTTTAAAAAACAACATCACATAGCTAAATACTTATTTTGCAGAACCAGACTCAAGGCATGTCTACTCATTGCCACCAGTAATGAAAATAGAGTTGCATTTAATAAGCAGTACAGCCAAATGCTGACACCAAAAAAGAGAACAATATCCAGCTTGGTCGATAAAATGCTGAGTCTAACAGTAATCCTGCCCAATGACACGATAAATTAACTGGATGCATGCATGTTATTTTTCCTGGCCAGGGGCCTTGACATCATATTATGGTCTGACGTCACAGAAAAAAATAGTAGCCAAAAGGGAAAGCTGCATTTTAATTAACTTATGAAAAACGCAAAGGGCCATGCAGCAATACATACCTATGTAGCAAGTGAATTCCTGCTGCATGCACACAAATGCACACATTTGTGTAATAATTCTACCCTCCACCCTAGTGTGTGCTCTGCAATAGGGCCTTTGAGAGAGGTGAAATCCATTTCTTCTTTGCCCTGGCACACATTAAGGCTGGATACAAATTTACAATAACAAAACTTGGCCAGATTGAAAGAGGAGAGCAACTGATTCTCTAATTCTAATTTGGGTGTGGAGGAATAGGATAGGAGTTCTTCCTGGTCACTGCTGCTTATAGACTGGACTGGAGCCTAGGTTGGCCGGGATCCTGGGGGGAGACAGAAGGTGTGCATAATGAAGCCTGCCAACGTGGTTTAAGTGTGCTATACACAACCACCTTACATTACACTGCATTGAAGATATACAATCACTAGTGGTTACTTACCCACAGTGATGGGCTCGCCTGGCTGGCCGTTGGTAGCTCTGCTAAAGCCTGGCTGGAGTGGATACTTGAACAGCGACCTGCCTGCAAAAGCAAAGTAAAGATAACGAAAACCCAATAAACACAGTATATATCATTCAAATACAGTACAGGGCTTGTAACAAAGATATGATGAGCACCAAAGCATCCTCCAATAGCTAGGGGCTAAACCATAGATAGTCTGTCACAAACAAAGGAGTAGAACATCCAGGACAATAAATGCTGAGTAAAAAAACAATAGAGGATGATTTGTGACGTGTTGATGTATTCCTTATTTTATTTAGAGGATGCAAATTGTGAAAGAATTTCCAGATAGTAACGTGCTAGTTCAGGGAACTCTGGGATTTCAGTAAACAGGTAAAGGAGTGTGTGCGTGTGTGTGTGAGAGAGAGAGAGAGAAAGAGAGAGAGAGAGTGAGAGAGAGAGAGAGAGAGAGAGAGAGAGAGAGACAATGGGGACACTTTGAAACACAATTTACATGATGTATAAGTGCCTTACAATGCACAGTAAATAAATAAATAAAATTGAGGGAATGAGGGCAGAAGGAAGAGGAGTAGAGAGGGGGGCAGAAAGAGAGACAGAGAGAGATAGATAGTAGTAGTGGGAAAGAGAAAGACAGTGAGAGGGAGAAATAGACACAGGTGGTAGAGAAAGAGAGAGAGAGAGAGGGTGGATCCGTACCCAGGGGATTGTTCTTCTGAAATCCACATGCTCATTAGGTTAATAAAACGCTTTTCAAGTCCCCATACACTCCAAGGCACAAGCTTTGATTTCCAAGACAGCAATCATCAGGTTGGCTCATGAAAAGAAAATGCACAACATGTACCAGCCTTAACAATCTGTGCTTGCATTACCACTGTAACACATTTTCATACTGCCTCTTGTCCCAGTTCTGCCCCACCCATGTCACTCTTCTTGTCCAAGTATTGCTGAAAGCTGCTTTCCCTGCTCGAATTCCACCCCATTGCTGCCATTGCGCTGCCGCATATGAAATTGAATGGAAACTCGTTCCACTAAAACACGTGCATAGCAAATACAGGCTATTACTTCTTTGTATGCAAGTATGTTCGTAGGTAGTAACAAAATTACATGCTATCCCCAACTTTGTATGTTCCAACTTAACTGTAAAGTGTGTATCCTTCTATGTGGATTCATATGAAGGCACTAGCAAGGGAACAAGGGGGTTTCGCACAGTTTCTGGCTTGAATGATGATGCTCTTTCACCCAATCATGTAACAGTAAGCATGCAACAACCGTTCCACACAGCGCAGTACGCACTGCCCCTGTGCAGTGTCCTCCATGGCTGAACCAAAAATGCGAAATGCTGGTCTGGGCCAGTTTTTTGGGTTAAAGTGAGCCAATGTTTTGGCCAGTATGGGCCAGTAACAGTTTAATGAGTTACTTCACTATGCCGCTAGTAGTTTTGACCATTGTTGCTGAATCAATATTCTTTAAATTGCACAATTTGCATTACGTTTTATCAAAAAATACCCCCTTGGGTACTATTCAAACAGTCTCTCACAAAAGGAATGAATTGCTATTGCAACTTAGACACTTTTTCGTTGGTTCCCGAGACAATTGTACGGCCAGCCTAGTCTGACCCTAGACCCCCTTTCCCTGTGTAGACTAGTCATAGTGTGTGTGTGACAAATCCTGAATCACCCCCACTTACTTGCTGCCAGTGTGACACAGTGTTGCAGAGTGTTGAGTCGTCGACATCTCGTCAACGAGCAGAGTGCCACTGCCAGGCTAGCCCAGTGGTAGTGGCAGACTCGGGCCCCCGGCTGGCCGGCCCGACCGGGTATCACGGTGTGCGTTTGGGCCAGCAGTAGCAGTGACTGGTCTAGGAGTCCACGGCTGGCACTGCCACGGCACAGTCTGCAGGCAGGCACTGTCTGCAGCTGCCGGCACCAGGCACAGCACCTGACCTGACCCCAAGCCCCGCTTTCCTCTGTTGAAGCGAGGAACACAATCAAGGAACCTCTGCAAGCAACAGACCTTTCCTCCTTATCAAACAGAGGTTGACATGGACATGAAGGCAGACAGGGTCACAGTAAAGAGGGTTAGGGATGGTCTTGAGGAAATAGATTCTGAAACAGAACATACTAGATGGAAAGAAAAATAACAGTTCACATAATACCAGTGGAAACCCCAAACACCTGTAGACATGGGTACAGGTGGATTCTAAACTCCTAAAACCCTTAACTGAAGCAATAAGATGAATTGCTTATAAAACTCTTTTGCAGCATAAATATAATATAAGAAGAAAGCAACACCCAATACCCTAGCTGCTTTTGGGGGTTCTTTTAGAATCCATCTTGCTTCTGTTGAACCCAAACACTACCATGATAGTTTTGAGTTAGTCTCTGAGAGGTGTGGGTATTCCTGTTAAATAAAGTACTGTGGGCAATGCCAACATTGTATTTCTGCTTCTCGCTCCAACACTCAGTGGAGCAATGCACCGTCTCCAAGATGGCCACTCTGGCAGCATTCATGGGAAATGTAGTACCATGCACCTAGTGCCCTTAATCTGAGTGCTAGCTCTGCAGCTCTTTGGGATGAGCTGTATGAGGGTCAGCCTGCTGTGGCCAGTTCTGTGGGCTGAATGGAGGTCAGCTTGCTCCTACAGGGTGTATCTGTTGCAATGCCACCACATCCAGAACCAATCCCCATGGCAGCATGTTTTGATTATTCAAAAGGAATTGAATTTTTTTAGAACAAAGACGCAAATTAAGATTAAGAAAAAAAAGATCTGAGGAATAAATTTTCTCAGCACCCCATGTTTTCAACGTGAATGATGTGAATCGGATGAATTATAGAAAAAAGATAAATATCTATAACCCAATTGCTGTTAATTATCAGTTTTAAAACCACTGATTTGATGATGTAATCATAGCAATAAGTCAACATGCATATAGAAAATGCAACATGTGTGGCTGTGGAATGCCTCTGAGCGGTTATGATCAAATGATAAAACACAAAACCGGAGTGGTTTGCAAATATCTCTACAACCCTCAAGTTGCTGTAAAGAAACAAACACGCAGTTATAATTTAAGTAACTTTTATATTACATGACACTTTTACGACAGAAGCACAATTCTTTTTTAGAGACATTTCAATTTAATGCACACTACAAATCCCAGAATGCATGACTTTGATCAATTAAAGTCTGCGACTGGGCAAATGGGTTCCAGCCAGCAGAATTCACCAGTCCCTTGTGGGGCATGACAAACTTTCATGGAGGGAAGTTCAGGGAACCCATAGCTCTGTGGGGTCAATTACCGTTTTTATGCCAGGCCTATTGCCAAAGCGTGGCCCTGCATCAGCAACGACTTCAAAACAGGCAAAAGCATGGCCATCAGGTGACTGAAATGACACGACCATCAGTAAGATGTGACCAAAACCTTCCTCTTACTCTTTAATTAAATGCCTTCCTTTTCTGGTGGTGCCACCAGTTGTGAGACAAGGTTCACTGAGTGATGTTGTGCAGCAGTTGCGGGACCGGATCTGACGCTGGGTGGTACCAGAGATAAAGAGTGGTACATCACTAGGGCACATAGTTCTTATCGGATGGCACTGCATAAGGCAGTGTTTACAATGGATCCTTTAGGGTCGGTCTGCCTGTCTCACAAGTTGTTTAACCAATGACCACTGGTTACAAATATATGTGGTTAACTCACAGATCCAATTCTGCACAAGCAATGGAAATGACTCCAAAGCGAATATTGTGTCTTCTTACCCTGTCCAAATGATGAGCCCAATTTCAAGGCAAGCAAACAATCCAAAGTGGTGGCGACACAACAGCTCCTCTCCTCTGCTGTTGCGCTGCCTGCTGCTGAGGGCAGCTGAGCCACGCTGAGGGTGAAGTGAGAAGAACTTAGGTGGCGGGTGCTGCCTGCCGCTGTACTGCAGTTGCAGACTGCTGCCTCCGTGTGTGCACCCAAAATGCCCAAGCCCAGCCAATATTGCTGTCGTTCCCTGGCCCCAGGGCACTCAGACAAAGTTGCTTTCAAATTTGCAAGTGCAACAATTTGTTGTTGTTACTTGGCACCTGCAAAGTTGAAAGCAATTTGCAAATGGAGTGTACTGTACTTATGTGCAGTGTGCAAGGTCAGGCCCAGCTCAGGCAGAGTGTCACAATTCGCACAGGAGCGCGGCGTGGCTTGCGCCAGCCACGCCGTCGCCGGTGGAAGTCATACTAGGCCTGAGGCCAGTGATCATGGCCCCTCTTGTCTCCTTGTCACCTAAAAACCCGGTCCAGGGTGGCTTACTCTAAAACTGGCCCCAGGTCCTCAAGGTTGTTCGGCCCGTGGCCGAATGACAGATAGCCCCATTCCAACCCTGGTCCCAACACAAATCAAGGGTCCATTAAAGATCTAAGCATGTGCGACTGTTTTTCCCCCAGCATAAAATACATACTTTGTAACACAAGGGTCAATGGGTCAATGTGACTGTATTTTATCCTCCCTTCCCCTGGCACCACCAATTCCCAAGCCGCCCAGGTGCATGCCACAGTGATATAGTACATAGGCTTAGCATACTAATTTAGAAACAACATTGTACTTTGCGAGTGCCCTGACCTTCACCAGCCTCAAAGATGAGGCCAGCTGACCCACAGGGAGCCTGACTGACAGCGATGTACTAACCAATGATAGCCTGGCATCCCCTATGGAGCAGGCCCATGTATATAGTATCGCCAATCATGATGCTGATTTTTACTTTATGTGATGAACCCAACAGGCCTTTTAAGCTCTTGTTTGTACCAGGACTAACCAGAACGTTCTCTAGCAGAAGAGTCCTTTGCTGATATTTTGTATTCTGTACAATTAAAGCTGTGTCATCCTTGCAAGCTATCTCCTGGCCTATTTCCCTAGAGGGTTGTATTCACTCTGTAGTGTGTGTTAAAAGGGACTTGCCTTCACCCTTCAGATTCTCAACAATGGGGATCTGTGCCTGCTAGTCCTCCTGCACCTCTGAGCTGCATTCAACTCAGTTGAACCTTACACGCTACTCACTCTCTTTGCATATAGGATGGGCTTCTTTGGCACTCTCCTAAAATGGTTCACATCCTTCCTATATGACAGACATTAGGCTGCACAGCTGGGCTGCCTCGGGTCTGAACTCCACCCTGTCAACTGTCACCTGTTGGGTCCCTTATGGTTCCATTCTCTCCTCTCATCTCTAACCTCTGTATGGAATCGCTAGGCTCACTTTTAGATGGCTCCAACATTGCAATAAACCAGTACACATTTGTACCTAACCATCAAGGATCCAAAATATATTTCTCACCTTTGCTCAAGCCTTGAAACCATTCAAATGTGAATGACAAATGCCTACTTAAAGCTTGTCACCTCTTCATCCAAGAACCCATTATATGGTGGCTGGACGAAATGCACTTGGAGGGGTTTAATGCTAAACTCACCTGCTCTTCAAAATCCAAAGGCTTCATTGTGAATACCAATCTATGTTTCAAAAAGGATGTATCTGTTTTGGCCATAGCACAATTGGTCACAACCGAATTGACTGTGGTCAAATCGGCCATGAAGCCAATTTTGCTGTGGCCAAAACCGGCCTGTTAAAAACCTCCCACCGACCCGCACACACACCCCCACCGAGCCCCGACTTTCCTTTTCACTGTCCAGGCCTACAATGACCCTGCAGCATCGGATCTGTCCCTCCTACATGGGTCAGATCGGATGCCGCATGGTCCGCTTTTCTTTTTTTTGTTCCCCACCTCCATACCTCTGGAAGCGGGGGACACCCCCGCTGCCCCCAAAGGCAATCAATACCAAACATGGGGAGCGGGGGACACCCCTACAGCCCCTGCTCCCCATGTTTGGTAGTGATTGCCCAAAATGGTTGTTTCAAAATGACCAAATGGTACTGGCCGAATTTGGCCAATTGTACCATTCGATCAATCCGAAATTACCAATTTGGGTAATACCTTCAAAAATTCCATTGTGAAAAAGGCACAAACAGCTTGGTATTAGATCTATCTACGCTGCAAGATCAAGACCTTCCTCCTGCCTGAGGACCGAACAGTGGTGCAGGCCCTAGTAATCTTATATATTGTTGGGGTTAACAACCTCCTCACAGAGTTTCAGGCTGCTCACATGGACCCCCTTCAAAAAAGCTCACCATGCTGCAGCTCGCCTAATCACCGGCTCTAGAAAATGTGATCACATCACCCCCATCTTGCCCAAATTACACTGGCTCCCTATCCCAGGTTGGATATGGTTCAAAACTGCATGCTCGCCTACAAGGCAACCATTGTCAATACACTGGACTACTTGATGGTCAAACTAAACACATTGGGCGCTGCATCAGTCATATTGCAGTAAAACCATCACCAGACTGGAATAGAAATGGGCTCACAAGGAGGAAATTAGGGAACAGTCCTTCTCATGCTACTCTCCAATCCTCTGGAAGGCCATCCCGGTAGTAATCTGGACTGCTCCAATCCTTCTTCAGTTAAGGACAGTACTGAAGACCTCTTTAACAACAACAGCTTTGGCTAGCCTGGATCCCGGCTATCTTGTGCACACCCTCATCCTTAAAGTGTACTGTGATACTGTTATTACTAATGTTTACTTGATGAATTCATACATTCACGCTACCAATGTTTTGCTCTACGACCTGTACAGTGCTCCATTGCTCTAGAGCTAGGTTCACACATCCCACCTTCTTCTTCTAACACTGCTAGCTAATCTATGCACAGCATGTGATCTAAGCAGATTCCACAAGCCTCAGAAGGGATACATTACTCACCGTAATCGTATTTCTGATGCTTGTATCTGCTTAGATTCACATGCGCCCGCCCTTCCTCCTCTCTGAGAGAAGGCACATTGATGCTGGTAGTCTTATCTATCTTATCTGCTTGGATACTCTGTACTCACGCTACTCCTCATGCTACCTCATGTCAGAAAAAATACAATCTGCACGCATGAGGGATCATGGGTACAGGGGACGTCACACTAGGGATAGTATTACTGGCACACCCTAGTTCGAGTTTCGAAAAACAAACTGTAATACTCTGCAGCTTCCACTAGATGTCAGCCTATGCACAGCATGTGATCTAAGCAGAATATATATATATATATATATATAATTTGTTATTGTTTATGGTTTAAAACAAACCTTTACAATTCATCACGCTAAATCACATGGACAACACATTTTAAATTTGTTCTTATTCCAATACATCAAAAAAAATTGATAAAAAGAACACTAACATGACTCCCAAGTAAAACTCAAATGGTCAAAACACCCTGAAAACTAAACAAAATTTAATTTCCATAAAGCTAAAATCTTTAGAAATATCATCACAGTAAGTGTCAGAGCTACAAATCTGCCTCTCAACATCCTTAACCATAAGTTCCCTGAGTCTACATGCACCAGATTGTTGACACACTGCCCAAATGATACAATGTGCTGGGGGTGGGCAGCACGGGACAGAATAGTAATAGATGTTTTAAGTCTTCCTTTACCTTCATATTGCAGCAAAATCTGCAGAAAGCCTATTGCTTGGAGAACTTATTTCGGATACAGACCATCTCCTTCAGGAATAACACATTGAAACAAAATCTCATAAAATTGCTCTAATATCGCCAATCAGGAAATGTTATTACATAAGGTTCTGCCACTCCCACCCTCTTATGAATACTTCACAAGTGACCATAAAGAGTGAGGTGAGATAGGGCCTCCCTTGTTCTAATCCAATTTCTTATTATCACGATAGCTTTCACCTTGGATGGATTCGAAATCAGTGTGCCAATTGTTGTGTCTAAACCCCTAAATTGTTCTTGACAATAACTTGCAAAGACATTTATGTTGGGGGAGGTATTTCCATATGCTGTTTTTCCGTTATCAGTATACATAGTATCGGACGGTGGAAGGAGACATTTCCGGTACAATGCCAACTGCTTCCACACTACCTCACTGTGCAGTGATTGCAGGTCCAACTCCTATCGTATGACATCTAGGGGGACACACTGCGGTATAAAATAAAGTGTCCTTCTCCAAAATGAGGCTTCATAGTAGTCTAATTCCTCCAGCAACCAAATGGGGACGAACTCTAGACCATACAATAATTTTGGGAACACTTTGCCGGTCTAACATTTTAAAACTGGTTGTAAGGAGACCTTTCCAAACTTAGTGCGGATATTCATCATTTGAGCAGCAAGCATATTCACTTTTTGTTTTAAAGTCTCTCTATAGAATGTCTTATTTGGATGGGCCGAAATGTGAAAGCCCACCTATCTAAGATTGTCTATTATCCCTAGTGTGACCATAAACCAGCCATGATTACACTTCCTATCCTTTTTGCATATCTTCATCACTTTTGTTTTTTGGGGGTTAATTTTTCACTTATGGACCTCCATATACTCAGCAAACACTGTGATTAAAAGCTGTAGACCAATCAGTGTCACATCAAAGGGAAGATAATCATTGGCGTACGAAAGCCAAGGTATCTTTATCCGACCCACTTTGGGGGTAATAATAGTCAACTTACCCAAGGCAACACCAATGTCTGCCACATTCAAATTAAAAAAGCAGGGTGCCAACACTCACCCTTTCCGTAATCCTTATTTCGTATTAATAGCCCTCGACATCACCCCTGATTATTTAACCTCTCCTGGATCGTAGTCCCTGACTGGAGATCAGTTCAAATTTTGAGGAGACCAATGGGCATACCCCAACTGTATAGTTTTGCCCATAATAAATTCTGATCCACTGAGTCAAATGGAGTGGAGAGATCCAGTGAGACCATATAAATTAGTGGAGAGCTTTTGGCCCCCGCCTGTATCTGTAAACAGTGCATAAGGAAGCCATTGCAATCCGCCCCTACATTTGGCCGAAAACCGGTTTAGTCATTATTTAGCAAACCCTCTGCACTTGCCCGTTGCTCCACCTTTTCCAATATTATTATGGGCAAAACTATCCAATATTATGCCCACGAATATCCTACTGTCCCGTCAAGGAGCGTTACCCGGTGTTAGTCTATTACCTTTCTTATACATTGGATTTACGTAAGCATTTTTCAAGGACAGTAGTGTCCTCAGTAGACCAATAATATCACTGAAAAGGACATATAATTTAGATCCTGCTTTAAGACAGTATTAGTGAGTTGATTGGGCTGGTTGCCCTAGATCAACTTGCTCGCCTAATGAGGGACCCTGTCTTCCAATGTAAATTCTAGGCTCCATTCTGCATCTTTATTGGGGGTGATCTGGACAAAATTGCACACACTCTCTCCATACAGATCATACAGATCCTGGAAATGTCACACCCACACATCCTCTGGTATGGGATTAATTTTGGCCACCTCCTATTTGCCTCCAGTGCATTGATAGTGGCCCAGAACTTAGCCTCTGAGTTTCCTGCCATAATGGCCATCATAATTTTCCCGTCCCGCCAGAGGAGTAGGTGTTGATGGGCCTTAGACCAGTTTTTTTTAATATCTTTGTCTCTCCTGTTTCAGTAGGGTAACAACACTATCCATGTCCCTGCCACTGTGCTGATATCTCTAATTATCTTCCTGCTTTGCTTTTTGTGTTCATATACAACCTTATCAAATCTATGCACGTGAAATGTTGCCAACTTCTGTTTTGATCTCGACTCTAATAGATGTTTGATAAATGATGAATTACACGACCAAACCCTCCTATAACGAATAGCTGAAGTTTATGCTCCAATGTGGTAATATTAAAGGTCACTTTCATCTTATTATTGAATCAGGCGATTCTATTATCACTCCATCTTAACCTTTTTCGACTGCAGTTTACCTCCCGTGCTCTCCTGCCACTACTTTCACCCTTATGTATCATGTTATGGAACTACGTGACAAGCATGTTGTGGTCACTCAGGCAGGTTTCCTTAATATGAAGGTCCGAGCAAATTACAGCAAGGCCTTGGGAAACATATAATCAGTTGTGGGGGAAAAGTTCTCCCTATGGCAAGTAGGGCGATTCTGGGACATACCATTCATTTGATCATTCAACATAGATAAGATGCAATTCTCCATTGTTTGCCTCCACATCCTACCCTGCCTGATTTTGATTGAGACTCCCTTCTGGCCCAACTCCCTTTAATAGCAGGTTAATACATGATTTGATAGCCATCAAACACAGGGCACACTGTCAACCAGACTTCTTTTAAGATTAGAATTGTGTGGAGACTCAAGAGTGTGCATAACTCCTGATTATTTAACAGCTCATTAAACTCATGGACATTCCACAAAATACATTTGAAAGGAGTGCGTGCGCTAAAGATGTTGATTTGATTCCTTCACCTGGGAGACTAAGTCTTTTAAGGCCACAGCTAGCCATGGCCATTTGTTCACATTTGCACAGTTAGGCTGCCAGCTCGAGCTAACCTCTCGTTCCTTGGAGCATGGCAGTAGATGTTTTACTACCTCTCGTCCCTCCCTCTTAGGGTATCTGCCATCATCGAGTTCTTTGAACACTATTCCCTCCGTCGGGTTTCCTTCGAGACATATGGATATAGATCATAGCCTAGTTGCCTCAGACGATTCACCTCCTTCAATAGCACAAAATGCTGCTGGGTTTCCTTTGAGACATAGTGAGATAGATCATAGCCTAGTTGCCTCAGACGATTCACCTCCTTCAATAACACAAAATGCTGTTGGGTTTCCTTTGAGACATAGTGAGATAGATCATAGCCTAGTTGCCTCAGAGGATTCACCTCCTTCAATAGCACAAAATGCTGTTGGGTTTCCTTTGAGACATAGTGAGATAGATCATAGCCTAGTTGCCTCAGACGATTCACCTCCTTCAATAGCACAAAATGCTGTTGGGTTTCCTTTGAGACATAGTGAGATAGATCGCCGCCTAGTTGCCTCAGACGATTCACCTCCTTCAATAGCACAAAATGCTGTTGGGTTTCCTTTGAGACATAGTGAGATAGATCACAGCCTAGTTGCCTCAGACAATTCACCTCCTTCAATAGTACATTGTGCACAATCCTCAAAGGGATCGATAAAGTAACTCTATCATCTCTTGCCGGATCCACAAACTCGACAATGTCAATATCCTTAGATGTAATTAACCTAAGGCTAGGTATTTCATAAAAAAAGATCCCACACATTTGCCTGATTGAATATTCCTGGCACGCCCTTTTTAAAGAGGAATTCCAGGAGCAGTTTCGGAGGACCCTGTTGATCTTCGTTGCCTAGTATCCCCCTTACTTGTTCCTAGGTCGGCTCCAGATTTATTTTTCCAAACTGGCATGGCTTCCAACGCCTGTAGGTTCAGACCTGGTGGGTACTCTACCCTATCTCTGGACTTATCCTGAGCCAGCGGCAGAGCAAAGGGTCGAATTTCTTGGGATAGCGTTGGGGCAGATGGACATAGATGCCCCCACATTGGGGGTTACTGGATCTGTGAGGGTATCAAAGTCTGAGATTCCACATCCATTCTTGAGGCAAGCTTATCTTGGGAAATGGAATTGACCCTGGCTCTAGGGAACATGTCTCCCGGCTCAAAACCAGTCCAAGAGCCTACCTTGAAGACATATTTAGCTTCCTGATTTTCACCCAACCCTTTTTCATCGAAATAATAATAATAATGATAATAATAATAATAATAATAATAATAATAATAATAATATGTAACTGAGCACTATGAAGTACCAACAAGGCAACAGGTTAACCCTACATAATACATTTTTTCGATTCATTAGACAGTGCGACCAAACTATGTATTTAGCATTCTTGTTAAAGAAGCCTTCATTTTCTATATTTATATTTGTCAACAGTTTGTTTGGAATGTTTTCTTTTTCGGTTAATATGTGCACTGTTTGGGGTGTTTTGGCTTTCTTTTCTGGAGCAGACAACTTAATATTTCATTGTTGGCCTTGTTATTTTTACCGTTGGCTCTAGTTGTTGGTTCAAGTTATCCCAATTATAAATCTGTACCTCTTCAATCCACCTCTTCTGAGAGTACCTGGCCATACTGCATGCGGAGAAGAAGTGCGGCCACGCCCTGGGTTCACATCCCTTGGTCTTCACTGCAATGTCATCCTCAGTGCCTTGTGCGAGATTTCTGTGATGAAAGTGCTGTGCCGTAGCTCCCAACCTTTTTAGTCACCAAGGCGGGCGAAAAAACCCGATTTTCTTTTTGGCGGGTGAGGGGCGGCGGGTGAGGGGTCCATAGAATTGAATGGGCATATGAGGGACTTGGTGGGTGATTCGTCTGCTTTCAAGGCGGGTGATACCTGCCAAAAGCGGGTGAGTTGAGAGCTATGGCTGTGCTTAGCGCAGTCGCATACCCCACACGGCCAGGAGAGCAGCCTATGTTTTCAATGCCAGGAAAGGGAACTGGGGGTCGCAAAGAGAGTGATCTTTGACAGTGACAAAGCCTCCAAGTAAAACAAAAGGATTAAACAACCTTCCTCTTTAGACTGGTCAACCACCAGCCGCATACCTCTGACCATACCCTTTACAAAGAGCGAAACTGCCGACATATAGTTCCTAAATGAAATGTAAGCCTCAATGCAGGAAGAAATGCATAACTACCATCTACTGAGACAATGGGTTGCTAATCAAAGAGGCTGCGGTTTCCCAGTGTTTTGCCATGGTAACCAGCAACTGCAGGCAAGGGTTTTAAAAGTAGTTGAGCGGGAAACTGGACTAGTGGCAGTGCAACTGGGAAGTGGATTCTTTCAATTGCATTCCAAACTGAATCCCCACACAGAGAACGTAGAGTTTGTGGAAAACGTGGTGGCAGTTGGTTGGATCTGGCTCGTCAGAACCAATCCACTTATGCGCAACAAGCGGCAATGTGGGCCCTACGGTTTTTCTACAGACATCCAAATCTCCCCAAAATGCAATCGAAGCCAGGAAAAATCATGAGTCTACCTTTTAATGCTCGTCTTTCGCAACACCACTGTTGGTCTACCTCCGGGCTAGGCATGACACGGGCGGGAAAGACTCATCTTCCTCTGCCCACGCGGCTTCCTGTAAGTCCTCCCAGCTGGGTTCATCTTCTTTTACTCTCCTGTGTGTTTGGATTGTGCTAAAGTTTCATTAAGTGGGCTTAGCCAGTGCTTTGTTTCTCCTGTATGTTGCAACCAGAGGATTTGCTTCTGCAGATGTGAATGCTTCCATGTGGCTTATTTCTGGAACACTGACAGCCCCATCCGCCACCAATCTGATGATGTTACTGTGCGCTTTTAAGAGATTGTTGATAAGGATACACTCCATTTTAGTTGTGCAAATTGACTGCGCTTTAAAGCCTTTTTTTTTTCAGACGCCATCTTGCAATACAATTGCTTCATAGTGCACAGCAGGGAAAGAAGGCTAGAGGGAGGAAACATTGGGGCGTAATCGAAGTATACATTCACAGTGTGTTGTATTGTGCCTGTCTGAGGTGAGGTAGCTTGAGATGCCATGTGGAATGTTTATGTGTGGATGATGGAATATTCTGAGTGAGTGTGCTGTGTAGAGGCGGTTACAGCTGGCTGACCCTGGGTGATGGGAGCCGGTGTTGTCACAGCTTATGTCCTTTATGTCTTCATGTGGATATGTAACTAAGAACTTGGAAATAAACTTACCTGAAGAAATCTTAAAAAGCCTGGAACCTGCTTTTTAACAATGGCGACGAGTCGGTCTTTGGTAACCTACGTGCCACAAGCTGATGGACTGAGGACCCTGCTGCGGGGGGTGCAGGAAGGACAAGCTTCTGGAGAAGGACAACGCCGCCCCCAAAAACTGTAAGTCCCATCACCCAGGGTGCAGGGGGAGCCGGAGGATTAAAGCCCCATCTTTGGTGGGACCGGCGCACATAAGTAGTGGGCAAGCTGCGCCCCAGGGAGTCTTCAGGGAGAAGCCCTGACATGGCTCCCCAGAGCGCAGGGGCAGGAACAGGAATTGGGCCCCATTGCAGAGGGATCGGCTCCAGGAGCAGGAAGGAGGACTGCGTCCCAGGGTTCAGGGGAAGTCCAAGAAAGAGGCCCCTTTTTGGATGGGCAGCTCCTAAGCAGGAGGCAGAGCTCTGCCCTGGGGGCTGGAGATGGCACTGGACCAGCAGGTGAAAGATAATACTGGCAATACTGGGAAATTGATGTTGAAAGCAAATGCTGTACCCTGGTCCTCCGTGAGATTTAATGAAGAGCTAGCCCACTGGGAGGAATGCAATGCTACTTTACGTTTTTTTTAAAAGTTAGAATGGCAATAGAAAAAAAGAGACGCTGCTCTGTGTTTGGGAAATGGATGTGAATTTGACATGAACAAGGAGGACTGTTTGCCTGACTACACGTCACTCCCATGTCTTGTGCACTCATAGCAATGGGGAGCTGCTGTTTCAAACGCTGTCCTTCTCACGAGATGATTGCAGGCTTTGAAGTTATGGGAGCCTGGCAGCACCGTACTGTGCTTATCGTGCACATCATATTTTTGGCTGTCTGAAACTCTGGTGATTTATGAGCCTTTCGTGGCGAGGTCTCCTGGGAAGTGAACGACCGTTGGCCTATGAAGCTCTGCATAGCCCTGCTGAGCAGTAGTGACTGATGATGTCACACATGCAGCAGGGGGAGATGGTGAAGCGTAGAATGTTCTTTGGAATGTGCTATGGTTAGAGCTTCGTATTATAAGTGCTGTTTGCCCTGAGGATGTAAAAGGGAAAGTACTTTAAGGAATCTGACGTTTGGCAAGACACGTGTCTTAGAAAGAAGGAAGCAAAATATGTGTGCAGCTATATTAAAGCAGGAATGAACAATGCTTAGAACATGGGAACCCTATGATACGAATCGGATCCAAGAGACGTTGTTTGTTTAGGCGGCCAAATGCTGTGGTCTCTGCTTGGCAAAAGAGACATTTACGGCGTATTGTGATGCTGGCATGCCGCTCCGTCTCAGTTAGTGAGGCGACAGGTAGCGGCCAACAAATAAGGTGACATTTTTAGGTCATGACAGTATGGTGGGGTATAGGCTTGTGCAGAGAGTAACAGCCATTATGTTGGGTAGTTTGGAACTTTAATATACCTATTTAAAACTGACGGAGCATTTTTGCATGTACAGGATGGTGAGTGCCTTCGTGCGCTGTGAATCTGTAGAATGGGGGCACTGCGAGGATGCAAATGAGTTTGTGTTTATAGGAGATATACATGCATCTTAAACAGCGCTGTTCTGTTATGTAAATGGGTACGTGAAACGGTGACAATATAGTGTGGTAATATGTTCTAATGAAGGGTATTTAGCATAATTCTTTTGAGGAATTGCAGGTTTCGAGTGCCAAGCACCATGGCACATGGACACTAATGTGCATAAATCGTTGCTGTTAGTGTAAAATGGGTGGTATGTGTATGAGTGTGATAGCTTTAATCATTTTGAGGATTTTCAGCTATATTGCACAATGTCAGTAGAGCCTGTGTAAATGGCTATGGACTCATAGGTTCGCTTAAGAGCCTACAAATGGCTATGGACGTTTTAGTTCATAAAAGTGTTAGTTTTGGGGATTTTACTTACTATGAGCAACATGGTTTTGTATTCAAAAGTGCACAACGCAAATGTTTTCAATGCGGTTTATGTATTGTTTACAGCATATGGTTGCAGCATTCTATGATTTTGGAATGCATGTTATGATGAATCTGACTCAGATAGGTTGGAGAGAGTCAGTGAGTGTTGGGTATTGGGTGAACTCACATTCAGCATGGAAGTGTTGCAGTGTGAAATGCATGGTTTGAATTGTTTGGGTGATGTCAGTGGAGTATATAGTTTTCCTTACATTGTTTTGTTTTGGTTTGGTTTGGGTAGTTACCTCTCATGGTAAAAGTTGAACACCCATGCGATTGTTCTAGAGTGAGGTAGCGCCTCGACTCTTTCAATTAAGGATGTTAGGATTTTCTAATTTCATGTGAGGGGATTGGTCTGGTTATAGGGGTTACCTGATTCTGGTAAAGGTTGAGCAGCGATGAGGTTGTTCTGTGAGGGAGGTAGCGCCTCCTCTAGGTTTTTTTGTATCCTTCTCATCACATTGGACAGTAGGTAGCTCTTGGTAAAGGGGTAGCTGGGGACACCTGGTAATGACCCGTCGGTATTGAGTGTGGTAAGTCTTCAGATGATGAGTAAATTGTTTTCTATGTTACTTGTGGTATTTATTGTGGATTTCGTTGTATCCATGGGTTCAACAGCTTGTTTTGGGTTAGGATGTTTTCCTTGCTATAAGACCGTTGAGTTTTTACCAGTCATTGATGTTGGCATTGGAAGTGCGTGGCCACTGCTCCCAATGGGTTTGGAAGGTTTGCACAATCTGGTCTGGTGTAATGCGTGTGGCGTTGAGTCCATGGGTGTTTGTGGTCTCAGTTGTGTTTTGTGTTTCCACTTTGTGAATCCCTATTGGAGTGAGGTTGTGGTTGTCTTTTTGGAGGCTTTGAGGTCTCAGCTCTCTAGAGTGGCAGTCTAGAGGCCTGCTGGAGTTCCAGGGTGGCAGCCTGGACACCCGTGTCGTTGTAGGCGGGGGCAGGTGGTAGGAGGTGTAGCAGTCTTGTGGTTGTTCAGGAATGTAGGTGAAGTAGCCCAGTTTCAGGGTTGGCCAGGTCCTGGGATGAGAGCCCAGTTGCTTGTTTGTGGCAGGAACAGGCAGATGGATGACAGTATTTTTGTTATTGGTACATGGAATGTAGTTTGTCAGGGTGTGATGTTTTGATGGTTGGGTTTGGCCGTGGAAGTGTCTGTCTGCCAGTTGAGTGTTACGTGTGCGTATATCTTGGAAGGTGGTAGTTGTGTTGTTCTGGTATGTGACTTGTTCTGTGCATGTATGGTTTAGTAAAGGAGGGAGGTGTGTTGTATTATGCCTGTCTGAGGTGAGGTAGCTTGAGATGCCATGTGGAATGTTTATGTGTGGATGATGGAATATTCTGAGTGACTGTTCTGTGTAGAGGCGGTTACAGCTGGCTGGCCCTGGGTGATGGGAGCCGGTGTTGTCACAGCTTATGTCCTTTATGTCTTCATGTGGATATGTAACTAAGAACTTGGAAATAAACTTACCTGAAGAAATCTTAAAGAGCCTGGAACCTGCTTTTTAACACAGTGCATCTAGTTATATTCCCAGTATACAGTGCACACTTAGTGTACGCCCAGAAAACCCAACTCATATTGCGGACCTATTTGTGTACCTGGGAGTAACATGTGCAGCATGTGATCTTTAAAGAGGAGAAAGTAAATTGAAAATCATACATTTCAGTTGCTGATTCAAAATGTATAATAGGGATGTCAAACGACCAATAAAACTGGTTTGCCTTTGCTCTTCCAGATTAAACAAATGTTTTACATGTTACCCACAGTTCATTAACAGATGTGACAGCGGCCAGCGAAAGCTACAGGGCCTCGCGCCCAACTGACTGGAAGTCGCGATGCGCTGTGTTTGAGACCCTTGGGTTCTCAGGAGTGGAATAAACGGATGGGTCAGCCAATGCTGCTGCGGTTGACTCCAGTTGTCAACCACCACACCAGGGATTACGGTGTTAGCTGGGGGTCGGGTTTAGGGAGAGGTTGTTGAAGTGTTTTGACTGGAATTTGTTCCCATTATGACAATTCCTTTGGGGGCTGATGGGCATATCAAATGCATCCCCGAATGCACACATTGTTGTAGATGTTGCTGGCTCTGTAAAGATGTATGAGTTGTGATCCCAGCACTGGCACTTAATCAAATTGCGTGACCCTGGGCAAACTGCAGTATGTCTCCTTGCCTCAGCCTCCTTAGCTGTAGAAATGAGGAACAGAGGTAGGCTCGGCCAATGCTATATGAACAAGTGGTCATTTAAGTACATTATGTTAAGTTAAGAAGACTTTTTGAAGCACACCGTTCAACATTGCAGTGCCTTTTTAGCACTGATCACTGCCATGGAGTCAAGAGCGTGTTTTGATAGGAGTCGCCGCTGTGATACATCTTTATCACCTCGATGCATGACTTTACGTCAGTGGTAGTTCGACTGTGTGACCTTCTGCAATGGCTGGATGTTACTGTGGGACTTTTAAATGAACATGCTCCAGCAGTATGCTTTCATGTCTTAGTGATCGGGTGTGGTGTGCGATGTAGAGTGTGGCTTGGTTGGTAGTGATTTTGTGCAGTGAGTCCACCCACTTTATTGAGAGGGTGGACTCAGTCCCCCCAGCTAAAATGATAATCATTGAATGTCCTTTTTGAATTTATGAATTAAAGCCAACCTCTGCAATCAAACCACAGTCATCAGGTTTGTAGGCCGGCCACTTCACCACTGCACTACATAACCTGATGACAAATAAAAACAACTAAAGGTGAAATGTCCCATTTCGGTACTGCAAGTCCCAGGGAAACCATTTGTATTGGTTGTTGGAGTTTAAAACATGGACACCTTTTAAAGTTTTCAAAAACATTATTAGAAGTAAATATCCTTACTTGGTTTTGTGTGTGTGTTGATTTTATGAAAGGCAAATACGATTCGTCCGGTTCAATTTGGGTGGTTATGCAAAGCCAATTTAATGAAATGTGCATATTTCACTTTTATATGCTAATTTATGGCGACGTCACATCCCATAGCATTTGATGATGAGTCCCCCCACTTTCTTTTTTAGGACTTGACCCCTGATTGTGAGAGTGTGAAGTTGGGCAGGTTGATTTTTTTGGTAGTGTTGACATTGCTGGGTGGTTGTGTGCGATGATGGGTGGTTGAATGGTCGTTATTCCAGTTGTGTGGGATTTGCGTGCAGTTGATTAATGAGTAGCTGTGTGGATTCAACCAGTGACTGTGACGGCTTATGGCCAACAATTTAAACACAGCAATTACCGTCTTGGAAGTTAAGGGGCAAGGTTTCCCTTTTAACGTAAGTAATGGCACCAGTATTTTGGAATAAATACACAGTATGTAATGCACATCAAAAGGAAGATTCATGGATATTGTGAAAGGTAAAGTCTTAATCAAATTATTTTCCATGTCACGTGCTTTCAAACAAAATGTCTCTGGGGGCGGCTGCCAAACTCCTTTTTGGTTTTGTGGCCCCACCATAACGCCGACATTTTCTTGCAGGAAACTCATTTAATATGGGAAGAACTATCAAGCCATAAAAATAAATGGGTTGGGAATATGTATGGCTCCTCGTTCACCTCGAGATCAAGAGGGGTTGCAATTTTAATACGTAAAAATGCCCAAATCCAAATAATGAAAGAAGACTCTGGTAAAGAGGGTAGATTGATTGCACTGTTAGTGAATATTCAGGGAGCAATACTGGCACTATGCAATATTTATACACCCACGGTGGATAATGGTTAATTTTATAGGTATGTGGCACAAACAATACCAGACATGAATACGCTGAACATTTAGCTGGGTGGGGACTTTAATGAAGTTCTGGATCCACTACTAGATAAAAGTAAATATAGGGTACAGAAAAGTAGGAATAACCACTTCTTGTCACTTCATGCTCTGATGGAGGAGCATAATTTGAAAGATATATGGGGATTAGAAAATCCATCATTAGGGGAGTATAGTTTCTACTCCAATGCTCATGACACATACTCAAGATTAGACATGCTGCTAACAGCGGGTAAAGTTGCTGAGAATTATAGGACGGGGAAGATAGGAAACATGCTTTTAAGGGATCATGCACCAGTAGAAATGTACATGAGCTTGAATTTTGAGCTTATAAGGTCATTCACATGGAGGATGAATACCTCATTATTGAAAGAGGAGAAGTTACTGGAGAAGATCATTTCAGAAGCAGAGCACTTTGTGGAGGAAAATCACACCAGAGAGCTAGATGCTAAAACAGTGTGGGAAGTGTTCAAATGTTCTATGTGAGGACTGCTGCTTCGTTTATCAAGCAGTTGGAAGAAAAGACTAGAAAGGGACAGGCTTGATATGGATATACAGATCAAAAGACTATCACATGAGGTGACAGAGGATCCAAACCAAACAGAGAAAATCAAGGAGCTACGGAAATTAAAAACAGAACTGAATAAGATACTGACAGATAGAGCGGAATGTAGTTTATACCGGTTAAAAGGCACCTACTTTGAGAAAGGTGAGAAATGTGACCGCTGGCTGGCGCATCATCTGAGGAAATTAGAGTCCGTCAGGGCAATAGCATCAATAAGGGGTCCTGATGGTTGAGTCACGTTTAATCCCACAGAGATCAAGTGAGTTTTCTTGAAATATTATGAACATCTGTACTGCAATGAACAATCAGTGACAGGGGACCTGAAAAATGTGTCAAATTTGAAGATCCCGGAAATACTGGAAAAGGAGCGAAAAATACTAGAAGAGCTGACGATTGAAGAAATAAGGAAATCAATTGCAGATTTGAATACTGGGAAATCCCCTGGACCCAACGTCTACCGGCTGAGTTTTATAAGGTTTTACCAATCTCTGGAATCTAAAGGATGGTATCCTACCCCAAACAACTAGGCATGCCATGATTACATTAATTAAAAAGAAAGAAAAGGACGAGACTTTGTCATCGAGTTATCGTCCAATCAGCCTAATAAGTACAGAAAACAAGGTATTATCTAAGATCTTGGCCATGAGATTGGAAGCACTGTTACCAAAGCTAATTCATGAAAATCAATCAGGATGTATCAGGAAAAGACATGCTTCTTGTAATTTGTGGAGGCTTCTACAAACAATGTCACAAGCTTCGGATACTTGTGAAGATATTGTGATGCTATCTTTAGACACTGAGAAAGCGTTTGATCGAGTTAATTGGAATTATTTATATGCTGTGTTGAATAAAATGGGTCTAGGTGTGGGATTTATATCCTGGATAAAATTGTTGTACTCCAGACCTTCTGCTGATATCAGTACAAATGGCTTGATTTCTGGCAAGTTTGAATTAGAACGAGGAACTAGACAGGGCTGCCCCTTGTTTGTTATCACGATAGAACCACTAGCCATTGCAATTAGACATGAAAGTGTTCTAAATGGAGTGAGTTTCTTGGGTGTGGAACAAAAGATATGGCTTTATGCTGACGACTTATTGTTGGTCTTGAAGGATTTAGAGAATTAATTACCCGCTATGATGAGAATTCTTTCAAATTTTAATATATGTTCAGGATACAAGCTTAATTGGGCGGAATCAGAGGTCGTACCATTGACAGTAACATGTAATAAGCAGTGGGTTACTTTGCTTGGTTTTAGATGGTGCTTGGATAGATTGAGGTATTTAGGAGTCTGGTTAACCCCAAAGATGGAGGATATGGTATGGGAAAATATGAAAGATTTGAGTGGTGGTTTAAGACAGGATTTGGAGAGATGGAAAGTGTTAAAACTCTTCTTATGGGGGAAGGTGAAAGCTTTAAAAAGGAATGCCACACAAAAAGTAACCTATGTTATCAGTTTGCTACCTTTGAAAATATGAACACAATATTGGAAGGAGTTTGACAGGCTTCTACAGAATTTTCTTTGGGATAACAAACCATCCAGACTAAAGTTGTGGAAGTTGAAGTTATCACTTGAAAAAGGTGGGTTGGGAGTCCCGAAATTTCTATGCTTATCATCTAGCTTTCATGGCGCAATTCTATATTCCATGCTTAGAAAAAGAACCAAATGATTGGGCGACAGCAGAAGCTTTTTTTGTAGGGCCTTTGATGCCAAGGGCCATTTTGTCAATAACATCAAGACCAGGTAGTAAGGTGAATCCCGCCACTGAGTTTCTGAGAAGCTCTTGGAAAGAGCTTTTGAGGTA
Organism: Ambystoma mexicanum; assembly: GCF_040938575.1. Taxonomy (NCBI): domain Eukaryota; kingdom Metazoa; phylum Chordata; class Amphibia; order Caudata; family Ambystomatidae; genus Ambystoma; species Ambystoma mexicanum. Next base: position 777,795,405 of record NC_090939.1, on the reverse strand, counting down.
GTTGGGTGAGAATGCATTTAAGAAAATGGTAAAGTGTTATTTTGGCGGACTGGTTTTTTGGAGGGGTTAAATTGGTTGGAGACTTGCAAAAGGATGGGAAATGGCTCACGATGAATGAAGTTAGGAACAAATGGGATTGACATAACTTCTCACCTATAGATTACAGAAGGTTAAAAAAACGCTTTGGGATGGTAGTTTTTGAGAAAGGGGTAGAATTTGATGCCCGTGAAGGGCATCGTGGCATCGTGGCCACTTAGCGCCAGATAAGAGACACAATCTGGTTCCCAGGAATTGACCCCATGGTGGAAAAAAGACACAGTAAAAGGATGCCATCTCTGTCAGTGCACGTCGAAGCCAGCTAAACCGGAGCCGCTCCGGATGTCTGAGCTGCCCGAGCACCATGGACACATGTCGCAATCAAATTATTTGGGCCATTTGGTGGAGGGAAATACTGGATGGTGATCATGGACGAATTCTCTAGATTCCCTCTGGTACAAATGATCTGATCCACAGCAGCAAGCACTGTCATCCTCGAGCTGGACATCATATTCTCAACGTGGGGCATTCCTGAAATGTTCAAGTCAGACAACGGGCCTCCATTCAGCAGCTGGGAGTTTGCTCGATTCATGAACCACATGGGCAAACGCCATAGGAAAATAGAAAAATCCCACTGCTGCGGCCACAAGCCAATGGGATGATTGAAAAATTCATGGGGCATTTGAAAAAGGTACTGCAACAGAATGCTTTGAGTCAGAGGTCGCTGAACTAGGCGCTTTGCAGCATGCTCCAGGATTATCGGAACTCGCCACATGCAACAACGTGAAGGTGCCTGTCAGAATTGGTGTTTCAGAGAAAAGTGAGGACGAGAATACCCCATAGTGGAGACATCCGAAAGACAGACCGGAAGGTGCTCCAGAATGAGGATGCAACAAGGAAACAGGAGATGAAAAGGTATGCTGATTGGACGAGGGGAGAAAAGTGTTCGAAACTGCAAGCGGGAGACAAGGTTCTCGTGTGTCAGAAGCAAGAATGGAAGTCAGAGTCCAGATTTGATCCCAATACCTTTGTAATCACGCAGATCAAAGGGTCTATGGTGAGTAACTGGTCCCCGGGACGGGTGATCACGAGAAATGTGTCACAATTCCAGCTCTACAGAGAAGAGGAGAGAGAGAGCGTGAGGACGAGGAGACTGCCGTGGAAGTTGTTCAAGTGAAGGCAAGGAAGGAGAATGCAGCCTCGACAGAGACTGGACAGCAGCCTGTGGAGCTGTCGCTGAGGCCCAAGCGGTGTATCACAAGACCCATAAGACTCATTGAAGAGATGTGAAGTCACTGTGAGTAACAGAGTTTTTATTTGCGGAGAGAGGAAGATGCTGTGTCCTTTACGGCGTTAGCACAGCGTGATGAGGAGCCTCGTCACGCTGGAGGGAACAAATCAGCTTTATGCATGCTTGCGCATGCGCTAAGCGGATTTGCCGCAATCGCGGCAGAATGTGAGAAATAAAGATACAAGAGCATGTGTTTATTTTGGCTCCTGTCCCTTATTTCAGTGTAGCGCGTGCAGGGGCCTTAGGCCCATCCTGAAGGCCTACACAGAGGGAGACACGATAGACCTGCTCACACTCTACGTGCAACGCTGCAATGGAGAACTGGATTGCCCTCCCTTTCCTTTGCGCTGACAGCATAGACACGCTGACTGACAGGAGAAGTGTCCTCTCCTGTAAATCGGTGTGTCAACATGGTGGAAGGGATGGCCATCCAGTCCTCTGTGGCAGCGCATAGTGAGGTATTTTTTAAAAATTTTAAGTAATGTGTATGTATGCATCATTTTGTTTAAAAAACATCTACCTGCTCGCACCCTCCCCACGTGCTGCCACTGAGGACTGGATGACCCTCCCCTCTCCTTCCCAGCATGGACAAAATGAGTGACAGCTTTCAATCAGCGTGTCCAGGTAAAGGATGGGAGGTCCATCTGAGTACCGGATGTCCCTCCTCTCCTTTACCTAACGTGACCACGCTAAGTGACAGCAGCCATTTAACGTGCCCACGTTGCATAGGGGAGGGGAGTGCCATCCGGTCCTCCAAGGCAGCGCGTTGTGGAGGTGCCAGCAGCTAAGTGCTTTTTTATGTAGTATGTGTGTGTGTGTGTGTGTGTGTGTTTATTTTTTGCTTTACCCCAAAGCACAGTAAATTACATGTAGTGTGCATCATGGGCAAAGCAAACATAGTAAGTTTTATTTCGAGCTTAGTCTGGCCTACAGTGAATGTAGTCCAGTCCATCCATATAATAACACTTATGTTTGCTTTACCTCTCATGCGCAGTAAAGTATACTTACAGTGCATCAAGGGTAAAACAAACATCATAAGTGTTATTACATGGCTATACGGGTCTTCAGTCAATGTAGCCAGTGTATCCACATAATAACACTTAAGTTTGCTTTACCGTGAGGCACAACACTGTGCAGCAAGGGTAAAGCAAACAAGATAAGTGTTATTAGGTGGCTAGGCTGGCCTCAATTAAATGTAGGCCATTCTATCTTATCATATTTGCCTTAACCTCGATGGCAAGTAAAATATGCAATGCCAAATTAAGAAAGTATATGCAAATTGGCACTACTAATAGTGCCAGTCTGCATATAGGTTCACAGTGTGACGTGGATTTTTTTATTTGGCATCAAGGGTAAAGCAAAAACATTACTTCCCCCCATTGTCCTGTAATTACAACCCCCGTGCACTGTCATTGTTAGCCCATTGTGCTGTCATTCCTTAACCCTTACACCATCATTCCTTCCACTTTGTGCTGTCATTTCCCTGTGTGCTGTCATTCTCACTTGCGCTGTCAATCCCCCTTGCTCTGTGATTGCTCCCGCCTGAGCTATCATTCCCCCTTTGCGCTGTCATTACTCACCCCTTTGGGCTGTCATGCTCTCCCATTTGTGGCCATTCCTCCGCTTGCACTGTTGTATTCGTCTCTGCTTGTGCTGTCACACTTCACCCCTTGCACTGTCATTCAGTTCACCTTTGCGCTATCATCCCGCGTTTGTTTTGCACAGTCGGACCTACAGTTGAATGGCCGTTTAAATGTAGGTTTCCGTTCGGTGGCACTGTAGCCCGTGGGCGATGGCATGGTGCCACTGGAGTGGGCATGCAGTAACAATGCTAATCTTGTTTGCAAAAGCACACTGCGAAACTAGGATGTGTGCTACACGTGTACGAACAGCGCGTTTTATTGCCGTCGGCCGTTTAGGGAATGCCTGGATTTTATAAGTCTGAGGGGGTTAAAACTGGCATTCCAAACAAATGCAAACCAGCTTGCTTCATCTCAGGAGTAAGAGCTCATACAAAGTTACGGAAAAGTGTCACGCGCATTATCTCGTGACATGTTTCAAGCAAGAAATACATGGAAGGATATAGAGAAAGAAAGTAAAAAGAGGAAGGGAGAATGAAAGAAAGAAGCATGAGAGAGTGACATAGGCAAACGAATTGTGAAACTTCGAATTCCGTCCAAAAGAAAAACAAAAATACAGAGTGTTATTGCAAAAATAGTCCCAAGGGGTTGCTTGTAAATTGCATCTGTTATGAACATGTCGCCAGCTCAACTTCCAAGAGGAACCGGACTGACCACAGTTGCTGTTGTGCACACGTCGATGCAATCGTTGTACATCTGTTTTCGTTTGCTTGGTTCTTTCGGCTTTCACTGTCCCCCGATTCCAGCACTTGACCAAATCGCGATAAAATCGTGAGTTGGAACAATCCGGTATTCCAAGCCACCAAGCTGGGGAAGTTATAATAAGAACTAGGTGGAAAGCCTTTTTCCATTGCAAAGCGTCCAGAACAATTTCCACTCGAGCGGAGGCCAGATATCGCTGCCCTTCTGACCTTGCTTTGTTGCACAGTCTCTGCTCAGAGGTATGTTGCTGAAGACGTGAGATGAGAAAACTGAGATGAGAAATCATGTATGGAGTGGCTATTTAACAGACAAAAAAATAAGAACATCCAGGGGCAGATTTAAGGCAAAGGGCCCAGTGGGCAGCACCTGACAAAGGGCCCTAGGTGGGTGGGTCAAGGAGGTGGAGCTTAGGGTGCTGGAGTTAATTGCGGTCACAAGTGCACAATGATGAACCTTCGGGACAAAAGTTCTTTTTTCTAGTTGTCTTTAGTATATTTACCTCTGTTTAGGGGTCTAAGTGGAAACAGCTGGGCCCCCTGACCAGGCTTCGCTCTCAATGGTAACATCAGATGATAAAGCCTGAAACTAATGTTGGAAATGAACATGTTTGAAGGCTAAGTGAACTAGGAGCTTATCGCGCCCACACAATTTCCTAGAAAAATGGCTGTAAGAAGGTTAGTTGGATCCAATGTTTGCTGACAGACACACATGGGTGCGTGGCAGGGCAAGTATTAAAAAGAAAAACAAAGAAAAATGGGGGCCTTAAGAACATGGGCAATGGGAAGACGTCACAGGATATGATATCATATGATAATTCCTACAGCATGCAGATCCATTTTATGCATGGCCCCGGTCTTCCACACACGCCAGTTATCATTAAACATCACAGATGCAACTAAAGGAGTGCACCCAAACTATAAAGTTGTTACATATTAATAATAACGTGTCCATTCATATATTGCACACCACACAATTCTTTTGGTTTACACAGGAAAACCTGGCATCCAGGATAGGCAAAATACATGTAAAATCACATTCTTTTGCTTGACCTATTTCTATAACAATGTATTTATACTGTCAGGTTACTTTATTATGTGATTTGTGCACTTTTCAAGGCATTGCTAGAAAATAATTATTTAATGTTTTGACTCCCAAACCCAAGCAAATACTGATATGAATTATACCTGGGAAGATATATGGTGAAGTTCTTACTTCTCTGCCTGGGACAAAATACTGGTTTCGCTACTTAAACAATGTGTGTAATCCCTGGCAAATCATGCAATCTCATCATGCCTGAGCTACCAACATTGGGAGCCCATAAATGCAATTCAGTTTGCAACTTTTGCTATTAAATAAAATATACTCTCAAGAGTCACTAAACTTTAGTTATTTATAATTATTGGTTATTTAAATAGTGCTTTTGCCAAACCACTACACATAGAACATATTCACATATTCACAAACAATTATCACAAAAGTTGGTACTGATTTATCGACATCAGAAGGATGAAAGGTAGAATTGGCCTTCAGATCCCAGTCACAGTGCAGAAGTAAGCGCTCAACCCACTGAGCTACCTTGTTACATATTAATAATATACTGTCCATTCATATAGTGCACAACATAAACTTTTCTTGGCTTACACATGAAAACCTTGCATTGAGGATGGGAAAAGTAAACATATCACATTCTTTTTGCTTGACCCATTTACATAATATACATACAGTGCCAGGTCACTTTATTGTGTGATTTGTGTACTTTTCAAGGCATTGCTAGACAAATAATGATGTAACCTTTTGATCACTAAACCGTAGCAAATACTGATATGAAGTATACCTGGGAAGATATGCGTTCAAGTTCTTACATCGCCGGGTGGGACACAATCTGGTTTTGCTACTTAAACAAAGTGTGTAATCCTGGGCAAATCATGCCATCTCATCATAAAAGCAAATCAGTTTGTAACCTTTACTATGAAATAAAATCTACTCCCCAGAGTCACTGAACTCTACTTAATGATAATTATTGGTTATTTAAATAGCGCTTTCCCCAAACCACGTTTCATAAAACATACTCACATACAATTATCAACCAACCAAAGTTGACACAGATTTATGGACCTCGGGAGGATCAAAGGATGTGTTGGCCTTGCCAGTATTAGAGTATTTGACCTGCAGATCACACACACATCACAGAAGTGAGTGCTCAACCCACTAAGCTACCTTGTTACATATTAAAAATATAGTGTTGATTCATATAGTGCACAACAAACTCCCCTTCCCTTACACATTAAAACCTCTTAATGTTAATTCCAATGATGCCATAGAGTACTGGAGATCAATGCCACTTTTTGTAATGTTTTTCATGTTAAGCCATACCAAAGGAATTAGGGAGTCTGCATGTCTTTTGCAGTACAGGGCAGGGCTCAAATCGAGGGTACACGCAGGTGGAAGGAGTCCATCCACATTTTTTCAGAGGGTGGACTCAGTCCCCACAGTTAAAATGAGAATCATTGGAGGACCTCTTTGAATTAAAGCCAACCACACGATCGAACCACAGTTGTCAGGTCTACAGGCCGGACACTTCACCACCGCACTATATAACCTGATGAAAAATAACAAACAACTAAAGGTGAAATGTCCCATTTCAGTGCTGCAAGTTCCAGGGAAAATATTTGAATTGGTTCTTGGAGTTTAAAACATGCACACCTTTTAACGTTTGCAATAACCACTATTAGAAGAAAATATCCTCTCTTGGTATTTTGTGTGTGTTGATTTTATGAAAGCAAATGAAGTTTGTCCTGTGCAATTTGGGTGGTTATGCAAAGCCAATTGAATGAAATATGCACATTTCACCTTGATATGCTAATTTCTGGCAACGTCACATCCCATTGCGTTTGTTGATGAATCCCCCCACTTTTATTTTTAGGACTTGACCCCTGGTACATGGCCTTCAAAAACCCAGGCAGGCCACAAAGAAAAATCTAAAAGTCAGTGTCTCAGATTCCTTAGAGTCCCAATGTGTTATTTCACTGTGCTGTGTATAAGCGCAATGCCTTTGCCACAATGATACCATAAGAGGTATGTTTGTACGATTCTAACTGGGCGCGCCACAAACTGCTTCTGATGTGCCATTGCCATCAGGCCTAAAGTGTCCTGCAAAATTATTTTGTCAAGGGAAGGTGACTCCCCTTATGTGGTGGAGGGGAAAGGGAGGATGGTTTACAGTGTGGGACACACAGGTTGGCAAAGAAAGTCCCCAAGGCCCCGGAACGGATAGTGACGGGGCGCAGCTTGGACAGAAAAATCTCGGCAGGGTGCCAGGGGACTGAGGTCTTGGGCCCAGCCAAAGTAGCCCTCAAGGTCAGGAAGAAGGGCTTAAGGGGGCTTCAGAGTGGTACACAAAGGCCTAGAAAAGGGCACAGGGCCCCAGGGGAATGAGACTATCAACCCAACCCCAGTGAACCAGAAGCAGAGGGGGAATGGTGCAGCGGGGACTAGAAAGGAGAAGACATGCCGGGATATTAGGACAGGTCCCCAAGGGATGGGTGTGGGACTGGGCCATTAAACCCTCAGCGCCCTGGTCACAGCAACATGGGTCGTTGAAGTACTCAATGCAAGCAGGCAGGAAGGGAGAGACAGGGGTAACACATGCTTTTCCTGGCTGCCTAGGCGATCTGATGCTGCAGAAACAAACTTCTCTCTTGTTTGCAGGGTCGCCCAGGCCTTCAGCATGCCCGTACCATCAGGAACATTTACAGAGTCCAGACCATGACCACCAGCACCCTGGTAAATATGGGCCTTTTGCTATTAAATAAAATCTACTCAAGAGTCACTAAACTTTAGTTATTTATAATTATTGGTTATTTAAATAGTGCTTTTGCCAAACCACTACACATAGAACATATTCACATATTCACATACAATTATCACAAAAGTTGGTACTGATTTATCGACATCAGAAGGATGAAAGGTAGAATTGGCCTTCAGATCACAGTCACAGTGCAGAAGTAAGCGCTCAACCCACTGAGCTACCTTGTGACATATTAATAATATACTGTCCATTCATATAGTGCACAACATAAACTTTTCTTGGCTTACACATGAAAACCTTGCATTGATGATGGGAAACGTAAACATATCACATTCTTTTTGCTTGACCCATTTACATAATATACATACAGTGCCAGGTCACTTTATTATGTGATTTGTGTACTTTTCAAGACATTGCTAGACAAATAATGATTTAACCTTTTGATCATTAAACTTTAGCAAATACTGATATGAAGTATACCTGGGAAGATATGCGGTCAAGTTCTTACATCGCCGGGTGGGACACAATCTGGTTTTGCTACTTAAACAAAGTGTGTAATACTGGGCAAATCATGCCATCTCATCATAAAAGCAATTCAGTTTGCAACTTTTCCTATGAAATAAAATATACTCCTCAGAGTCACTAAACTCTACTTAATGATAATTATTGGTTATTTAAATAGTGCTTTCCCCAAACCACGTTTCATAAAACATACTCACATACAATTATCACCCAACCAAAGTTGACACAGATTTATCGACCTCGGGAGGATGAAAGGATGTGTTGGTCTTGCCAGTATTAGAGTATTTCACCTGCAGATCACACACACATCACAGAAGTGAGTGCTCAACCCACTAAGCTACTTTGTTACATATTAAAAATATAGTGTTGATTCATATAGTGCACAACAAACTCCCCTTGCCTTACACATTAAAACCTCTTAATGTTAATTCCAATGATGCCATAGAGTACTGGAGATCAATGTCACTTTTTGTAATGTTATTTTCTGTGATGTTTTTCATGTCAAGCCATACCAAAGGAATTAGGGAGTCTGCATGTCTTTTGCAGTACAGGGCAGGGCTCAAGTCGACGGTACACGCAGGTGGACAGAGTCCATCCACATTTTTTCAGAGGGTGGACTCAGTCCCCACAGTTAAAATGAGAATCATTGGAGGTCCTCTTTGAATTAAAGCCAACCACACGATCAAACCACATTTGTCAGGTTTACAGTCTGGACACTTCACCACTGCACTATATAACCTGATGAAAAATAACAAACAACTAAATGTGAAATGTCCCATTTCGGTACTGCAAGTTCCAGGGAAAATATTTGAATTGGTTCTTGGAGTTTAAAACATGCACATCTTTTAACGTTTTCAATAACCACTATTAGAAGAAAATATCCTCTCTTGGTTTTTTGTGTGTGTTGACTTTATGAAAGCAAATGGAGTTTGTCCTGTGCAATTTGGGTGGTTATGCAAAGCCAATTTAATGAAATATGCACATTTCACCTTGATATGCTAATTTCTGGCAACGTCACATCCCATTGCGTTTGTTGATGAGTCCCCCCACTTTTATTTTTAGGACTTGACCCCTGGTACAGGGCCTTCAAAAACCCAGGCAGGCCACAAAGAAAAATCTAAAAGTCAGTGTCTCAGATTCCATAGAGTCCCAATGTGTTATTTCACTGTGCTGTGTATAAGCGCAATGCCTTTGCCACAAATGATACCATAAGAGGTATGTTTGTACGATTCTAACTGGGCGCGCCACAAACTGCTTCTGATGTGCCATTGCCATCAGGCCTAAAGTGTCCTGCAAAATTATTTTGTCAAGGGAAGGTGACTCCCCTTATGTGGTGGAGGGGAAGAGGAGGATGGTTTACAGTGTGGGACAAAAAGGTTGGCAAAGAAAGTCCCCAAGGCCCCGGAACGGATAGTGAAGGGGAGCAGCTTGGACAGAAAAATCTCGGCAGGGTGGCAGGGGACTGAGGTCTTGGGCCCAGCCAAAGTAGCCCTCAAGGTCAGGAAGAAGGGCTTGAGGGGGCTTCAGAGTGGTACACAAAGGCCTAGAAAAGGGGACAGGGCCCCAGGGGAATGAGACAATCAACCCAACCCCAGTGAACCAGAAGCAGAGGGGGAATGGTGCAGCGGGGACTAGAAAGGAGAAGAAATGCCAGGATATTAGGACAGGTCCCCAAGGGATGGGTGTGGGACTGGGCCATTGAACCATCAGGGCCCTGGTCACAGCAACATGGGTCGTTGAAGTACGCAATGCAAGCAGGCAGGAAGGGAGAGACAGGGGTAACACATGCTTTTCCTGGCTGCCTATGCGATCTGATGCTGCAGAAACAAACTTCTCTCTTGTTTGAGGGGTCGCCCAGGCCTTCAGCATGCCCGTACCATCAGGAACATTTACAGAGTCCAGACCATGACCACCAGCACCCTGCTAAATATGGGCCCGGTGGCCATGGCAGCGCCTTCTTCCTTGGTGCACCTGCTCGCCACTCAGGCTCAGACTGGCCTATAGCGCAAACAGCCCATGGCTGAACCAAAAACGCAAAATGCTGGTGTGGACAATTGTTTGGGTCAAAGTGGCAAGTAATAACACAGGAACCTTGAGACCGGGACAGAGAAATCCCGATCTGGTAAGTGGATGCCATGTGGATCGAGCTACATGCTGTAATCTGTAAACGGATGCTGATGCCATAGAGCGCCAAGTAGCGAGTCATACCTGTTGACGATTGGTCTTTACATCAAAAAACAAAGATGCAGAGAAATCCAGATACAGAGTTAAGGAATCCCCTCGATTTAGTAGCCAGAGGAACCAAGCTATGATCTAAAACACAGTGCAGTCGCAAACCTAGACGTACCTGGTGTGACGGCTACATAACTCTGGAATCTTTGACCACATTCGAATAGTCAAAAACAAGTTGCCTTTTTTTTTAAAGAACTTAAGAGGTTCTATATACAGGAGGAACGTATCTCTTCTAAAGTTTAAAAAAAAACAGTCCAATTTAGCACAATGAACCATGAAGGAATAGCTCAACCAGCTTGACCAGTGATCCCCGCTAAGACTAAAAACTTCAGTGAAAGAAGATAGTGAAAATATGGAACTCTTTTTGTGTGACTCTTCCTGATGAAAGTCCCATTCATATCTAGAGGACTGAAACATGTTGAGTCTTCCCTCTAGTGATAATTAAACCTAGCAGTGTACATTTAGACTGACTAAGGGTCTGAACAATAGGAAGAAGCATATATTTTTTTTCTCTAGCATTGTTCCATATATAAAAAATAGATGAATGCAACATCAATCTCTCTATTTGAAAGAAAGAGTTTTTTGTCACTTGCACTTTATTTGTACGTTTTAAGAGTTGTTTAATAAATTGTTTTGTATTGTGATCTCGTTTTTGCGATTTTTTAATTTTAATATTGAATCTTAATAAAATGTTGAACTAAAGTTTTGTGATTTTTTATGCGGGAATCACTGTTGATAGATTCTTTCTACCTTCTGTTCATAAATTGGGTCAAAGTGGGCCACATTTTGACCAATGTGGTTCAGTTTGATGAGTAACCAGGCGGCAAGTCGTTTTGACCAGTGCTGATGAATATTCTATAAAATGCACATTTTGCATCACATTTTATCAAGAAACTCCCCCTTGGGTACTATTCAAACAGTGTCACAAAAGGAATGATTAACCAAGGAATGATTAACCATTTGCTACTGTGGGCAACTTTTTCATTGGTTCCCGAGATCATTTTATGGCCCAGTGCGACCATGTCTCCACTGGCCCAGAAATGGAGGAAATGGAAAGGTGGAGTAGGAGCTTGACCCGGGTCTGTGTGTCTCTGAAAGACTGGGAAGGGGTGAGGCAGGGCACAGGGCCCACTCACCGTTTGTCTGCCTTTGGGAGTGTTAAATCTGCCTGTGAGCACATCCTATACCAATGCTCAGGGATGTCGATTCACCAAAATGTCAGGGATAAAGGAAGTGACATCACAGACCTGATAACATCACCAGAAGTGATGTCACTTGACCTTTGATCCAGATGCCACCAGTCCCTCCTTAACCTTGGTGACATCACCAGAAGTGGCTTGCAGGCTTAAAAATGTTCATAAACGTACACGTTTTAAAAACCAAATAGGTATTAAAGCAGACACGAATATTTTAGATAACAACCACATTTTAAGGGTGCTGCTTTTATATGGCATAGATGGGGACATGATAGGACAGGGTTCCACCCAAAAGAACAACATAGGCTGAAGCACTGCCATAGATATGCCACTTCAGCAATGTGTGGCTAGTTACTTCCACATTATGCCAATTATAGCTGTATGTCAGTTATTATCGTTATATGAAAAGAAAAGCCCCTACATTGCAGGTTGCTGCGATAATACCGTATCCAAAAATTCAATAGATACAAGTCACGACACATGAGCATTAATGCTTTAATTAATGATGATTTTTTATTTGTAAAGCACTTTCACCAAAGCACTGTAGATATTTACATGCAATTTTCATCCCAACCGAAGTTGGTACCTTGCCAGGATTCGAACCTGCAGATCATAGCAGTGAATGCTCAAACCACTGAGCTATTTTAAGGCTTTGCATTTAAAAATGCAATGCCACCATAAGAAAATATGTAAAAACTGGCTGCACAATGTAGGCCAAACACTTAATAACACTTATCAGGTTTGTTGTAGCCTTGATAATGCACAGGAAAATTATATGCCACAGTAAGACATACCTAGACTGGCTGCACCAAAATGCCAATCTAACCACGTAATGACACTTATCATGCTTACTTTATCATAGATGCCCAGAAAATATATACAATGCCAACATAAGGACTGACTGCTCCCAAATGCCAGTCTAGCCAGGTTATTACAATTATCTTGATTGCTTTATCAGAGATGTTTTTTAAGTGGGAAGGTTTTAAATATAAGGGGTTTTATATCAATGTGTATATGATGATGAATGAACTGCTTTTTAGTGTAAAATTGTGCATATTAAGTTATGAACTGAAATGAATTTAAATTGAATGACGTGTAACGTTGGTTTTGATGTGAAAGGTTTTGATAAAGCAAATCATGTTATAATTTAAAAAAAGCATTCCTTTCACAATTTGTAAATCGATCTCTCAGTGAGTTTCCAGAAGCGTGCTTAGAGGAGAGATTGCATTGGCTTCTTATTAGTGGGGACAGAGGAAGCCTGTGATGGGCATTTGGACACTGGTGAGGCTTTGCCCCAGCTAGCGCCAGCCCTTCTAAAATTCTGGGGGTGCAGATACCTCCACCAAAAGAAAAGGAGGGCTGTGGTCCCACTCTCACTATTCAGCTCATTCCCCAAAACCTGAAAAATATGCTCCTCAATTTGATCCTCGTCAAAATACGGACATTTCAAAATGTCTTCTCTTGGAAAGGTGGAAAATACATTTGAGCAAAATCAAGACGTTCCCTCTAGGAACACTTTGTTGCAATCAGTACTCAAGTAGTCAGTAAGGCAATAAATAATGTGCCTTTTGCTTGTCAGTGCCTCCAGTAATTGAAGGGTAAGCCCTGCTGCCACAGAGGCAGCAGCATATGGGAAACGAGGGTGGAGCCTGCTGTGCATGGGCCAAACTAAAAACCATGCTGGACCCTACCCACTTAAAGCCCTGGTGCGGAATATGCAGCCTGTAGGCTGTGCTGCGCTTCACTTTGCAAACTCCCTGTGCAAGATACAGAAGGCCAGCGCACAGGCCTAACATTCAGTCTTGCTTCTCATAGCACACTTTGGTAATATTTCTTTATATGGGAGGTAGTAGCCAATACAGGTGGCCCATTTGATTCCAGCATGGGTGATTGATGTACCCGTACATAAACCAGCATGTGTGACGGATATGCATCTTCTAAGGCGAATCTACCACATTTTCTGAAGTGTCAGAAACTCTAGCAAATGGACTTCTGCCTTGAAAATAAGATCCCCTGAACAGTCTCACTTTCAGACAGCGCTCTGTGTTTTAAAAACTCGTGTTGGTGGGTGTGTACCCAGATGTATACTTGCTGCTGGGCATCTATATTTGGCCTGCCAGCAACAATGAGGCTTCCCTTTTAGTAAGTGCCACAGTTGATTCGTTCACTAAAATGTATAAAACCGTTTCTGGTTGGCAAATCTACTACACAAGTGGTAGAAGTCAACCATTTGGAGGGAATTTCCATAGCTGACATATAAAACCAAATATATTCTAATTTTCGCAATTGCCTTTTTTGCAATAAAAACGTGGATCCCATTGAAAGCAAACAAGCAGTTTTCAATAACTGCTCCTCGCTCATGCTTGGTGGAGGTTTGCCTAAAAATAAATATTAAGTCATATCTAGTTTTAGATGTGGTGGCCAGTGGAAAGCTAGAGTTGTGCTGACCAACCCCATTTAACGCCTGATTCATGGAATTATTTGCGCTGAAATCGCAGATTTGCGCGCCTTTCTGCCCGAAAATCCCTGTTTAAAGTATGGGGATTTTCGGGCAGAAAGGCGCGCAAATCTGCGATTTCAGCGCAAATAATTCCATGAATCAGGCTATTAATGTCCTTTTATTGGGGATCATAACCAAATATGGAATGAAAACATTTTGAAGTGCAAAATGCAGCAATTCGAGACCCTCATTTTACCACATATATATGTGGGGGGTGGGTTAAGGGAATACAAAGGTGGAGGGGTATTGGAGTGGCTGCGGAGGGTCCTCCCTACATATAGGTGGTGAAAAAGGGTAAAAGAGAACAGTATTTTGGGCTTCGAAGGTTTTGTTTCACAGTTTTCACATAGATCCCTTTTATTGTTTGCCTGGTTTCTGAACTCATTCAACTGTCAATCGTAGTGGATGCTCTTGACTTGGGCTGGATTGCACCACAAACAAGCTAGTGGGCCCAGCCCAGGAAGCTCATTTTTGATCTCTCTGGGAATGTTTGGGGCGTTCCCTAGAGGACAGGAAATTCCCTAATGGGTCAGCTGGGAACCAGTGCTTCAAAGGTGAGCCCTGCCAGTACGATGGGCAGCTCCTGCTAATGTGTAAATTACTGGGTGCCCCTTGAAGCAGAGCAGACGGGGACAGGGTATGGTTAAGGTGGAGCAAGATCAGAATTACTAGCAAAAGGATGCCATGCCACCATCTTGGTATTTCTCAGGCCACATTTCCTGTGCCCCTTCTCCCACCTCCTGAAGACAAAGTACTCTATGTACGACATCACCAAGCAAAAGCCTCTGCACATAGGAGCCATAATGGGGGCCCTTAAAGAAGGCTAGAAGAGAGCCAATCATCTGTGGAAGATTGTTTAAGGGGAGTAATCCTCTTTACTTGGTGAGTTGGTAATCCCCCGTTTAGTTAAATCATCTTCGGACATCAGAAGAATAAGGATTTCACTGTCTCTTTATTGGTGTACAATCTGTCCAAAGTTCTCATCCATTGAGGTGATGATAAAGCTGTACCAAAAAAGGAACAAGACCTTTCCCCCACCCCTACAATTGAACTTTTGGAATGGCCTGCTGTTTGGACCAGCCTGTCTGCTGCTAACACCACTGGTAGAGAGGACTCTGTCGGCTGGATAGGGGCAGACATGCAAGTTCTCTCTGGTAAACTTCCTGGCTGGAGCGGACAGAAAGGGGACTTATCTGATGCATTGAAACATGGCTGTGGGTCTCACAGCAACCCCGGGGCTAAGGAAGAGCAATGGGCTCTGGTTACCGCCTTGAACCATTTGTGAGCTACACTGAACCAGATATCGCCTGCCTGTCCCAAGTTTCTTCATGCCAGTTTATCTGCTCACCAACCTAATGCCCAATCGCCACCTATGAAAGCTCCCTGACTCAGGACTGACACTGCTGAGCCACAAGAACAGGAATGAAAGGTATCTACAGTAGTTCTGACCTCCTCGCCTGGTTTTACATGCTGTGTTGACTTTTAAGGCCCCACTCTTTCCCTTTCAAAAAGATATGTACTTTGCGGTAACCATTTCTACAAAGCCTATTGTCTGTTTGTCTCTCCCTTGTATCCAAATGTTGGCATATGCTGTGCCTTCCTTTACAGGGGTGGGTTATTAGTGTTTTAGTAGGCTGTATTTGTTTTTAGTTTGATTCAACCTTTATATTTTATAGAACCTTGATTGGACATTTCTTTTATTTTGGTAGCACAGTACTATTGCTGTTTTGGATGCCTGTTTCATCTTTATGATTGAGAGCACTGTTGGTTTAGTAGTAGTGTGGGGCTGAGTAGTCGTTTAATTCATTACTCATCTATTCTGCTTGGCTTTGCAGACATAACACTGGTGTCACCTACGAGGCAGCAGATTGGGTGGAGTGTCCTGTCTTCAGCCCATTCATAGAGGCCGGAATAGTCCAGCTAATCAGAATGGGTGGAACACTTCGATGAATCAGAGATTCAGAGCAGAAGAACATTCCACCCAACCCACTCGGATTGGTTAGGAAGCCAAATGCATGATTGGAACACACATTGCTCACATCATCGAACAGATATAACCGAAAGAATGTTCTGTGTTATATTCTCGTGTGCAGAGCAGAACCTGAAGGGATGTTACATTATTCTGCTTGCAGTGTAAATGTTCCACTCACCCCTTTCACTGTTTATCTGTTCTTCATGCACAGAAAGCACATCAGCCAGATCCCCCAGTGAACATGTTAAAATGAATGTGTACTTCTCTACAATACACTGTGAATAGCCCACCTACTACATTATAAGACATGTGCACACAGTGGCGTGAACAGAAAGAGAACCTGAATGGAATATTAAGAGACAGAAGGGGGAAGAAACACACACACACAAGTATACTTTAGGAGGGAACTGTTAACAGAGTAGAGAATGGGTCAGGTCACTAGTAGAAAAGTGACTCAAACTGGGAATGTTTGCATTTATCTTATCATATGTGTGACGAATTGCCATATGGTCAGGGCGTAGAAGCCCTGTTTTAAAAAATAATAATTCAATTATGCTGGTAAATCGATCTCACAAAGAGTGATGTACTAACCAGATCTCCCATTCGAAAGCTCCTAGCCAAGAGCATAGTGTACATATGTGCCCTGCTGAGTCAGTTTCATGATTGCTGAGTCGATATCATGATGTGCAATGTCTGCTCTCCAGTGGCACATAGGAGGTTCAGAGGACAGAGGTGCCCATTTGACAACTGCTGGGACAGCCATGTCATTTCAGCACAGAGGCTACATTTAAAGTCTGCACCTCTGCTCCAAAACCACAGTCCTAACAAATTACTATTCTGGTGACATTTTAATCTTTAAACAAAGAAATACCTGGTTTAGGGTATGGCTGATAGTAATTCAAATATCTCTAAGAAGCCACACCAGACATATATCACACATATCAACAATGTGGGCCCAACCGAGCTGTGGATAGACTGTGTGTATTCTCCCCAGCCAGGCTGTCTCTGCTGCTCTCGGCAACACTGTAGCCCTTAGGGTTGCTTATCTTTGATCTATTATGATGTAGGGTAACACGGTTGTAGGTCAAATGGTCGAATCTAAATGGTCGACAGGACAAATGGTCGACACCAAAAGGTCGACAGGTCAAATGATCGAATTTCTTTTTTTGTTTTTCACACTTCTTTATTTTGTGGGGGTGGGCCCACCAACCCCTTTTTTTTGCTAAAACCCCTTTTTTCCCTAAACGAAAACCTACAAAAATATATATAACTAAAAAAAATATCGATCATTTGTCCTCTCGACCAAATTGTGTCGACCATTTGTCTGTCGACCATTTGACTAGACACCAGGTAACACTTCTCCCAGTGACACAAGCCCTCATCAGGACGCTTCTCCTGGGAGCAGGAATCACAGGGCACACCCTTCACAAAAAGGAGCAGTCTCAAACCAGGGTGTTGCATACCAAAAGGACATTTGATACTATTGAGAATGGAAGGGCCAGTGTTAGTGTAGACATCTTGTTTATTTCTGCCTCTATCTCTCCTTCCTGTTCCCTCCACTTCCTCTAGTGCAAAGAACATTGGGTATGATGCCAGGAGGCAGAGACAATTTGTCTCAAGAACAAGGATTGGACTGCTTAAAGCAAGCTAGCTTTTGCCCAATCACCTGTTCACTTTTGCTTTTAAAAGAAGGGGTCTCTCACTCTTTCCTTGATTCACTCTGGAACAAACACCTGAGGAAAAATTAATTGGACCTCTGTTGGGAGAGTTGACTTTCCAAAGCCCCCCGCCAGAGACAAGCTCTGCTCCCCAAGAATCCACAGGGCACATTGGGGCTGACCTGCTGCTGCACAAGGCCTGTGTCTCTGCCAGCCACACTGGTACCTACAATCGCATTGAGCTAAAGGATCCCTGCAGGTGTATGCCAGCCAATCCCTGGTGCTAGACAGGAGAATAAAAGCTCATCTTGAACCTGGGTCCCTTGATTGCGATTCATAGCATCATGAGAGCCAAGAAAGTCAGGATCCCAGTTGTGCATTGCCTCAGGCCGTTAGAACTGCTTTCAAATCAGGTTTGCCACATTCAAATTTAAGGACCCACTGGTGCTGCCTTTGGCACTCAATCAAACTCTTTGAACCAAATTAAATCAATTCTTTATTTCAACCAATAATAGGTCATAAAAGTGAAACAGTCAAATAAATCGAAGCGATTAAACCATGGAAATAAAAACAAGAGATAGAACTATGCACTTTAAAAGATAAGATAAATGCATGCATTTAAATACGGCTCATAAAGCGTGTCCGCCAGCAGCCATATGGTTAAGTCGCTTCCCCCATGCGAGCAACAGAAAATGCCCCATGCCGAAAAACACAATTGTGTCACCACTCAGACAGAAGCGCAGTACCAGGGGTACCCTATTAGAGTTCGAGAGCATAACCAGGGGTAACAGGTATTTATGCCTTGCATACCTATGTGCTGGACAGAAAAAAACAAAATGCTCAATGCTTTCGGCCGCACTGGGGCAAAGAGGACAAATGGCAGAATGAGACGCATTCCAAGAATGCTTGAGACATGCCAAGGGCAGGATGCCGATGCGCAACTTCATGTATATAGGGCCCTCAGTAATTTAGGTAGAATAAAATCCAGGTAACATTCAAGTCCTGGGGTTAATCTCCTGGCCAAATAGGGGGCTAGACTGGCTGAGTTCACAAGGATCGATCTTGTATCTTTCTCCCATCTGATCCTGGAGGCCCTCTTGTATAATTGTTTGAAGCTCCTTAGGATAGAATCAGGATGCAACCATTAGCCCTCAATTACCACTGCAGACAACTCCATATGGATCGCCCAGAACCAAGGTAGGCTTGGGCCACCCACACATGCCAGAACATCGGTAACCGCTATCCTGTCTTGGGCCAGTTTACCTCAAAACCACAGTCTGGCCGAAAGGAACACTGGCCTCAGCCGAGCTATGAACCCAATGCTCTGCCCCAAAAGAGATTTTAAGAATTTCTGTTCCGTGGCCTAGAAGTCTGCTAAATTGCGAATGCCCCACAGCTCAGCCCCATAAAGGGCTGCCTGATTAGCCTGGCTCTTGTAAATGTGCAGGGTTACTCTGACCAAACCCACCCATGCAAGGGGGTGATTTGCATTGTCAAAGATGCCTTGGGGTCTATGGACTATTTACTGACAGACACACACTAATACTAAGTAACCTGACCACGGTCCCCCTGCCACGTTGACACCTGAAATATCATTTGAAAGACTAGATGTTTTACTAAACAAGGCACCTATAACACCATCTGCAAAATTCGGTGGATGGGTAGCACCTTACACCTATCACTGCACTTTAGCATAGCCTTTATGATCTCACCAGTGATATATTCCATGTAACACGATCAAGGACTATGTACTGATTGATGTACTGAAGCAAAACTGTGATTTCTATGTTTCTGTTTTTTTCTTTTATTTATGTCTAAGAGAATTTGAATTTTCACACACAAAATATTTGTAAATGTCTTCTTGTTTATGTTTGAATGATCTTTGTCTCAATACAAACCATGTTTCATTCATTACCATGGCTGTATGTGATTCTCTTTGCTTAAACCTCACCTCCTTTCTGGACATCCCTATGGAACAGAATTTTAGAGTTCTTTTCCCAGTAGTACCACCAATATCAGGATTCCAGTCCACTAGGATATAATTGTTTCATTCATTGATAACATATGGGAGCATACCTGGTCAGTAGCAGTACTAATCTTCTTGGTTTATGCAGACCCACCCATGCGCCTGGATAAATCTAGATATGGCTGCACTGTCCCTGGTCAGCTTTAAACCCGACCGCTTTACCTTTTCTGCCCGAACACAGTTGGCCGTTACGACAAACCCCTAAGTAATCGAAGCTCGCAACCTGTTCAATTCGTCAGCCCCTCAAAACAGCTTTCAGGCAGAGAAGCTTCTTGGCATGAGGTTTGCAAAACAAAATGGACTGAGTTTGGTGCAGATTAATCTCAAGTCCAATGGCTGCACAAAATGCCTAAAGAATAACTAATTGCTTCCGAGACCCGTGGGGGTCAGGGAAAGCAATACTGCAGCATCAGCAAATAATAAAATGGGGATTTTCTCCAGCACTAAGCATGGGGCATCAGTCTGTTTGGCCAATAGTAACTCAATCTCTCGGTTGATAATAAGACAGAACCGGATTGGGGCAATTACACACCCCTGTCGCACACCGGCCTCAATTTCTATTCTAGAGGATTCTCTGCCCCCCCCCCCCTCCCGCTCCATGCCTCCGAGTACCTAATAACTGCTCTGTTGTTGTGGTACAGTGACTGTATTGCACCCAATATACCCAATGGCAGGCCTAAATTGGACAGCGCGGCCCACAGGCCCACCCTCTGTATATTGTCAAAGGCAGTCTTCAAGTCAATGAAGACGGCATACATTTTAATAGATTTCATAGATTTTAACACTGTGCACCTCTACAATATCAACGAAAGCCACAGGACCTAATCAACTGTGCTGACATCAGTCCAGGAGATTAAGAACGGCCTCCACCTCCTGGCACCAGGCCTTCCAGTGGCCCAGCACCGCCTTTGCAAACAACTTCCCCTCACATCAAGAAGAGAAATTGGACGATAATTAGCCAGGCAGCCCCTGTCACCCTTTTCAAATATAGGGACAAGGATTGCCCGAGTCCAAGAATGGGGAACCCTTTTAGCGACCAGCAGAACATTACAGAACTTAAGCAGCAAGGGAAGCCATGGCTCCTGTCTAAACAGTTCAGTGAGGACTCAATCAGAGCCTGTAGCTATCCCCGGCTTCTGGGACATAAACGCTCTCTCAATGTCCTGTAATGATAGCACCAATGGAGCAGCGGCTTCTCATATGACGTACTGGGGGCGGCGGGCTCATGGCTAAAGCCTTTAGAGGCACTATCCCTGCTATACAGTGGGATGACCACTCTACTATTTCCTGCGTTAACATGATGCCAAAAACCTTTGGCATCTCTGGATTTTGCTATCCGGAGAAGGTTATCCTAAAGTTGTGCAGAGTATTCCTCCTTTTTCCCCCTTAGTAATTTGTGGTAATGTGCTCTTGCAATCACAAGGGCCCTCATGCCCTGGGCCCTAGGGCGCCTTGCGCACTCGATTAGGACCCTTTTGGTGGCTCAGCAAGCCCTATCATACCAGGGTGTGCTACTCTTTGCCCTTTTACTCGTGGTAGTCCTAGCTCTGCTCCGACCGCTGCCTAAAACACTCATAATACTTTCATACACTGACAACAAGCGGTCCACATTAGACCCCTCAGTAAGGCAAAAGTACTCCAGCAGAGGCAGGATCGATGCATACAACCCTGGGGTTTTCAATTCGAGATTCAATGTATGCCATTTTATGGGACATGTTACTATGCCTCCTGTCTCCGCTGGTGTTGACTCAGTCCTGTAATCCTCGCCTTTTACACCAAAGAATGACCCTTTGGCCAGGGCTACTATCGTATTATGGTAGCTCTCTGGCCTCTTCAGCACCCTAAAATCACACAGATGAACCCAGGCTTCCACGTTTATCAGATTATAGTCTATCAAACTGGAGTTGGCGTACATGTCATAGGTCTTGCTTGCTCGCTGATCACTTTGGAAACGTCTGTTGTGTGCCCTTGGTCCAGCGTCATAAACAGACTTGCTGTGCCTCTTGCAGATCTGTGCAACCTCTTGGGATAGTCCACCACCAAGTCTCCCACACACCATCTCAGGTCCTCGTCTTCCTGGAGGCCTGCCATGACGACCAATGGTTCGAATTGAAGGTTAAAATCCCCACAGATGATAATTTTTGATGGACCAGGGTAGCTGTCCCTCCACCCGACGATTCTGTCCTCTAGTAACTGCAATAGGAAGTTTTTGGCTAGGGTAATTTGGCAGTACTAGACATTGATACACAGGAGCCAAAATCCATCAGGGCAGCACATTTGGAGTTCCATTAAATCATTAGAGACAATGGGGCACATGCCGATTGACTGGAAAAAACCCACCTTTACCAGCAAATTAAAGGTGGGTTTAATTTGGACACTCGGGCGTCCTGTATTCCCCTTTACTGTTGGGATATGGAAACATGTGTATCCCTGGAGATCGTGTGCCGTGAGCAACCATGTCTCCTGCTGCATGGCTATCAAATCATGATCCACCAAAGGGTTTGGGGATTATTCGACAAAATTCGGGCCATTTGTCGCACCAGCGGTAGGGGAAGCACAGCTGTCTTTGCATACTGTCAATTTCCAAATCTCATGGAGTGTTCCCACCTCCCGTGGGCAACAATAAGGACTAGTGGCACCATGCAAAGGTTTGGTGCTCCCAGGCAGCACATTTTCCCTGGTGGGCCCATGCACAGCAGCATAATTGTAAGCCGGGATAGGCGGACGGTCATCTGGGTGACCTGAGTCGTGGGCCCCCTGCTGATCGCTGAACACAGACCATCAGTCGAAAACCCCAAGTGATGAATAGATCCCTATACAAGAACAGTAAAAAGGGCACCATAGAAGAGACACATTCCTGCCCAGTTCATAACACTAAATCAGTTCGGGAGTTCAACTCGCAGAAGATCTGCGCTGGAGATGGCCGAGAGGCCGGGATCTGTTTCCAAAGGTCTAACAAAGGGGATCTGTTCAAAAACTGGCTCTCAGCCTTAGGGCAAAATTCCTCGAACCTAATAAGGTTCCCAAATACTGACTTCTTACTGTAGTTGCCAGTTGTGGGGTCCTGAAACGAAGTTATAGGTGGAGGATTTGACCAGGGACAACGGGATCACTTGAGCACCCTCGAAACACAGCTACTCGTATGGAACCCATCTCGGGACCAACCATCATTTTAGCTGTGGAGGACTTCCCCCTTGGATACATCCATTTGTCCAGGGGCCCGTGCAGTATGACTTTCTGCCTAGACCCCTCGCCTTGGACTCTAGTAAACACTTTTGGTCCCTGGAGGGCGCTCCACTTGTTGGCTGATTTGATGGATATGGTCCAACAGATTTGCTCTGAAAAGAGACTTACTTTTTTAAGTTGGCAACATCATCACCAGTCCCACGTCATATTTTCGCAGGCATCAACACAGGAGGAGTGCCATTCATCATTGAGATTTCAGTGCTCAATGCTTCCAAGGCGTCGTTTTCTTTGCTGCAGCGATGTTTACAGAGTCTTGGAACAACAAGGAGGACGGGTTTCCAGGTGAGAAGTCAGATACAGGTATTTTACCATCCTCCGTAGTCAGAGTATTTAATAGGGCTTCGCCATCACCTGGTAAGTGTAAGTTGACACCTACTAGAGAGTTTTCTTGTAACCAGCATGCTTTCAACTTCAAACAAGCTTGATTCTGCACTGTACTTACAGAGCCAATGACCTGCTTGGCTTGAATCGACTGCTCATTGTCGGATCTGGAATCGAACCGCTCGAACGTCACTCACTGACCCTCGTGCCTCAAACCTGCACAACTCTGAATGGATCCTGGTGAACAATCTGACCTGCACTGCCCGAACACCACCTTCAAACTGTTCTAAATCACCTCACTCTAACCAATTCAACGTCTGCTTGCCTCTTGCAGCAACATGACTCACTGCATCTGCACGTTGGTCGAACAGTCAGCACAACAGTACAAAGCCTGGTTTGATTCTGTTGCACTGACAAGGGGCCTCCTTATGAGGTCAGCGGTAACCCACCGGTGATACCGGCGGGTTGCCGTCGACCTCGTAACACAGTTTCAGCCGCCTGATATCCCAGTGCCACTGGGATATTACAAGTCCCGGCAGCCGGGATGTCATGCAGCAGGAACTGTAAGTCCCCAATCCCATGGAGTCCCATAGGACTCCACGGGAATGCGGACACGGAAGCAGTGGCACCATGGCTAACAGTGCCAGTGCTTACATGGAAACCATGCCTGCAGGGGCCTGTGCTTCTGGCAGATCAGACCTCCCAGGAAGACCGGCCCCTGCGTAGTCTGGCGGTCCGGAAAGGGTGCCGGTACGTTGCTACCGGTACCCTTATTTCCAGACCGCCAGACTTGTAATGAGGCCCAATATCTGGAAAAAGGCACTATTAATCCATAACTGACCACTTGTTTCACCTTTGGGCTCTACAGCCTGGTTAGGTCACTTTTTGCATCAAGAACTTATCCTTTTTGATGGTTTTTAATTGTCTTTCACCCCTGATTCCTGTCCCAGTGTGCTACATCTTTCTATCTTTGCATATTCCTTGTACGTTCCTTAGAGGTGTGTAGTGTTCTTCTTAGTTAATATTGCAGATGGCGTATATATATATATCTTTTTTTTTTATAGAACTTTGATTGGACATTCCCTTTATTTTGGACTGTTATAATTTGCCGTTTGGTTGTTACTGTATCACGTTCACACCTCTTCTAAGAGCATAGCGGTCCCTTGGCCCACGTTACCACAAAAGGCAAATGAGTTATAGCTCCTGGATGTGGCGGTTTTATTTTTATGATTGGCACCATTGATGATTTGAGAAGTGTGGGGACTGAGTAGGTGTTTTAATCACTACTCACATATATAATCCTGCAGAAAAGCCATTTAGTAACTATATATTGGCATTTGTGCTAGTCATCACTGCAGTGATCTAACAGAACTGAAACCTGTACAACAGCAGCTGCGTATTGTGCCCTTGCCAGGCCCTATATTGCCAATTTACTCTTCCCCTGCAGACCATATTCTGTAGAGGAAGAGTAAAACGGCAACAACTGAGAGAATGCGTGAAGGGGGGAAGGCAGAAATAGACTAAGAAGAAGGGATTGTATAGAATTAAAAGGAAATAGGGTTTGGGATGGGGTTTGTGATAGTATGCATGCATGCATGTAGTGTTATTCTAGAAAGATCAAAGCCGTTGCTTTGAAAAGAAGGTAAAATGGCCAAGGCTTCTTAGAACAGGCGTATAACCCATGAGAGCAATTACTAGTACCTAGACAGGTACTAAATATAGTCAATCATTGGTTGCGTGATGGGCTTAAGTTATACTCAAGCAAACCCTTGAAGTATGGAGGCTTGTTTATCTGAAAGCTGATACTGTAAGGTTGTCAGACTCCCAGAAGGGAAAATATGAAAATGCCAGTCTGTTGTCAAAAGTCACTGAGTGGTCCATGAGCAAACATGAATGCCCTAAGAGCACCACATCTGCGTGACCACATGCTGAGATTTGTATAAGAAAAAGAAAGGAAAATACCTGAAGATAAAAACTGAGCACATAGATGTTACACATAGGAAACACAAAGTTGACAAATTGTACACTTATTATGTAATAAAATGCCCAGTACGCACCTTACCGGGAGCCATGAGCCCATCATACAATTTAACCAGTGGTAGATGTGTACCAAAAAAAGTAGTGGAACTGTAACTCAAGCGGGGCATAGAGTAGTCAGGGACGGAGCAACTTGCAACACATTTTTCAAGGTTTGCACAGGGACGTCATTTGGGGGTCACCAGGGTTTGCAGTTGCGACCCCCAGGATCCCCCCATGCTACCCCTAAAAAACTGCATTTAAACCCTACCAGCGGTGGTGGGGGATCGGCATGGGGGGGTCAGGTTTGCCTCATAAGAGTATTTCAGCAGCATAAGCAATCTGAAGCCTCAGTCTGGAGTTGGTTTCAACGTTCATCCTGTCAGGACTGTTCTACTCAGCTTCCTCTAGCAGTGCTGCCAGGACTTTGGTGGGCCAGCGTGGTAGCAGCAATCACGCGTAGGAGGCGAGGGGCACACATACACACGTTTCAGCTGGTGTAGAATATACGTATTTAACAGAAACTCTCCTGCTCGCTCCTTTGGTCCTCAAACCCACAGAAAGCAGGGTATCTTCTGACTTTTTCTTCTAATGGGCAAACTATCTACAGCGTCCCCAAGCACACGGCAGATTTAGGGCTCCTACGCTCTGCTTCCTTACATACTTGCTGGCCCGGGATGGAAAACTAGCACCTTTCTTGAGCGCCTACTTCTTAAAAAGGGACGTCAGCCAGGCCCCTCCATCAAAACCCAAAATGGCTATCAACACTGATGCCCACTTTGATAAGGCACTGAGCGAGTGTGCCAATGCCCAGCTCACTGACTCAAAAGAGACAGAGCACCTGCTAACCAGCACTGTGAGCAAGGAGAAGAATGGCCTGAAGAAATCCTTCTCTGTCACCATGTCCAGTGAGAAGTCTATGGACATGGACCAGGACGGCCACGGCATGCCTTACAAGTTGGTGTCTGCCGGGAAGCTGGAGTCAGCGCTGCTCTCGTCCTCCAAGGTCAGTCTGGCCAGGGCATTCTCCACATCCACCACCAATGCCCAGGTGCAGGGGAAACCCACAATTACCTAATTCTGGCCATATTCTCCTGCTTCTGCCAAGTGTGGCCAGTGAACATTGTGGCTATAGTCTCTTCCATTATGGTAAGTAACAAGACAAGGACTTACCTTAGAAAGCCACTGCTTGAATAAATCTTTATAAAAACAAAATCTCCTGTCTATGTCTCCCCTTCAATATCCCACTCCGGATAATAAGGATATCCTTTTTGTTTAGTTTAAAAGCCTACTCTTCAGTGCCTGCTTTTGATTAAAAGGTGAAACCTTTTTACTGTGCACACAGTACGCATTATGTTAATTCCTGCTCCTCAGCTTATCCCTTTTTCCGAAGCTGTTTATGCAGTGAATTGTTGACATGCTGATGGAGGCAGTTTTCAAATGCGAAACAGTGAAGCAGCGCAATCTATACATCCAGATTATGAATGTTGTTTGTTTGAGCTGGAAACTACACACCACAGCGGGTTGGTAAGATTTGAACAAAAATGAAGCTGAAGAAATTGTTAAGTGCTACCAGGCGGGCATTGTGGGCGTGTTTCGAGAAGGGACATGAATAGGAAAATCCAGGCATTGCAGGGAAAATAAATAAAAGCAACATGCCAAGATACTTAACTCCTGCAGGGTCCTTTTTGTTTCTCAATCCTTTTTGGAAATGGTCTGTGGTATACACTTCATAGCCAGCCTCTGTGGGATGCATGTTCTCTTCTCTATCCAGAAACATTTCCCAGAATTAAAATGTCAGGGGAAAAGCGATGTGTGCTATTGGTATGCAAAGAAGGTTGCTTAGCATTCACTACAACTATTGCCACACTTGTGTGCTTTCCATTCTACACAATTGTGTGAATTAAAATCAGTAGAATGAATTGCGCAACACCAAATGTTGGGGCCCCATGCACAATATGGTAAGGGTTGGCTGAGATTTTCGTGGCAAAAACCATTTAACTAAAATACTTGAACATGGCTTTTATTTGTTATTAATTTGCTCGTTTTGACTCATCAGTGCCACTTTAACAGCACTTAGGGAGGCAATAATAGCCATTGTGAAGGCAGAAGAAGTCTGTGTTTCATATATGGTGCTTTAGCACCACACAGTCAATCCATATAGGTGGCGTTTTAGTTCCACCATTCTAGGTTTTTTCTCATATAAGTCACATCCATTATTTTTGATGCATTGAAGTAAGTAAGTGGTACTTACTGAACCTACATACATCAGAGGGGCATTCACTCTACCATTATCTTACCATTTTTAATGATTTAATTAGCACTATGAGTGGTTTCCCCTTGCCCCTGCACCCGCCCTTGTTCCCTTCTCCCTCCCACCCCTTTCCACCCTGTTCCCGCCTCTCATCTTCCCCAATTGGCTGCTGGATACCCAGGAAGCCCGGAAGATATAAATAGCTTGCCGTGGCAGGCCATTGTTCCTTCCTGCACTGCTGCGCCACAGAAACACCAGCACTTTCCATCTTGCAGGTGAGGCTGCCCCTGAGAAGCTGCCTTCGTGCCATATTTAATTATTTAATTTGCACTAAAGGACGGAAAACAGGTATGACTTCGTAAGCACACCTAAACATGGATGAGAATGCGGGTGACTTTATCAACATGAAGGTCAAGACTGGAGAGGGGCATTTGGAGGGCCAGGTCCAGATGGAGGCATTTAGGAGCTGCCGGGTCTCGTCGTTTGAGTGCTGACATATGGGGGTATTGTGAAATTTAACGACAGACTAGTGTCTCTCTAAGGTTGGCAGGGCTGGACAGCGCCAGGGGTATGACTGCCCTACTCAAAATCTCCTTCTCTCTAGTTAGCCTCTAGGTGTTTAGCCTCTTCCCGGTGGTGGGCATTTAGATTTCAGAAAGCCGAGATTTCCAAAGAGAGGAAAGATCTGACAACTGCAGGGATGGTAAAAGGCGTGACAAACCTTCTGAGTTTGGGTTGTCACATAACTTAAAGATAAATACACATGTGGACAGATTGCCTCACCTTACACCCGCTCAACAGGTTTCTTCTGTTGTAGTGGTAGCTGACTCATAGTTATAACCAGGGAATTTTGTTGATACGAAATCCTGGTTAATGCTTTACTTTTCAGGCCTTGCAAGTGCAGCATTTTTCTCCTGGGTAAACAGACAGTGCACGCCTCTCCAGGCCAGTGCTTTCTTTGGCTGGTTTAACACATCAATGCCACAGATTATGAGTACTTCTGTGTCCATTGATCCATGGATGTTTCATAAACTAGCTGTAGCCTGCGTTAAAGAGTTCAGTTACCCAGGTACAAGTACTGCATTACACGTCGAATTTGGCAAATGACGTTCCCCAAAGGTATGGACGTGGACAAATCACGCCTCCCTCTGTGCCTCGGTTCTTATATCTGGCTGAAATGAGAGCGCCTGGAAACACAGGTGTTAGACGCATCTGAAAGTCGTGTGCCATCACTTCCTTTGATGTCTCGTGGGGGCAGGGTCAACAACTTCACTTCCTGTGATGTCATCAGAGATCAAGGGTCATATGATGTCACTTCCGCTACCCCAGGCATTTTGGTGAAATGACCTTCCTGGTTTTCAGCCATGCTGATTGACAGCCAATTGAGTTGAAACTGATTTTAGTTTCGGTGTAATTGCTGTCAGGTGGTAAAGTGGAGAAGAGTGCTTTAACTTCACAAAGAAATGTTCTGGAATAGTGAAAATGGTTGCACAAAGTAGTGGAACACCGCTCTCAGCTGTTCCCGCTCACTTCGACCACTGAATTTAAGGTATATGGACCAAATCAACTCATGAGAATGAAATACGATCCCTGCCTACCTGAGTAGTTAAGGTACACTCCAATCCCTTCATATTTTAATTCTGAGGTTTTTTTGGCCCAGAGATGAATATTTGCTGCTTGGAAAATCCTAACATTTCCGGTGACATTGCCTTAATTTTTGTTTAAAATCAACCTTGTGCCATAAGGTACCAAAGTCGCTGCGGCTGAGACGGAGCCCACCCCTTAATTAACGCCCTGGAGGAGAGCAGCTGGCTGATCCTCTGCAACAATGCCCTCAAAACACTAGAGGGGGAAGTCCAATCTAACAAAAGACAACGGGCCTTATTATGAGTGTTGCGGTAAGGCAACAATGGCGCTGGTCGTGATACCGGCGCCGTTGTTACCTCGCCGCAACATTATGAGTTTGCTTGCGGGTGCCGCTCTGGACGCCTGTTCAGACCAGACGTGCAGAGCGGCACCCGCTAGCAGAACAGGATGGTAGCAACGGTCCCGTTTTTAACTGTACCGTTGTTACCATCCTCCCCATTCCCATTGAGCCCTATGGCGGCTCAAATGGGAATGGGGATGTATCGGGTCCGGGTCCTGCGAATGGGAATTATCGGGCCCGCAAAGGTCGGAATGGCCCAGTAATTCCCATTTTTCGGGACCCTGACCTGAGTTTGGGGGTAGCCATGCCGGTAAAAACGGCATGGCTATCTCCAAACTCGTAATGAGGCCCAATGAAGCATGGAAGGAGCCTGGATGATTTCAAAGGAGAAGCGTCTCCTCTGCTGGGTATTGGTATTAAAAAAGAACCACACGGAGAGTGATCAATCTGGCCACTCTATACAAAAGAAAACACCAAACAACACTTGGCCACCGTTTTCCATCAAAGGTGACATCACCTTTGAAGGAAAATGGTGGCCAAGTGTTGCGTGCACACCTTTTCATACTGATGGCATACTGATGGCATTCCATGACATGCATCATCACGTGGGCTGCTTCATAAAGGAGCGTGAGCAACTCTAACGTACACCTTACTGAAACCTGAAGAGGACCATCTGATTCACAAACATGTCTGACTTACTACTGACTTATTTCTAAATCAGGAATGATTCAGGGGTACTCAAAATAACTTCTTTGTTAATGAAATAGCTCTTTGCACGTGTAAGTCAAGTGTAAGTCAGAGTTTTTCTTTTTGAATTATCCACTCATGATTAATGAGTAAACCAAAACTTCAATAAGAAACGCGCTCATTATATTTTGAAATTTTTCTGATTTTAAAATATCCCAGGACTTGGCCACATTCCCCGGAATATATCAGATCAGACTTATTACCAGACAGAAGTGGGACTGCTGAGCCCGATCCTCTTTATTGTTAACATACATTTATCTTACAGAAAATGTCCTCACTGACGTCGTCTTATCAATTAACGTGGGATTTGTTGAGCAATGCTAGTGGTTGGGGTCACCAGCCATGCCTCACAGAAGTGTCTGGGTACGAGATACGAAATTCCGCAGGAAAATATTGAGAATTTGGACTGATGTTTTAACTCACATTATGGGTGTGGTGGGATGGGCAGCTTTCTCAGCCATACTTTGTGGGTGTTGCTGATCCTGCCAATGGCAGGCTCGGTGTGGGCTTGGCTCCTTTAAGAGCTATGCCCTTTCCCAGTTCCTCATCATCATCATCGTGCCCCATGCCGAGCGCCTCGCCTAGACTCGTGGAGACGTGATGCAGTGGAGGGACACGATGGGAGCACAAAGTGGTGGCACTTCAGTCCACGCCAACTCACTACGCGGCTCACCTGGTGCCGCTGATTTACTTTTGTATCATAAATAAATGCTGGTGAACAAAATACAGTATGTGTGTGTTCTACCTTATTTAACCTTCGCAGTAGCAACGATTTATAAAAGGGTCTTCTTTGTAGCAGGCACATCATCGCCGGCACCTGTGGAGCACGTGCTTCTGTTGAGAATGTGCATGGGCACCATGCAAGCAGTTACCCCTCCACACACAATTTCAAACATACCTGGAAGTCACTGATGGAATGGATTTTGACCCTGAAAGGAAGTCTGCACTTTTGTGCAAAGCCCGGGCACCGAAGGCCCCAGCTGTTGGTTAGGTCCCGTGGTAGGAGGAGAGTCGGGAGAGCAAGAGAGGGAAGAGTGGCTCAGGTGAATCATAAGGTGGGAGGATGCTCTGTTCACACAGATTACAGAAGGTTTAGAAGAATGTATATGTGGTAGCCACGTGGGCAATGAAGACGCTGACCCAAGGCTTCTTCAGGTCCGTTTATTCTATGCTCCAGAGTACCAGGTAAGTGATGACAGGTAAGTAACTATCCTGACAGACACTGGCACAACCAACACTCGCCAGCACCCAGCTCCAACTGCCGTTGTCAGAACCTTCGCACACACACACAGTAAGACCTTGCATTCACCAGGAAATCACCCCCATTCCACTCACAGTGACACACATCCCAGAGCAAGCCTACAACAGTATACATGAAAGTTAAGATTGAGTCCGGTGCTGCCCTGTCTTTTCCTTAACTAAGATTCCTTTAGGGAGGTGGCCTTATTCTATTTTCCAAGATGGAGGTGAGACATCTCACGATTGGTTGAAGACCCACCAGTGAGGCAGAGTGGAACCCTCGGGTGGGTTCTAAACGGTCTTTCTTCCAATATTTCAAGCACGCAGGCCACGGTCTCCAGCGCTGAGTAATCAATATTTAAGAATTCTAAGGAGAACCAGAGTTAAAATATAAGATTAGCACTTTTTTAGGAAGAAGATTGTACAGCAACAGAAGATGATAAGTAGTAGTCAATCATTTGTGTCACGTATGTCATTTTATGAACTGTAAAAAGTTAGACTAATTCTAAAGAATGTCCTAAAATGTTCCCTTTCAGAGCCGAGATACGCTAAGAAAACTTAGCCCTTTCAAAAGGTTCCAAGCATGTGCTATGCTTTCAGAAGCGATGCTTAGAGTGGTGAATTGCATTTAGACAGGATTATAGGTGGTGCGTGTGGACCTTCCCATTCGTAGCAAGTGTTCAGTAAACTTTAGTAAGGAACAATTTAATTTTAAGGAGAAAAGCCTAAAGCCTTTACCGTAGCTGGGGCAGCGCGCAGAGTGGGGCATAGATTGGTGAGCGCGCAATCAATACCTAAAACCGTGGCGCAAGTTTATTGGGGCATACGAAGCTTCTCAGTGTTTTGTAGATAGCGCAGAACCGAATTAGGCCGAATAAGCCTCGAGCTCCATGGAACCAACTTATATCAGAAGCGTAAAGCCGAGTGCATGCACGGGGAGCGCGGTGAATGAGATTGAAGCACGAGGTGCGCTGTGAGTCAACACAGTGTAAATTAAACGCAGTGAGTGCGATAAATGAACTGAGCATGGATAGCGTGGTGATCAGGAGATAGCGCGAAGACTCCTAGGAACAGATATTGGAGGAAGAGGAACTAGCATTTTTTTTTAATAATAAGCTCATTGTTGGAAAAGCTCAAGAGGAGAAAAACGTAAAATCTAAGAAGAGTTAAAGCATGAAAGAAATTAAAGTTGTCAGTTGCACAATAGTTCTTAATCCAGTGAAAAGAATAATGGGAAGGGAGATAAACTCATCATCGGAGGAAAAAACTTTTAAGAAGCTTTGTATAGAAAATACCTAGAAGATATCAATCTCCGGGCATTAAGTGAAGGATCCCAGGTAAAATTGTGTCCACTTCGTCATTCCCCCCATGAGGGGGCCATTTCTGTTGCTGTAAAGTGAAAGCACAGGGTGGACCCTCCAATTGGAGTCTGTGGGGTTCAGCAACCTTCGCAGGATCAAAGAAATGGGACCTTACTATGGCTCAGAGCATGATGACATGTTTATTGAGGCACAGGCATGCCTCTAAAGCAGTTTTGTCAAGACAACTAACATTATTTTGGAACCCCAGAAGTTGTACGAGCATGTCCAATCTCCTGCACAGTCTAACGATTACATTGTCACTGCCTCGAAAGAGCTAGCAAGGACATGCACTTTTGGGAAGACGGCTGACCAGCTCACTAGGGATCAGCTAATAGTACATTGTCATGACTCGCAGACCGAGAAGCATTGTGGATCAGTGAAGATCACACACTTGAGCAGGCTATCACATTAGCGGAAACTGTTGAACGTTGTATGTTCCCTCCTCTCAAGCAAAGACACCCTAATACGAAAGACACCACATAGACCCCAAACAAGCGGAAGAAGGCCAACATAGACATCTATTCAACTTCATGCGGAAAGACGACACAGGACATGCCCAGCCATTGGTAAATAATGTATACAACGTCAAAAACGAGGACGTTTAGCGGCACTGTGCAACCTCAGGCAGTGCCGCACTAGCATCCGTGCAAGAAGACTCTGAGGAGAAAGAACCAGTTGAAGAACTTGAGATATAGTTCTATGTGTTCATGACTATGCCCGGCCATGGCATAAACCGTTCTGCGGTGTTGAAGTTGACGGTATCATGACAAGTCTTCTTGCAGATTCTGGATGGGACTGCACCATCTTGCGGCAACAAGAGTACTTTTTACTATTTGCCAGCCGCAGGAATACACTTCACGTGCCTGACATAGTCTCAGGTGCCTATGGAGGGCACAAGAAAGAATTATTGAATTACTGATGCAGCTGAGTCCTTTTCAAAGACCAGTCAGAAGTCGTGAAGGTTAATCCATTGACCAAATAACTGGAAGTTTTGGGCTGGGGTGACTAAAGACTCTTAGAGGTCAAGCTTGACACGTGCTCCGAAGAACAATTCTCCTCTGTTTAACACATGTCGGTACAGGACCTCCTTACTCAGCATGAGAAGGTTTTCTGCAAGATAACAGTGACCCTTAAACAATGTTCTCACAAGATTATTCTGCAGCCCCTACATGCCAGTCAAACACAAAGGGCACCCTGTCCCCTCCACAGCACACAAGGATGTAAAGCAGCTGCTTGAGGACTGGCGATGCAACAATATCATGAAACTGATTGAAATCACAGCAAGGCTGATCCCAGTGGTGCTCACTAAAATACGAGACAGATATGGCCTCTGCCTATGCGTAGACAGACCTCTGCAGCCTTAAACAATACCATAGTGATCACCTTATACCTGCAGCCGAATATTGCGGAACTTTTTCTTTTGGTCGAACAAGTTTGTACCATCTGGTCCCCCTTCACCTTGACTTGGGCCATACCAGTATACGACACAAGGATTCCTTTCGGACTTTCGGTTTTACAAAGGCTTGTCATGTAGGCAAGGTACTACAGAAGATGGAGGCCAGTGGACTAACTCTTAGGAAAGAAAAGTGTATGTTTGAGCAACTGTGGGCCGAGTGCTTGGGCTACACCATATCAGCATCCAGCCAAACATTTCCCTTTTTGGGCGCTAGCCTATTGCCAAAGTTAATTTTCTTACTATCGAAGAACCTATGCGTTCATCCATAGGGCTGACAGAATAATATGAAAAGTTTGTTGAAGTGTTCACTTGGAAGACAGAACCACTCTGTTATCTCCTCAGGAAAGGAGTTTCCTAGGAATGGTCGAAACACAGCCAAACCGTGTTCAACGCCATCAAGAAGAACGTTCTCTTAGCTCTGACTTTACGCCCTTTCCAACCAGACATTCCTATTATCATCACAGACGATGCCCGTGCGTACGGGCTCAGTGCCACGTGATGCAAAAAGAGATAGACGGCGACTACGTCATCGCGTTCGCGAGGACAGCACTCTCTGACACAGAGAAAATCGATTCTGCAATCAAAAAAGAGATGCCAGAGTAGGCCTAGGCGAGCGAACATTTCTGGAATTATATTTTCACGTTGCACGTGGAGCGCAAACTACTGCTACATATCCTGATCCCAGGTGGCAGCAGGAAAATCACCTCACGATTGACACACATGAAGCTGCAAGAATTCATGATTCAAGTCGAATACATTCCAAGATGGCAAAGCTAGCAAACCTGTAGAGGCTGCCTTTACCCATCAGAGATAACTCGGTCTGGAACGCCATCAACGGTATAGTAGCTCCTGTACTAGACTCAGAGGAAGTCACCTCCGATTACATCTCACTGCAACCTGCGAGTAGCGCCGGCCTCAACCCCCCCAAAAGACCACATAGTCCCACCGTATGTAAAGCAAGGCTGGCCTCCAGGGAAAACTCTTCTTGCAAAATAGCTTCTAAGCGCACAGAGGAAGACGAGCTTTTGTGTCGGAATGACAAGTGGATACTGCCAACAGCCCTCATCATAACACTCCTGTCCTTGGCTTTTGGAGGGGTACCTGGGCATTACCCTATAAAAGTGTCTACTTTGAGAGCAGTACTGGAGGCTGGGGGATATAGTATGACATGGAGCGACACGAAGCAGCCTGTTCTGCCTGCCACGAGGGCAAACATTTCTCATCACGCGAACCCCACCAATGGCATCTGTTGAATCACCTGGGATTCCATAGCAGATGGTAGGAATCCGTTGTATTGGTCCCTTAGAGCACATGGCCCTGCATCAGAAATATGAGTCTGCACTTCAAAATGGGTAGGAGCACACTTCCTGCAGACAATCACCACGGCTATCACTATAGAGGTACCATAGGTCTTACACAGATAGGGCTGCCATACACAGATAGGGGTGCCAAGAGACAATTGTAGCAGACAATGGGGTACACTTCATGTCGAAGGACACAGCAGTTTGTTTTTTTTTAGAAGGGAATGG
Source organism: Ambystoma mexicanum (assembly GCF_040938575.1). NCBI lineage: Eukaryota > Metazoa > Chordata > Amphibia > Caudata > Ambystomatidae > Ambystoma > Ambystoma mexicanum. The sequence goes on along the minus strand of NC_090939.1, from coordinate 777,759,726 downwards.
TATAAAACAATATCCAGCAGGTCTGCATCACCCCAGAGGAAACAGACACGTTGAAAGGGCAACCAATATGATCAGAAAGACCACACAACAGGCTAGGGCACACAGCCCCTCTGTCACTCACCTATCTGCACATGGAGTGTCTGTGAACTCAACAACAGGGACAACCCCATTTGATTTGTCCTGATGACAGGCTGGAAGGCCCGTACCAAACTAAATCTACCCTGGTTACAGATGTGAGTACGCGATCAGGAAAACATCAGCCCAGTGGGTCAGCAAGGAGATTCTAATGCCTGGGGGAAGAAGAGGATGTAGTTCAAATAATGAAATGACAAGAGAAAATTGTCCATCATGTCAAAATCAGACCCAAAATAGTCCTCAAAGTAGACCCTACAGAGGTCATTCTCACGTTCAATGACACGATCATCACGGATAGAGGGAAGGGCTGATATGTGCAGAGCACGCTATGCCAGGAAGGATGCCATAAGCAGAGAAACATGTGCGAAGAGGGGGTAGATCATAACAATGAAGGCAAAGGCCAGTTTTGTCCTTTTTATAAATCAGGCCTTCTACAACATGGAACACTAGACAAGGGGCCTGGCCAGAACCAAATCGGACAGCAGATCATCAAGGCAAGTCAAGTTCGGATGCATGAACCGTCAGGGCAAAGTCTTAAAGAAGACGCGACCTGTCAACCCAGCGTTGCGAGCCAGACTGTAAGGAAGAAACCAGCACCAGTGAGGTTCAGCCAATAAGAACTGCATACATTCACGTAAGGAGACGATGTGGTATCGGCTCATTTAAGAACGCAAAGTTTCCTAGCACCCCGCCCAGGCCTGTAGAGACGTGACGCAGTGGAGGGACTAATGAGAGACACGAGTAGAACGCGAAGGGCAGGACTATAGCCCACGCAGATCTCTATGCTGTTCGCCGGGTGCCAGTGATTTAAAGTTGCCAGTGTCTATTCCCAAGGTCAAAGACATCCACCGTGTTGAGCAAATCACATGTGTGTGTATTCTACCTTATTTGGCCTCCACACTGTAGTTACTGGGATGTGCTGCATACACCCAGTGTTAGTGAGGCAGTGTGCATGCACTGTCTGGCTAGAGACGGGGCATGCTTGCCAAGGCAGCCTCTGCAGCTCGCAACATTACCCTCTACCACAACATCCGAGTCTAAGGTCTCATCCATCAGTGGCAGCAGAAACTGGAACACTCTGGGCCCCCCAGAGATTTTCAATGAAGTTGGGCCGCATCACACCCCCACGATATCCCCCAGTCGAGGTCAATTTCTGGAAGGGGGAGTAGCGGGGTCTATGTTCCTATAAACTAACGTCACACCTTGAATGGGTTGTTCCCGCAATTACACAGGACAACACGCGTCTCTTTCCTGACTATGTGATCGTTTGCCCTTTCTAAACTCTCTTCCAAGCTGACTCAATTGCCATGTGCGAACTATTGGTAGAGCAGTGCCCGTAGCAACGGTGTCGGCTATACGAGACATTGTTCAGTCAAACTCAACCAGTGCGTTTATGGTGGAGGGGGGAGGAAGGGGTGTAGAGATACGCCGAGCTGCACCAGCTCTGGAAAAAAGCTAAAGTTTGAACTCATCGTGCATATTAAGACATGCATTCCATTATCATCTGCTGCTTTGTGGCATTTGTGTTAGCAGGTATCTGCAATCCTGCGCATGACCAATTTAACCAAAACCCTACTCACCAAAATAATTTTGTAAGGTACCATGGACTAAAGTACATGTCAGCAGCCACTTGCTGCATTCAATCAAGAATACCCCTGCCCTCTCCTGACGATGTAAATTATTATGCTCGCAATGTATCTAGGGAATAAGCATTTTCTCAGGAATCATTCATTGTTCACACTTTCACATACCTTTTTCAGTTTGAGGTAACCGCTTTCATTGGTCGCAGAAAGAGATGCAGCGTGTTGCAGTATTTCGCCGAAAAGTCACCAGTGCTCAACAATGGAAGCCCTGCCGGTGGTGGCCAGCGGGCTATACGAAGCAGCTTTCAGAGCCTGGGAGTGATGCGTTAGTTCCCCTGGAGCACCTATTCTTTCCTGGTGGGTACGCGGCGGCTGCTCAGGTCCACAGCAGAACAAGGACCAGAGGCCCCCTCTTTCTGTTGGCGGCACTGTTCTGCATGGCCCATCCCTGATCCTGCATATGATCCGGTGTAGGCATAGGGTGCAAGTGGACATGCTCAGTCGCTGGGGTTGTCTAGAGAGCCAATGGCCTTTAGATATAGAGGTCATCTGTCTTTATGGTATCATATTATGTCCTTAAACTGATACATTTAGCTTGTCTTCTTTACTCTGCTTCAAACAGATATGCAATCCCTTTAATTGGAAAACCTCTAAGAGTGGAATTTTTCTGTGGGGGCATGTCAAGTCTGTGGCACAATTGCCTGTGTCACTACCTGGTGTTTGGGTGCCTTAGGCCTTAGACCAGGTTTTCATTGGCAAGGCAAGAGTCTTGTTTAGACTAAAACGGTTCTTAGAAACATGAAAGACTCGTACAAGTGCATGGTAAGTGAAGATGTGGTGTGCATACAGAACATGGGAGCATTTACAGCAATTGCAATTGCTACACCCCTAATGGCAGCAAAAAGGGGGGTCCAAAATCACAGGCAAGCAGAATGATTGCAGTGTTCCGAATGAAGTTGATGAGCGCAGATGATCATCACTAAAGCCTGATTAGCAATCCCAGTGTATGGGGTGTGCAGCGCATTGTACACCTGCCTTGTTTCCCCTTTGTGTAGTAGAATGATAAACAGACAACAGCTGTATGGTGACAGGCCTCCCACAGGTACGTGTCCTCACCCGCTACTCAGAGATCATTTTGGGAATTGAAGCTGAAGAGGACTGAGCAGGACACTGGGCTCGTTACATGGTAGCAAACACTCAAAGGACTTTGTACTACATAGAAAAAAACACTGTATCAGTGTTGACAAACAACCAACACCTGCAATGATAATGCAAGGCCATTGGACCTCAGGCTGATGGAAATACAGTACCACACAGATGAGGTGCTAATATGGGCACTGACTCAGTACGTGGTGGCTTGAGTACTATTCCCTCACAACTACCAGACTTTAGTATTAAGACAGGCCTTGGTGAAGAGAAAAAAACTACAACGTCTTTTACCGATGGAAGTAAACTCAGCTCTCTCTGGTCCTCTCAAAGATTCTCCTCCTTCCTCCTCCCACCCAGGGCCTCAGCCAATCAGGGGAACAGATATAAATGTAACCATTGGTCATCGGATCATCTCAGGAAAGCTTTCTCCTCCTACTTGGATGACTGACAGAGACTGATCAATGGAAATGATAGCTGTCTTGTCTCCCCTTTCTACAGACTCTCTCAGCCTTAGCATGTCCCCACTTTCTCTCCAGGAACTGACTGCAGCCAGCAACTAGCTTGCTTATAGTTGCTCCCCCCTTGTACCTAACCTCGTGTTAGGGTGTCTAAGGCGTCCCTGGGTGGCTCTATGTAACAAACACATTTAATAAAGGGCTTCCCTTTCTCTCCCCGGTCGGGGAAGCACACGGTTTGTTTGGGGTTTGCAATATTTATGTAGGGTATATTCCTTATGCCTCTGCCTGACCTGCCCCGGGCGAACGCTGGTCCTCTCAACATAATCTGGGATGTGGGGCTATCTATGGAGGCTCAGCATAAGCAACGGTGGGTCCATAAAAGAGGGCGTCTTCCTTCTTCCCCAAGGCCTCCATTTGACCGGGGGGCTATCATGGGTCCCACATTATTTTCCAGGGATGGTGAGACATGGTGGACCTCTTAAGCGCTGGGGATGAGTATGCTCGTCCTATTTTCACAGACATGCATAACAGCCCAGCAGTTAAGGGGTTAATAAAAGCTGAACTGCCTCCAAGAATGTACCTGGGTAGCGAGCATTATTTGTATGTGCCCTGACAAAAAAGCATCCAACAGGGGAATATGGCTGTGTGGATCTGTCTGCTGATATTTGAAGCTCAGGCCCTGCACGCGCTTGTGTGTGGCCCAAAGCTATGTGCTTGCCCCACTCGGATTCGCTCCATGCCACCAGGAGGGAAAAGAGACTTGCAGCATGCCCCTGGGGAGCTGGCAGGGATGCAGGTGCCCATGGGAGTGAGTCTGGTGAATTGCAGGGCCACACTCACACACCAATGCTTTAAAGTTTGCATTAGCCCGAATTGCAACTGATCATAAACTGGACTACTAAGGTGTCTGGTTCAGTCTCGGAAGGACCTATAGGACAACCGCAAACGCAGAATGATAGTGAGGGCCAGTTGTTTTGGTCAAAGTGGGGAACTTTTTTGGTCCATGTGGGCCAGTTTGATGCGTTACTTCACTATGCGGCTAGTAGTTTTGAACAGTGTTACTGAATAAATATTCTTTAAAATAAAATGCTCAATCTGCATTCACATTTTATCATATATTTCCCCCTTGGGTACTGTTCAGTCTGTCACAAAAGGAATGAATTGCCATTTGCAACTGTGGGCCACATTTTCATTGGTGCCCGAGACAATTTTATGCCCCAGTCCGACCCTGGTTACATGTCTGCACATGGAAATATGCTGTCCCTCACAGGTACTGTGGACCTTTGTTGCATTAATAAAAAGGATACGTGTTCTGGTGCTCTGACACGCTCGAACAGGCTGAGAGCTAGCACGCTGAAATGCCCAGTAGATTACAGGTGTGCCATGGGTCACTGAAGTTGACCTAAGCACCCCCACAAGGATGCATGCAATCATGAACTGTACCTACTCTTAAGGCACACCTCTAGTCCCCCTCAAACGTCTGGGTTCCTAATGCTTGTATGTAGATAATATCATTGGGGCAATGTCAGCCCTGGCAGTGTTTCAGCCTGTGCACCCAGTCTGCCCTTCGAAATAAACAGTCCAGTGGGATAGGCCACTCGAGGATCCCTATGTGTAGTTTTGTCCCTCCCAATGGTCATCCCTTGGGCACCACTGGGCGGTGAATATCCAACATGAATCCTTGGGGCCTCTGCCTGCGTCCTTTGTTTCTTTCTTGGAGAAGTCTTATTCTGATGGGCTGAGGCAATCTTATAGCCTTGCTACCCGTGTTTCATGGAGAACGTTTGTTAGTCGAAAGGACAAATATATTTGATTTATTGAAGGTTAGGATAGATTGGGAGTCCTCACATTTTAAATTGTTAATAGTTTTCTTGAATCATGACTGTCCCACTGTTGAGAAGGCTGGTAGTATGGCATATGAGTGTATGGAGTAGGAGTTTATGGTGTGGGAGTGTATGGCGTAGGAGTGTATGCAGTATGACTGTATGCCATTCAACTGGTTTATGGTGTATGGCATATATATGTATGGTGTATCAGTTGTGTATGAGTGTTTGGTAGTTGAGCATGTGGTTGGTATATGAGTGCCTGGCATATAAGTAAATGTCAGGTGTATGGGGTATGTGGGTATGGCAAGGCAGTGCATGTTGTGTCAGTGTATGTTGTGTCATTGTACGTTGTGTGTTTATGTTGTGTGAGTGAATGGCGTAAGAGTCTGGATTAAGTGTGCGTGGAGTAAATGTGCATAATGTAAGACATGAAGGCAAAATGTCCCCGGGCATTGGCCCAATGTGAGCCTGCTGCAAAGAGTTCAACCCAGGCTGTTGTAACGAGGGCCCCTTGCTTTCTGATATCATACCTAGAGTCCTTTTTCCTGCAAGAAATGGGCAGACAGGAAGTGATTAGAGACCCCTAGTAGAAACCAAGACAGTGGAACCACTCTCTCACCCTTTCTCCCGTCGCTACTCTAACTCTGCACCTCTTCCTACTTCAAAGGGACTCCAGTGGTCAGTACCCTGGTGTGAGTGTGTGCTATGTCAGTGCTATCGTTGAAGAACTGATTCCCAGGAGATCTCCTGTGGAGGGTTCCTGTCCTGTCGAGGAAGGTATTACCCTTTATGTGGGGAATCAAAAAAGACAGCTTCCTGTCCATTGTTTCACTTGGCAGTTGTGGAGGGATCCAGGCCTGATGGTTGATACATATTGCCCGGTCATAGCTGGGCTCATATAAATGGCACTAGACTGATTTCAAATTTCTATGGTTGCCTAATTGTGTAATCCTCGGAGCTACGGAGTTCCTCACAGTCATGATGTATATTTAAAGATTATTGTGCCACCAGGCTGACTAGGTTACACAGTTACTTTAATTTATATCAGAGGTGCAGCTAGTTAAAAAGCCACCTCTGCCTGCTGTCACACTGTGTTCCAGCAGCTGCTGGGAATGCACATCTAACCATAGAACCTTCCATGTCCCACTGCATGACTGGTGCTGAAGGCGTACACTATCTAGCAAAGGCACAAGTTTGCACTATAATTATGGCTGGAGCATTTATGAAAGTGGGGTCTGATTAGCAGACTTCCCTTTCAGAAACAAAATTACACGCCCCATTCTATGTATTAAAAACTTGAAAACATGGTCTATCTCACCCTCACTAGATGGAATTCTGTCACTGTGTCATAAGTGTGGGTGTGTCATAAGTGTGTGTCATAAGAGCATGTGACATAGCATATGTCTTAAGAGCGTATACCAAAGAATTGTGTGCTGTACTTACAAAAACAGGTATGAAACATGCTTAAGACAAATGCTCTCATGACACAAGCTATTACAACACATGCTCTTAAGCAAGGTACTCTTATGCAACACAAGATTATGGAACCGGTCTTAATACACATGCTCTTATGATAAATGCTGTTATGACACACCGTTAAAACACACATGTACCACACACAAACTCGACACAAGCTCTTACGACACAGGCTTTCATGCCACACACTTTTAGGGTACATGCTTTTACGACACACACTTACAACACACACACTTATGACACACCATCTCATGGCACACATTCTTACCACACATGGGGCCTCATTAGGGGGCAGGCGGCCACATAATGAACAGTGATGGTACGGGACCGGCAACGTTAATTACGGGCTGCCCTATTACGAGGACTGCTGCAGGACCCACTAAGGAACGCCTGGTCAGACCAGGCATCCTTAACGGGTCCCGCTAGCAGTCCAGGATGCTAACAACGTGCCTGTCATTAACGGGCCCGTTGTTAACTTCCTCCCATTCCCATTTGAGCCCTATGGGGCAAAAATGGGAATGGGGATTCGTTTTTACCGGGTCCCAGAAAAGGGCAATTACCGGGTATGCCAAGGTCGGCATGACCTGGTTATTGCCCTTTTCTGGGACCCAGTAAAAAATAATTACCAGCAGCCGTGCCCTTAATAAGGGCACGGCTACCGCCAGGGTCGTAATGAGGCCCATGCTCTTACATCACATGCTCTTATGACACATTCTCTTATGTTGCACACTTATAATACGCACACTTATTGCAAACATTTATGATCCACTTACAACATACACTGTTACACCTCATGCTTTTACTCCACACGCTCTTATAACACATGCTCTTATGCCACATGCTCTTATAGCACGTACTCTTATGCCACATATGTTTACGGTTAATGGTCTTAAGACCAATGCTCTTAAACCACACCCTCTTACACCAAACACACAACCTACATTTACGACACACACTTGTGAAACACTTTCTTATTAAACACACACTTACAACACACATTTATGCTACTCACTTAGGCCACACACTCTTATGCCACATGGTCTTTAGACACAACCATTTATGATAACTACATTTTAAGACACACCAAATAACACACTCCACATGCTCATATGCCCCATCCTTTTATGCAACACACATTTACAGCTCTTATGACACATGCTCTTGCCACATGTGCTCTTACACTACACACTCACACCATGTGGTTGTGTGCCTTGCACTCATATGCTATACACTCGTAGGCCACATTTTATGTCATACACTTAAGACACACTGTTAAACCACACTCTTATGCTGTTACGCCATGTGCTCTTATAACCCACACACTTATACCATGCAACTTTACAACACACACTATTATGCCAAGCTCTCTGACACCATACACTCAAAGAACATGCACTCATACAACATATACCAACATGACATACAATGGCATGTCATACGCACATGTCCAATATCATCGTACACCAGATATGATGCAACAAGCAGATATACCAAACATTCATAAGCCACTTATATATCATAAACTATTATGGCATGCACCATAGCTATATGCCATGCACTCATACAGCATAGACCTATATGCCATACACCCCTACAACATACATTTAAAGGCAATGCACTCATGGAGCATACATCATATGGCATACACTGATATGCCATACACTCCCATGCCATACACATACAATATACACTCACATGCCACACATTCATAAACCAAACACTAATACACCATACACCCATATGCCATAAACCCAACACTTACACACCACACACTCATATGCCAGACATTCACATACCAAAACTCATTCACCACCCATACATTATACACTCATATGCCATACATCATACGCCATGCAAAAATGACATCAATAGATCAGATATGACATAAACACATGCCATACACTCTCACAGCATATAGCATACACGTGCATGCCCTAAGCAATTCACTCCTAAACCATACACTCATACACCATACACTGATATATGATACACCATATTCGATACCTTGATATGACATGTATATTGGGCATACGCCATATGCTTATTTGCTAATACATTAATACAACAAACACTCATACACCTTACATTTTTATAACATACAATTGTACAGCATACACTCCTATGCTATACTGCAAACTCCCCACAAGAAACACTCACACAAAATTGAAAAGGGTCTGTTTAAAAAAGAGTTTTGATCACTATAACAAAATGTAAAGTCTATAAACAGTAGACATATCGATGTTAAGGTACAAACATTCACTCTACACAACTCAACCATGAAACTCAAACTATAAAAACTCACTCCATACCACTAATTCAACCTTAACACTTACTTTAAATATTTGGCAGGTGACATTTATGCCGTAGTTCAAGTGGGTTTTAAGGTTGAATTTGTATTGGTATGGAGGGAGTGTTCATTCTTCTAGTTTCACGCTTGAATGTGTAGGGGTCTAGTGTGAGTGTATATTAACACTGTTTTTTTTTAAGTCTAAGTCAGGTGAAATATATGTTGAGGATGAATTACTTGCCGTACCACAATTCAAGGATAGGTGTGGCAGACAGGCATGGTAGGACTGGGACATGAAATCAGTCCGGGCACTAATGAAAAAGCGCCACCCAATCACACATTACAATTTTTTAAGACTGTTAGAGTACTACTTAAGTAGGGGCGGGGGGTATTTTTAATAAAATATGTTGCATATAATGCATTTGAAAGCATATTTGCTTAGTAGCATTGGTTAAAACTAATGTAGCAATTTATGAAACTGGGCTACTCTGGCCAAAATAGTTGTCCATTATCGCCAAAATAACCTGATCTATACTAGTACCAGGGGCTGGCTCTTCAAGCATTGCCCTACTGCCCCATAGTCCAGCCTGAGCCTGCGGACAGGTTTTGGGCATGAAGCAATATGCACAATTAGGGGTGATAGCCAGATAACACTGACAAGAATTTCCTGGAAGAACTAAAACGATTAACACATTGGAACTACTTTTGGTGGCTGAGGGATTCTGGAATCTCATAGCCTTTGTCTATGGGGATATTCTGAGAGTCAGATCTGTCATAGCCATTGGAGTGAAAGAAAAATGGCAAACTGCACCAACAGAACCCATCACGTCATTACCGATGCACTGTGGGAGAAGGTAGCTACCTAGACAAAAGCGATGTTATTGAATGTGAGGTATTGCCTTATTCATTCAAGATCGTAAGCAGGTTTTGCAGAACCCCTGATATGCAATGTGCCTTTTATTCAGCAATTGATCCAGCTTTTATTAAATGGGGCCACGGAATGACATGACTGCTACACCCTAAAGTTCAAAGTAATTGGGATAAAGTGCTAGGGAAAAGACCCGATGGTCCAATGAAAGTCACTTTCTCCATCAGAGTGCAATTTATTATATTCTTTAAACTAGGGGTGTTGCTAGGTCTGGAAAAGACCCGGGGCTACGCTAATGTCAGAACTGTCGGGACTGGGAGCTAGCTAGCCTTTTTTTGTTGTAGCTCATAAGATTCTATCCGGGGCTACAACCAATAGACCAGGGGCTATAGCCCCCTTAGGCGCCCCCTTGGGCGCCCCCTAGCAACGCCTCTGCTTTAAACACATTTTAATGCAGCCCAAAAGTGGAAAGAACATCACTGTACGAAGCAGCGTGGCAAACTAAAAAGCTCTTAAAAGCAACATTTGATAACTTTCTCCAACTAACACACTTGCTCTATGTTGAACAAAAATGCTGACACTAGAACAGGGCCTTCACCTTGATGCACTTTTCTGCATCATGCATAAGCTGTTTGACACGAGGGCCCCCCTACATACTGCAGTGCTTCAAATGGAAAAAAAGAAGTGCAGGTACTCACCAAGCTATTCCGGCGCAGCGATTTTATTGCTGGTCGTTTCGGCACAGCCTCTTGGGCACACATACCTTTTAGTTGACCCTGTTGTTGGCAGGCAATGCCCAGTGAGATAAAATGATGTGCCAAGGATCACACACCTTGGTAAAGCAGTGTATATGGGATCCTTTCACACAAACGTCCAGTTTGTTGTTATGCATTGTGTTAAGAAAGTTGGAATATCCATATAAAATGATGAAAAAATAGTCTGCGAGAACGAACACGGCTAAATGACCTGTCCTTTGGGAAGGTACCCATTCGAGAGTCCGCAGCCACACTTTAGCTCACTGTACCTTTCACAGAAGGGGAATATCCATTTTCATATCAGTCTTTGCCCCGCCCACATGTGCAGTCCATTAGAGAAATGCTATGGCAATTCTCTTCTGAACAAGAGTACCAACAGCAACCCAATACACATGTTTCAGCCTTGTTGAGCCTCATCAGTGAGGTGGAGCTGTGCCTCTCTGAGCACAGTGAGCAAGGGGTCCAAGTCTGATTGTAACTACACTCAACTATGCGTAAAAACTGGTTAATACGAGTTAGACATTTATAAAAACAAGTGCAATATTTCATAAAACAACCTTTTGCCCCTGTCCTTCTGGCAAACACTAATTCAGCCACTTTTTTGCCCTCTTCTTTTCCTACAGCTTGGGTGGGAGGGTGTTTGCTGCTGCCTGGGCTGGAGTATGTTAGAGGTGGCGTGTGGCCCCCAGACCCGCCAGATGCACACACACACGCTCGCACGCATGCATACAGGGGCACACACGGGACGCGTGTTGCTGGTACGGGGTTCCGGCTGCAACTGCCGTAGGGACCTCCTTTATTAACCACGCGCATGCGCGGCCCAGAACGAGGCTCGCGCATGCGCACAATGCATATGCACTAAGCAACAACCCTCCTTTTTCCCCAACCAATGAACAAGTCCAACATTAACAAATAACACACCCAACCTGGGAACACCGGACCAGTTCTCGACCTCCTAGGAGACCGGGTCCATGATAAAGTCCTGGAACCTCTGCGGGCGCTGTCGACCCTCACGGCTCGGGTACCTTCTGGACTCCTCTCGAGGTGGTCTTGGTGTTCCTGGGACCTCTGGAGGTTCTTGGTCCCTCGGTGGTGGTGGTCCAGGTCCAGGTCCTGGAGAGGATGCCTCTGGTGGCATAGGGGGGGTGATGAGGCCTCGATCTGCTTGAAGAACGAGACGTTCTGCGTGATGGTTCCTCTCGCATTGGCCGCCGTGACTATGGACCCCTTGATGTGGGTCACCCCTAGCGGCTGGGCCTCGTACGGGAGTGACAGCTTTCCCTCCGGCCTTCTGTTCCAGACCAGAACAGTGTCCCCTACCACGATCGTCTTCTCGGGCAGGTTCCTGCGGGTGCTTTCCCTCTCGTTCTTGACCTCACACTCTACGCGTACACGGTTATTGTGAATCACCCCCGGGCAGCGCCCCTTCACTTCCGGCAGCAATCCTCTGGGGCACCGCTTGAATAGGGCCTCGGCCGGCGCGACCCCGGTAGACTGATGTGGGGTCGTGCGGTACTCTCGCAGGAATTCAAAGAGGTTTTGGCATAATTCCTCTCCCCATCCAACGAGATTCGGAAGACCTTATTGAGTGTCCGCATGAAGTGCTCTGCCTGACCATTCACCCTGGGCCATAGCAGAGGGATCTTCCGGTGGGTGATCCCTCTTTCCTCACAGTACCTGGTGAATTGCTGCCCCTGGAATGATGGTCTGTTGTCCAAACAAAGTTCAGTGGGGAACCTGTGGGTCGCAAACATCTTCTCCAGTGCCAGGATGGTGTGGTCGCTGGCCGTTGACTCTACCAGCTCCACCTCGGGATACTGTGACCATTGGTCGACCACTGCGAGAAAGTACAGTCCTCGGCCTGTGGATCCGAAGTCGGCGTGCACTGTCCCCCATGGCTGTTCACTTCTTTCCATCGCTCTAATCGGTGTACCTCTTTCCACCGGACTGGCCGCATGGCATGGCATGGTACGCATAAGCGCACAAACTCGTCCACTCTTTTCTCCAGGTCCGGGAACCACACCTTCCGTCTTAGGCATGCCTTCGTCTTCGCGGTTCCCTGGTGCTCCTTGTGGGCCAGTTGCAGCACTTTCATCACCAAGGCTCGCGGGATGACGATTTGGCGACCTCTCAACAGAAGGCCGTCCTCTGCAACTGAGAGCTCGTTGCACACTTTCCACAGTGCTTGGAGATCTCTTTGGGCCCCGGGGGCCCTCCTGGCGTTGTTAGTGAGCACCTCTCTCCATTCCCCGCTGTCCATGGCCTCCTTAATGATCAGAAAAAACTCATCTTCATTCGAAGCGTCTGAAATCTCCTGGCGCGCCAGGGCCACTGGCCGGGCCACCTCCACAACGTTGTGCACCATCTGGATGCAGTCCACCACCTCGACAGTGTCACGGGGGCGCCCGGCCCCTGGATGTCTGGACAGGTAGTCTGCAGGTTATGGGTGCCCGGGCGATACTGCAGCTTGACCCCATATTCTATCAGCGACAGCATCCACCTCTCGATGCGTGGCGGTGGCTTAGATGAGGCCCCTGCCTTGATTGGAATCAGCGGCTTGTGGTCTGTTATCACAACAACCGGTTTACCCCGGATGTAGATCCTGAAGTGCTTGCAGCCCCACAGGATGGCCAGGGCTTCCAGCTCGATCTAGGAGTACCATTTTTCTGTATCCGTGAGCACCTTGCTGGCATTTGCGATTGATGCATGAGCCCCTGAGAGTCTGCCTGCATGAGCACCGCACCCAACCCCAGCAGGCTGGCATCCACAACTATCTGGGACTCCCTATCCAGGCTAAAGTACGCCATGGTTTCTTGGCCCGACAGAGCGTTCTTGATCTCGGCAAACGCCTTATGTTCCTTCGACGTCCATGCAACATCGTTCCTCGTCAGGGCCCGCAAAGGCTCTGACAGCGACGCCAGGTCGCGGATGAACCGTCCACAATAGTTCACCATGCCGAGGAAGCTTCTTATCTCTGCCGGTGACTCGGGCGGGGCCGCCTCACGAATGTCTCTCACCTTCTCTGGGTCTGGCGATATGCCCCATGGCATGGAATATGAACCCGAAGAACTCTATCCGGTCCCTGAGGAACTCACAATTCTTTCTGTGCAGGGTCAGCCCCAAGCTTTTAAGTCTCTCCAAGGCACGTTCCAGTCTCTTCAGGTGTTCAGACTCTGACTTACGAAGACCAGGATGTCGTCAGACATGTTTATGACTCCTTTGAGTCCCTGGATGTCGTTCTGGAAGACCTCCGCCACTGACGAGACACCAAAACTGAGTCTTTTAAACTGATATAGCCCTTCATGGGTCGTAAAGGTGGTAATGTACAGCGACTCCGGGTGGAGTTCCAGCTGGTGGTAGCCTGACCTCAGATCAAGCTTGGAGAAGACTTTTGCTCCTTGCAGCTCGGCCACTTTATCGTCCAGCGTGGGTGTCAGGTGATGCTCCCTCTTAATGGCGGCATTTGGCAGTCTCATGTCCACGCAGATGCGGACATCCCCTGGTTGCTTGGGTTTGGTGCCACCACTATGGGTGAGACCCACAGAGCTGGGCCCTCTACCCTCTCGATAATGTCCAAATCGATGAGTGACTAAAGCTCTTCCTCCACCTGCGCCCTCAGGTGGAACGGGATTCTTCGATAATTGAGGGCCGTCGGCCTTATGGACCCGTCAATGTGGAGTCTGATGGGGTCACCCTTCAGCTTCCCTACCCCTTGAAAGATGCTTTTGAACCGTTGCAACAGGCGATCAATGTCTGTGTGGTACACCACCAGAGTGAAGTGCACGATGTCAAGGGCTTCAGATGAAGCACAACTCAATAGGGAGTGCGGGCTCACACTCGCCTTGATCTTGTTCAGCCCATGTGACACTGGGGCTACAAAGACTCCCTGAATCTGAAGCGGCGTATCCCCTCCAAAGCAGTAAATCCGGGTTTTGGACTCCTCCAACTGGGCAGGGCACGGGAGGGCCTCATAGTGTTTGGCGGCCAGCACACAGACCGATGCCCCTGTATCTATCAAGACTGGGGTGGGCACATTGCCAATGTTCACCGTGCACGCCGGCTGCCTGCTCTGCCTTGACCCGGTGGTTATGCTCGAGATGAAAAATATTTCCTCCTCCTCTTCTTCCTCCTCGGCGATATCCAGATCTTGCACGACCTGCTCGATTGACGACACACCCCTCACGCACAGGGTATTGCCCCCGACTGACCTCACTGGCCCCCTTGACGCTGCCACTGGAGTTGAAGCCCTGCACACTCTTGTGTAGTGTCCAGGCGTGCCACACCATCCGCAGACTCTTGTCTTTGCAGGGCATTCCCCAGCATGTGGCAAATCATATCCACAGTACGGACACGACCGGGGGTTTCCGGGTGCATAAGGATTGTCTACTCTTCTGGGGGCCCAGCGCGCCCTACCTGGGGCAGAGCGCCCAATGACAAAAGCGTCCTCACCCTTTCCTGGGTGCATTGCTGCGTCCATTTTCACACCTCTGGACTCCGCCAGTTCATACGCTCTCCCAGTGTCAAGGATTTGCGGCAGCGTCAGGCCTGGCTCCCTAAGCACCTGCCTCCTCAGCTTTCCTGAGCTGTACCCCTGAATCAGCTGGTTCCTCACCATCTCCTCCTCATTCACCCACCTGCAGGTGCTTGCGAGGTGTCTCAGCCGTGCACAGAACTGGTCCAAGGACTCCTCCCCTTGTTGCTTCTCTGCACACATCACAAATCTGTTGAAATTGACATTCGCCATGGGAAGGAAGTGGTCTTGGAGGGCCTGCTTCACAGCATCATATGTGGCCACCTGAAGATTCAGCGTGTCATAAATTCTGTGGACCTCCGTGCCAGCTGAGTATGCCCTGAAGAACATCTCTAGCTTCTTCATCCACAGTAGCCACTTCGGCTCCAGCTTGGATGGTGGGCCTGAGGTGTCGAATTCAGGCATGGGCGCCAAGGTACTTTGCAACCTGCGTGGAATTGGCGCTGGGGCTCCCTCTTCTCCCTCCTCCTCACCCATGGTGGTGACTGGGTTGAGGGTATTGCCAGTGGGTCAGCCCTGGATTGCCTACACTGACCTTCAGGAGTCTAGGATATTGTCCAGGCCCCAAAACTTTGGATGGAGGCGTGGTGGGCCTGCGGCAGGTATAGGAGGCGCCTTCAGCCTTATCTTCTTTTCATAATGATGAGCCACGGCCCTTATCACAAAAAGCCATGGAGTGTCCAAAAATTATCTAAGGATGATCTGGATCACAGCCGGCACATGAGCACCCGTGTGGGCTGCAACCGCTGTGTCCGCGTGTGTCCCAAGATGGCCACGGCCATGTGCGTAGGTTCGCGACCGCGTGGGGAAAGAATGCACTACCTCCGACTCAGCAGCAGCCGGAGCAATGTCATGTTCCCCACCGTCGCCGTTCCTCGTCGCCAGTGTTAGAGGTGGCGTGTGGCCCCCCAGGCCCCTCGCATGCACACACACGCTCGCACGCATGCATACAGGGACACAGAAGGGACGCGTGTTGCTGGTACGGGGTCCCGGCTGCAACTGCCGTCGGGACCTCCTTTATTAACCACGCGCATGCGCGGCCCAGAACGAGGCTCGCGCATGCGCACAATGCGTATGCACTACGCCACAGAGTAGAGACTTGGCTGTCTCACACCAATCTATTTATGCACCCCCGAGGGGTCAGCCATTTCTGGCTGGACCCCGTGGGAATGGGCACTACGCCTCTCAGAGAGGAGGCAAGTCCACAGAGGGGGTGACCAGAGGGGCGGCCCGCTATGTCAGCTGCCCCTCTAGCACCTCCTGCCTGGGCTGGTGCACCTGCTCAGCAGCTGCATGTTTGTCTCTCCTTTTGTTGCGCAGGGTGGGCCCTGAAGGAGACATTATGGGCACTGCGGGTGGTGGAGAGAGGAGGAGGTAGAGACTGCTTTCCCCAGAGAAGGCTGCAGATACTTAGTCCATTACGTTGCAATTAAGTGAAATGAAAAGCTTTCATTTTCGCCTCACAACATAGTTGAGTACCGGTATCCTCTTTCAGGCATTGAGAAGTGCAGGTACTCAAATCCTAAAAAATAAGAAACAACTTTAAATGGGCCAGGTAGAACCGGCCCGTTTAAAGCACTGACGTACTGCTTCAAAAGCTCTGGCAGTGCTTAGCTGCCTTACTCCCCTTTAACTAAGTTCTGTGACCAGCAACGTTTTCTCATTGTTCTGTAACAGCGCTGTGATGCCTCTGGCTGCCGTGCGCTTTATAAATGTTAATAAATAAATACATAAGGGCAGACGCTTATTAACGAGCTTGGGCAGAGAGCTAAGGCTCTTTCTAGCCAGACCTAAAAGGAAGCTATGGTTATTTATAAATGTCAGATACCGCTGGCTTTGTGAGATTGGCCTTGCAATCAACTACATCCGCACCTCGTTTTAGCCAGCGACAATGGGACTTAGCCACAGAGTCAGAAAAGCGCTTTCATTCAAAGCACATAGGACTGGCTGAGATCTGTGATGCTTTGAAACGTTTAGACAGATAGTCACGTGTATGGTTTCTCTTCAAAGTGCACCGAAGGCTGCTATAATAATGTAGGAAAGCCGTTAGCACATGGTGATTAGTCTTTTACACGAATAATTGTTGTGCACAGCCTTTGACCCACAACAGTTTATTGATCGCCGCCATTTGCGCAGCTGCTTTCCTTGAACATCTTGGAAGCTTTCCCGCCCCACCCTGGATTGCATGCATGCATCGCCCTTAGCGCAAGGAATGCACGTTGGCTGCCAGCATTCGCTTATTTCTCTCTCTGTCTCCGCGGCGTGTTCCTGTCTGATCTCGGCAGACTTCAGCAAACCCCGGGCGTGCAAACACAGGCAACCGTTGGATGTAGGCCCAGAAATGTAACAGGGGTGATCCATCTTTAAGTTGAAGATGTAAGTCACAGCCAGTTCCGCATTTGCAAATGAAGATTCACGCTTTTGGAGTGTGGAGCAAGCTTCAGCTCTGTGCGCTACCTGAGCCCGAAGAAGCAGGAGTCACTTCACATCTTCGGTGCAGAACGTCCAGGGCGGATGTGTGTGCATAGCTCTCAACCATTTGTGTTAGAAAGGCGGAGGAAATCACACGATTTTGTTTTTGGCGGGTGAGACGCCCATTGGAATGAATGGGCGTGCAGGAGGCTTGGCGGGTGAGTCAGCCCTTTACAAGGCGGGTGACACTCGCCAAAAGCGTGTGAGTTGAGAGCTATGTGTGGGGGAGGGGGATAGCGCAGTGCCCTTCACACTGTCGGGCTGGGCCCCCTCATGGCACAAAATGGATGTCTGAGGGGAGTGCACATCACTTCAAAAAGTGAGTACGGTGACTGCTTTAAATAGAAAATATAAGCAAGTGTGTCACCTGGGGGCCCCAGCAACCATAGTTCTACTGAAGGGGCAGGACCCAGCAACAATGTGTTTACTCAAGGGGGGTTTAGCATAAAAATGTTTGAATCCCAATTAGCAAATATTTTGAAGAAGAAAAGGTGACCTAATTTGAGTTATCCAAACAACCTCGTGGTAATGCCAAACATTCTGTTTCAAATAACCCCAGTTCTGGCATGCCCTTTTTAAGAGCAGCACTCCAAATTGTGAGTAATGGCTTAAGACGCAGAGGGGTTTACATTTGTTTACTCGTGTGTTGTTTGGTATATTCAGTGAGGACGGTTAAGCTTAATGGTTTGGCACATGAATAAAGAACATCAGTGCCCGCTCCTGTTGAAAAGGTCTCTTTGATAGCAAACGGTGCCCTGTAGGAGCACGCAACGTAGCCATCTGCACTATGGACAATGCCTGGCTACAAACACAGCGACGCATAGGAATTGTGACGCAATGACTAATGCCCTACAGGAGTACAAGGATGAGTAGTGGCTAAACCACCTTCTCGGCCCTCACACTACTACAAACCAACAGTGTGACTCATTAAAAGTTGAAACAGACACAGTCAAGCAATATGCATTGTTTGCCTTTTGTGGTAAGGTGGCCCGAGGGAAGGCTATACTCTTAAGAGGGGTGCGGATGTGATCGCAGTATAATAATAGTATATAACTTAATTAAACAAGTTATATGCAATAATAACTCTTCTTAAAAACGTTACAAAACCCACCACTGTAGAAAGAACAAAGAATTCAAGCACGCTGGGTAATGTAGCAGTGGTGAAAGGCGCTAAATCACAACAAAGTCGCCAAAAAGGATATGCCTTGGTTGAAAAAGATTCAAATGGCTGACTTAGCAATCTCTAGGGTCAGAAATGTGACAGAAATGTCCAAAGGGGGCCTCTCCACAGTACCTTTGTCCGAATTTTGATGGCCATGAACTAAGCGTCTAAATGTTGTGGGGGCGGATCAAACCAGGTTCGCATGCGGCTGGTCACAGTAATCCAGATAGGAACTTGGCATCGAGTCGGGTTCGAGGTGAAGCTCTGTGTGGTTCAATGTGACTTGGAAGGATCCATTAGGCCACCAGGGTTGGTTTGACATTCAAGCTTGGGTTGATGACAAAGATGCTGTTGGGATTAGATGCTGTTCACACTATGACAGTTCAAAGAGTTCCACTTCGGGCTAGCTTCTTGTTAGAACCAGAGCAGGTGAAATGCTCAGCTGGTGTGATTCATTGGCGAATTGGTTTTTGGAATGCAGCAAAAGAAGTTCAAAGAAGTGCCAAATACAGCACCTTGGGTCCTGGTGGTTCAAAGGTGTTTGAACATGGTCAACGATTGTTCAATGGCAGCTTGAAGCTGTAGAATGCAGAAAACTAGCTGCTTTGCCTCTTCTGTGAGTCCCTATCCATGGGCCCAGGCACAAGGTTGGTCCTTGTTCTCTTCACTCCCAGCCTGGGGGAGTCTAGTTAGCACATGTAGGAGTCATTCACCTCCAGTAAGGGGCTTGGGTACCAGTGCAGCGGGCAGAGAGGCAGGTTTGACCCAACAGCAGTTCTCCCACAATGTGCCCCATGAATGGAGCTTGCCTCTCCATTGGAGCGCCAGTCTTCACCTCTGGCAGAGGACTTTGCAGAGGACGTCTCTCCCAACACGGTCCAGATGAAGTCATCCTGATGTCTTTGAAGGTCCAACAGTGAATCAAAGAAAGTGTGAGATCCTTCCTTGTAATAGCACAAAGCCATACGGCCGACCAGAAGACGATAAAATAAAGACTGCTTCAAAGCGTCCAATCCCTGTTAAGGTAGCAATCAACCTTTGACTTCGGACAACATAATCAAAATGCTTTTGCTGTGCAGGATATGGTGGAGGAATAAAGGAAAGAGAAGTCCACAGAAAACCAATATGGAGGAATCCTTCCTCACTTCTGTTCTACTGTTTATGACTGTCTAATCCCGCCCCATTCCCTAAACCTGCACTTCAACGGCCCTCTGGTATGTAACACACTAGTATGAGGCTGGCCCTTTTGTTAAGGGTGTGCCCTTTTGAAAGCTGCTGCTCCCGGGGCTCCTGCTGGGAGCTGCCCTGCTGGAGAGAGAGCCGTTACCCAACTTCACAAAGTACGTAAGGGAGGAACAGTCTTATTCCCATTGACCCGCAGGCTCAGTAGAAACAGCAGTCTAACTAGAATAGACACAACCTTTCCCTGGCTGGCCTGGCCTCACAGTGTTGTCATGTGTATGCTACAAATCAGATGTGGCTTTAATAATTATGTGACCAACCAGCCACCAACCCAAAACCTAGCTGTGGCTTATAGTTCAAGATTATCCTGCCAGCAGGTGGTAGGTTATCATAATGTTTATGGATCAGAAGTGCAGATGTCTGCAGTGACTGTGCTGTCATACACAGCTAACAAACAATGCACCTGTGACCTCTGAACCTGCTCTATCTCACTGGAGAGCAGGAGCTGCAGATCAGGAGACAGATGCAGCAGGATACAGTCGGGTACTATGCTTCTGATATGGAGTGCAAGTGATATGTCTGGAACCATTGCTATTTTCTTCTCATTTCAAGATAGGATACGGCTCCTTCATGCCCCAAAGACATCACACTTTGCTTTTGTGTTTTCTGACCTTTGCCTAGCTGCCAGCTGGCGACAATGCCATAAGGGTTACTTTAATCCAGTCTTTTTGGATACCCAAGAGCACTGTGCATCTGGGGAATTGCAGCGCTAGACTCCAAAAAGGGAAACAAATGTAACTACAAATTCCAGAGTCAGCGACTACCCATACAGAATCAGCTGACTGCTGAACTATGACGTTCTTTGGTAGGTCACGTTGAGTATCAACTGCAAAGTTCTCTCTCTGGACCCGATTCCTTCAGGGTCCAGTCGCCACTTCCATACACACTTTATGGAGGAAACAAAGGTTGGCAGGAAAAGTCAGTGATCCACAGCGCTTGTACTTTTAAAGAATTAAGTGAGGGACACAAGGCTGCAGGTATCTGGGGGGTGTGGTTATACTGCCAGTATACTACCACTGAGAAAGTACAATTCAAACAAGAGCGGGTCCCAGTCATACTGCGCCAAGAAGGTATGCAAAATAAGGATTGAAGTCCAAAATTTATTAAGGAAAGGAACAGCCTGACACGTGTTTCGAGCCTGAAACAGCTCTTTATCTGAGGCTGAGATATCACCAAAAAAGAATATGATATTGCCACAAACAAAAGATATAATAACATTGCATTTTTAATGGATAAATGCAATTGAAAAATAAAATAACCAAACCAAAAATAACAACAAAAGGCATAACACAAAGGGGCAATGCAAGGAGTAATTTGCCAAGACAATATGATACATGTTATACAGAAGTTAGTGCAAAAACAATGTGCACAGACAGATAAGTCAATTTGGCATGTAAAAAGGAAAAGATATCAATAGAGAACAGTACCGCACATAGTTGAAGTTCATTAATTGATGGATGGTCAATAACCGAGAAAGGGAAGAAGAAACAAGCAATATACAAAATTAAAAGTGGCTGCAGCAGCGCAATCAAAAAACAAGCTACTTCAAGCCCTTGTAGGTATAGTATTCTGTTGAAGTATGCATGAGAAATAAAATTTACCTTGACTTCAAAATTGCAAAAAACTCCAAAAAAACTCTAATTGCTGAGTGAGGGCCAGTGCCAAGAAGGAATCTACAGGAATTAGACACCGTAATATAATTATTAATGTCACCACCCTCTCGAAGACTCACCAGAGCAATGTCTCAGCAACAACTGTCCAATCAAAACCTGTGAATCTCATCACCAACCTTAGTTCACATTCGCTCTCCCCAGCTGAAACGTCTGTCCTTAATAAGGGCCTCTCATTCGTTCCAACAGCTAACATTCAAATAGATCTTTTTAAGTTTATTCCACCCTATAGTACAAATCAGAAACCCTTTCCTCTACTTTATTCTCAGGCTCCCATCTATGATTCAAACAATCATATCTCCTACATAACACCTTCTGGTTTTGATGTATCATTTTGTCAGACTTCTGAACAACGACGACCAAAAGACTCAGTAACATCTATGGACTTCAACTCCCTTAAGCCCTCAGGTACGGAGACAAGGAGTTCATGCAAAGTCTGAAGTCTGACGTGCAGGCTAGTTGTTTCTTTAGATATAAAGTGAGCGGGACATTTAGAAATGGCAGAGGCAGTGCAGGAGTGTGCTGTGCAGGAGAGGACGAGGAACCCTGTGCTGGGGCTTCTGACTGTGAGGTATCCAGACCAGTGTGGTGAGAAGGGAGCGAAGCATAAGGGAAGGAATATCTGTGGAGAGGCTGGAGGTTGCTGAGACTCCCGGAAATACGACCACCCTGGCAAACTGTTCTCTCCGGTCCAGGGTAGCCGGCCGTTGCTCACAGAGCCATTTTGGAAGCTGACAAAGCGTCTGCACATTCCCGAGGGGGAAGGAACAATACTGTGGAAGCCCAAGCAAGTCTGGAAGTGCAAAGAAGACACAGTGAGTCTGCCTAGAGCAGTGGGGCACCCCAAGGCATCACCACGCTCACAGAACTGTATGAAGTTGCAAATGACAGGAAGATACAAAGCTTGTTTAAATGCAACCAAGTAAAAGCACAAGTTCAAATGCCAATAAGAAGAAAATTTGAAAGCGAACAAAACAAAGTGGTGCATCAAGCCCCAGGCAGGTACGGATGTAAGAGATGTTAATGTGGGGCAAAGTTGAAGCAAGTGCTACCATAAGCAAATATACTGAGCACCTCATAGTATGTGCCATGGTGGTGAAGTGAAAGGAACAGTGAAACCAATGAGAGGTCCTGGCAGGGGAGTACACCAGGCACCTGAAGTTGTATAAAGAGTTTGACATTGTGGTGAGATACCTGGTCGGCAAGTAAACCAGAGGATCTGAAAATCCCATAGAATGATTCCTGGCAGGGGAGTATACCACGCAGTCTGCAAAAGTCGCAAGAAAAGCTAAAGACAGACTGTTATGGAATGTACTGTTTGAAGTCAAAGAAAGACTGTTATGGGAATTATTGTGTGAACTCGAACATTGGTGAATTCACAAAGGAACTGTTGGATGAAGAGACACTTTTTGCCCTCCTACTTAAAAAAGCAAGGGAAGAGAATCCCCTCTGGACCCAAGGTTCCTTCCTTGGAAACCCCTTTCTGTTGCAACTATCATTATATTTTTGGTTGTGAACACTTTTTGCTAATATCAAGTCAAAGACATTTCTGCATTCCTTGTTATTTTTTCTTTTGTACTGTGAGGGTCAGCTTAGAATGTTGAGGACACAAGGACGGACTTTAAGTTACTGACTACTTGAGACAGCCAGATCCTTAGTTATAGTATTCCAGGTAGTTAGACCCCTCTTTAAAATAGGGTTAGAGAGGCGTTTTTCCAACCCATTTTTGTTTAATAACATGTCGAACTTTGAGAATAATACGCATTTGTGTCTGCTTCTCATTTCTGACTCCTCACAATGTGTAGTGGCTAACTGAAGATTGGGAGGCTTTAATTTATCTAAACATAAAGCAATGTTTTGTTGATGTGCAAGCAATGTTCTGCCAAATTCCTCCCGAATAGCCTGGAACCAGGCTATTTTTCAATTTCTGGCCTAGTGTTCTTCCCTTCCAATTCACAAAGAATATTAAAGATCTCTCATGAACTAGATTTGGCCCAGAGAATTCTAATTAAGCTGTTTAGCAACAAAAATCGCTTTTTTATATGCTGAAACTGCCTTTTTATAATTCATCAAGGTATTTGGGCAAGGACTTGGGCCCTATAGTCCCTTTTAGATGTTTGTAAGAATATCTGCATTGGACTCGTGTTGCTTAGCGGTACCCTGGCTTGTGAATGCATGCATGCTTTCCAATAGGAGCAGCACACTCTTTCGTGGGGCCAGAAGTAAAGTAATGCATTTGAAAGGGCAAAGAGCAAATACCATTTTAAGTACAAATGTATATAACTGAGCATTAACCCCGGTGAGAGCTCCATGGTGGCGGACTTTATTAGGTTCTGGATAAATGGCAGGTGGCAAAGAGTGTGGGTAAACTGAGTATTTAGGAAATGTCGACCCTCTTGGGATAGCCCATCCTTTTCAATAACTTTATCAGTGACGATGCAGAAGGGCTGGGGTGGAAGGTGAGTCTGTTTGAAGATGACACCAAGAACTCTAGCATATTTGAATCATTAGAGGGAGTAGAAAACCCTGTAGGAACTTCAAAAACCTTACAAACAATGATTTGATGTTATACCTAGGATGCAAGGTAGCCAAGTGGAAATGTAAGCATGCTGGGTGAACAAACCCTGCAACGAGTGCGTTAAAGCATTCACACAGGAGAGGGACTTTGCAGTTATCCTCCCCAATGACCTAATTGTTTCCAAACAGTGTGACAAGGCAGTGTGAAGAAGCATGCAGAATGTCACAGCCTATGTGGAGACTTATACATAAGACGAACAAAAGCATTGTGTTGGCCTTGTATGCATAATAGGTGAAGCATCAACTAAGATTGTGCTCAGATCGAAAGGCAACATCTTCAAACTATAAAGCCCTATAAAAGCCAATGCAGATTTGTAAATGATCTGTGCATCTTATGAAAAATGCCTGGATCTTCTGTGGAGCAAGAGGGCAAATATGATCTAGACTTTTAAATGCACACAGTTGTCATGGTATACAGTCTTTTGCCCGCGATCGTGGCTAAAAAAGACTGTATACCATTGGCCAGATTCTTCCGGACCACAGATGCCGAGCCCCACCCCACGCTGCACACAAGTGCACGCAGGGGCTGACAGCCATTTCCTAAGTGGCCCAGTTGAAGGAAGGCACGCAGGGCAGTTAAGAGTGTGTGTGTGTGTGTGTATTTAGGAGGGCAGGGGCACAATGCTTGTGGCGGGGTGTGTGTGTGTGTTGTGGAGTAGTGTTGGGATTTGAAGTCCCCTGATAAGAAGAAATTCCGGAAACGTGGGAGAAAAGTGGGGGAGGGAAAAGGAGGGCATGATTGGGATTGGTTCCAAGGTTTTTGAGGGCAGAGGAGTAAAACCCCCTGAAATCGGTCTTTCCTGCATTTTGAAGGCTGCTCCAAATCGGCCACAAAATCGTGGCCTCTTTTGGACGTGGCCTTCGACGTGCAGGTTGTTTTAAATATAGACCCAGTTATAATACATCTCTTAAGTATAATCTAGCAGAGGTGTGACTGTAGAAGTTTTGTCTTCATAAAAAGTATGTTAATGTGTGAAGCTGCCTGTTAGCAAGATTGGTCGAGGCAAAATTAGTAACAAAAACGCAGAAGAGATGAGAGAGGGGATTAAGCATAATAAATCTTAAACACACATAGAAATTCACAATAAACGTGTAGCCAAAAGGTATCAAATAGGTAAGGTGTCCAAATCATGTGTCATTAACATGTCAAAATGCATCCTCCTAGATTACAATGTCTTCTTTCTTTCATTCAAAGTGCTTGACTGGTTCAGGACTCAGAGGTCCTTACCTCATCGTGTAAGATTGGAGTTTCTCATTAGGTCCAAATGTGCGCCTTAATTCTGGATAACCAGCTCGGGTAGATAATTCATCCTCTTGCTCACAACTGTGTGAAATCAGGACTATCTCCCTTAATCTCAAAGCCTTTTTCTCAATATAAAGAATATGTCCCTTAGCTTAGTATCCCATCACATATATTGGGTTCAGCCATCTCAGGAAAGTGGCTGGAAGAAAGATGTGAGGGTTCTGTACGTTGAACAAGTCTTTGCTTGAATGATGTGGAGTAGTAAACTTTGGAGGCCAGGTCAGTCCTCTGCAGTTCCTGGTGCTTCAGTCCATTTTTGCTTTTTCTGGACTCATCAAAGTCCAGTCACTACACCAACCTAATCCCCCATCACCATTCCATTCACCATCCACTCACCCTCACCCAATCTTCTCCTCACTCCCAGCCAATTACTTTTTCTTCTTCTCATAATTTAAAAGATAAATATTCTAAGCAAATTCTTATCCCACCCTCCCATTTTTCTCCCCACTACTCCTTACCTCCCCTTTTTCTCTTCTACTATATTTTTCTATCGCTATCCCTACCAAACTGGCATGGACTTTGCATCTCTAAACTGCTATTACAGTACTTCTCGCCACTCTTTAACCTCTAGTTTGCCACAGTGTTGCTCATTGATTTCTGCAAAATATCTACTGTAATAAACAACCATGCTCCTCAAAAACTAATATGAACTTCAAAAGCTGCATTAACAACTAGGGCCACACGCTCATTTTAGGAACAAGACAACGCTGAGGTACATGGATTCAACACCTAGTCCTGTGCTTAGAGGATGGAGTCTGGCATGAAGGTCTTACTCTATGGCCTGCAAACTTGGCCCTTCAACAGATTCTCCATGGAATCATCTTCCACTCACATGTCCAACTGTTTCACTGCTCCAGTCCTAGCAGCCAAGCTGCGGAACTCACTACCGAATCCCCTAAGAGCAGAAACCTTGTTCCCGGCTTTCAAGCGCAAAGCCTCAGCTTGGTTGTCTGCCCAGGACTTGCTTGATTCCTAGATCACAACGTCCAGGTTCCCTACAACTGTGCTACTGACCTGCTCTTTTCACATTATATATTTCTTGTACAAATGGCCTTTATGTATATTTTCACCCAAACTGCCTTATTCTACCATGACTGTAATTACATGTCTATAATTACATGTTGTATAATTTGCATAATTTGAATATAATTCTATACCAATGCTTTATTTTACCATGCCTGTAACTAAATAATGCGCCCGGTTGCCCTTGGGCCTGGTGCGCTATATAAATAAAATAAATACAAATACAAATTGCCGGCTCTCCTACTAACCCTCTCAAACATTGGCATCCACAGCTCTGCGCTCTGCGCTTGTCTGGAATGCCTCCGACCTACGTGATATATCTGTCTGTATATTAGGAAATGCTGGCACCTACACTCCCACGGGTCTCCCAGTGGGCATTCCCAAGGTGACTCACTTCTTTTCACATTCTTAACCTCCTCTAGGAGAAAACTAATTTTGTCCTTTGCTTTTTTCTAGTATCTATTTGCAAACAACTGCCATCTTCTCCTTCACATATGTCACTCCAGAGCCATCTTCCCATATATCTGTGTCTTTTGGACAACCATCACTATATGCCATTTCGGCACCTAATATTCAACTCTTCTGTGGCCCCCCGCAACTATGGTACCTTTCAGCTCGCCAGACCTTTCCCGACCCTTGCTATCTTTCTCTGATTTTCTCACCCCATCTCTAAAAGCTCTCAATCCTGGGAACCAATTTGATGGCAAGGTAAAGCTTCAACAATTCCTTCCCTCTGCTGCTATCATGCCTTGAAGGATAAACCTGTTTGGCACTTTGAAGTGGCTTGCTCGCAGTGCAGCGTGACTTCAGACTCCAATAAATAAAGAAATGAATGCAAAATATGTCTCCACCACACCCACCTGTTTACTAACACCTTGATGGTGTCCCCTCTTTACCCAAGCCTTGAAACGCAAGTCTATAGGCGCATTATAAATAACCTATCAATCAATCAAGCCGACTACTGTTCTAGCCTCCTTGTGCACCTTCCTCTTGACAAGCACCAGGCCAGCTATGTATCCCTTTACTCCTCGCCTTTCACTCTCTGGCCGCAGGTCATGCTCAATATGTCTGTTCCCTGTGCACTGCTTCACACTTTCTCTCCTTCCCCCTTCTTGTTCTCTATCACTGGAACCCCTTAGTCCCTTATCACTGTACCAGTATCCCAGACTGCTCTCAAAAAGTACCTCTTTTCCAGTCAGGGGCACCTAAGACTGACAGTGAGATAATCATTCCACAACCTCGCTTTCAGTAGCACTACAGTTTATATGATGAATATCCCGCTTTGTCGATTTGTGATGTCCTCAGTCCTTGTTCCTACTTATATTTTACACATCGGTCATCTCTATGATGGTGGGCAGTCATAATTTCGAAAAAAAAATGTCGACAGACAAAAATGTCGACAAAAAAATGTCGAAAAAAAAGTCGACTTTCGTTTTTTTTAATTATATATTTATTTTAGGGGTTCGGGAGTTAAAAAAAAGGGAATAATTTTAAAAAAAATTAAAAAAGGGGGTTTGGGGGGGAACCCCCCATTTAAAAAAAAAATGCATTGAAAAAAAAAGTCGTCATTTTTTTTTTTGACATTTATTTTTCGAAATTTTGACTGTCGACATTTTTGTTGTCGACATTATGACTATAAACCCTCTATGATATCCTGCTCTCTATTTACTGTCTATCATTGTAAGGCAACCTGTCTATGGATTGCTCTGCTCATTGTTGTTATTATATTTGTAGAACTCTTCCGATTTAAAAACTCACCTTTCTTGTTGATCATTTTAATTTCTTCAAAGAACTAAAAAAAAATGGGCAGGCAAATAGCCCAGACGGACTTCCAGTGGAATTCTGCGGGCTCCTCTGATTTTCACTCTGTTTAATGATACCTTGATAGGTCGGTGGTCAGGCACCTGCCTCCTAGAGTCAGGAAGTTATTATGCCTATTTGAAAGCCGGGAAGAGCCGGAAAACTAAGCAGCGGCTACCAACTAATATCTTTGATAAATGGTGCAAATAAGCGGGATAGAATCACAAGAAATCAATTAAAATCATTGTTGCTCTCCCTCGTGCACCCCGACCTGAAGGGCGTTGCACCAGGCGGTCACTTAACGTACCAAACTCAAAGACTGAAATATAAATATACAGCCATTGGAAAAGGAACGCATCCCGGTCGCCTATTACCTCCTCTACTATCAGAAGTACATAAATACCCACTGGCCAACCTCGTCAGCAGCAGTCGGAATGTAAAGTTATTTTCCTTACCTTACCTTACCTTTGAAAAGGAGGTTGCATTATACACAGGTGATCTCTTATTATATACTTCTAGCATAAACCCTGATACATTAGCTCCATCAGAAATAACCTAGATTTTGTCACGGGATCCGGCTGTAGGATAAAGGATGAATGACAACGATAGGACCATAGAAGTCTGCCATGCTGAGAGACAACACACACATGTTTTATAATATCCTATGATGATAAAGTACATACCACCCAAAACATGTGCTGTCCATACACACTATGTGGACATATTCTCTAAACTAAACAAAAAATGGTATTGACTAACTTGCCTGGACTACTACATTTCTGTGAGCTTTTCCAAGCACATTCTTTATTCTTTTTCTCTTGTTTCATGTGAATATGTCTGGATATTTAAGCAAAGACGGCAGTGATGGCCTGGAATATGAGGAAGAGGAGGGATATGTCTAAAAAGACTAACCAACATAGGCATTTAGAATAGAAACTCCTGAGAAACTCTAGGATCTAATCAAAGCTAATTGTGACAGCTTAAAAAAGAAAAGAAAGACAAAATAGAAAACTGTCTGAATTAAAGCTGATCTATGTGATTTAAAGGAATATAAAGGATTTTTTAAAGGAATTCCTTTACAGAGAATGTTTTTTTTCTGAACCGAAAACAACGAAAATAAGAAAGAAATACAGATTATTTTTTGGGGGGGGGACCTAAACCCACAATATCACCACCTGTTTTACCCCTTTACCCCACCCCCGATGTACATTTTTACCAAATTTCGGTACAAAAGCATTCTCTGTAATGTATTCAGTAAAATCACTAGATACCAATAAAGCTTATAATAATACAGTAAATGAGATTATTATAGTCACGGTGATGCTTCTCTCAAAAATGTATTTCCTAATTGAAAATATTCCTACAGATTTGTGTCCTACAATTCCAAAGTGTTATACATGTATTCACTTGAGACGTGTATTTCCAGGATTAGCTTGGAAGCGTTCAAGCACACAGTGAACAAAGCTGGTATTAGCCTTACCTGATATTCAGATTCACTATTTTACAATCAGAGTCAAGCAAGTTCAAACTTTCATGCTTGCGATGAAATATTGGAAATCAGATTAGTCATATTAAAGTAGTGACTAGCTCACACAAACTGGGAGGTTATATAGATGGCTGCTCTGCCCCAACATTCTTTAAGTAAAATAAATTAAAAGAGTTGCAATGCTTTGTTAGAGCTTGGTATGAAATCAGGAAAATACCAAACATACCATAAGGTAGCCCGAATTTGCCGATGTGCGAATCTCCTTAAATTTTTGTCATTTTGAAAGAAAAACTATGAACTTCTGCTCAAAGCACAGATTCACACTATAAATGATTTAACTTTGGGAAGAATTGTATGTTAAGGGTAAAGACTGAGACCAATTTGAACAAATTATCGTTGGCGTCCTTCTACAAAGCAAACGAGCAACTCTGGAAGAAAAGGCCTCCGATATGGCAATGCAGGTGACAACAATATATCCAATGGAAAAGAAAAATCCACTTGGTAGAGTATGGTCTTGGACAGAATGAATCCATCGTGGAATATCTGGTACAAAGATGCTTCCCTTTGAGCAGACTTCAATCTAAATAGGAAGTGTCAAATATTTTACTACATTCTATGGTTAAAGCTGTTTCCTTAAGTCAAAACCACTGTATGCTTTACATAGGCTTTACTACACCCTGATGAGGCTGAAGAAGTCCCACAAAGCGTTCAATAGCAACTGCGGATGATGCGAGCCTCCTGCAGCCGATGATGTCCCTATGCTGGTCACCTGTGATAAAACCAGCAGCTTCTGACGCTACGCTTGTACAAATCTATCAGAAATGCTAGAAAAAGAAGTGGCAGTAAGCAAATCATTGATTATGTTGGGAATTCAAGAGAAAGAAACAGCATTTACCCAAAATGAACCTAAACTGATTTAAGACTGCATTCTAGCAGCTACTAGTGTGTGAAACATTTAAACCAGAGAGTCCTCGGGGTAGTAAGGATTAGATTGTGTCAATTATTGGCACAATGCATTTCGATAAAGCTGCTTCAGAGATTAGGTGGCCTTTGGAATTTTCCACAGGATTCAGGTCTCCTCTTTTCTATGGTGGCTAGATACATGAGTTTAAGAAGTTTGCATTAGCTAAATCTAGCTACACACAATTTAGGTCTAAAATACCTGTCTGGATAAAGTCCAGAGATTACTTTCTTAATGCCTCAGTGGTTCTAGGCTGGGCATAATGCCTGGTCGCCATTTCTTTACAGGTTTCTATCCCCCCCCAAAAAAGACCTCTAGTGTCCGCCACCTAACCCTGAGTATTTGAATTCCAATAATCATGAATTTACAATAATAACTTTTCGTTAGGATGCCTGATAAGCATAATTTTCTGATCTATATTTGTCCATAAAAATTTCAATGTGAATCTCTTCAAAAAGGACGCATGATACGCAACAGACGTAAAACGACATACGATTTGCAAATTTTTTGAATTTTATATGGTTTAAGTCTTGACCAAAAGAAGAATTGTAGGCAAATGTTGCAATTCGAAATACAAGGACTAGCCTTAATCTGTAGCTAATAAGTCTCTGCTCAGTTATTAATTGTGAACCACTTGGGTGCTAAATAGCACAAACGTAATACATTTCACTGACTGCTGCATAAACAATAACAAAAACTAAGTCCCTTAGCAGACTGCTGGGTAAACATCAAATAATTTTAACTTAAGAACAAGCATGTAGGCATTTAGGTGTTCAGGTAATGCTGAACTTCAAGTAGAACTTCTGTCTTTCAACATATTAGGTGAAATTGGGTGTTGGATGAGGAGAAAAAATTCGTATTTCTGCCACCGACATCTAAAAGGCTGCACTTGTATGCGGCGGGCACCTGGTTATTGTGTGCTCATTAACCCATGGCAAATAGGTGCACTGTGTACTAATACTTAACTGCAGTGCTGTAGAGGAAAGGGCAAAGCTCGAGACCATGCCGGGACGTTGTGTCAAGAGAAGGCAGCAAATATACTGACTAGCCAGTCCAGCAATAGTCAGGAAATGACAAGCCGTGACACGTGCAGGGCCCGTTGACAAAATAGAGCAGAAAGTGACCAGGCAACCAAAAGGAGCCTGCATGGATAAAAGAGGTGCTGCTGTGAAGCTTTTGGAGCAAGCTTCAAAAGTATGTAAACACAATCTTTGACATTCACCCCAGAAATCATACCAACTTGTGTAAAACTGTAAAAATTAGGCTACAAATTAGTCAAATCCACCTTGTTCCAGAGAGGCAGTCCCCTCCACCTTAAGTCTCCTTTTGTGCAAATAGCTGTTGATGGTAGAGGTGGTTTCTTCCTGGCTCCAGGAGGCCCCACTACTTACCTGCTATTGCCCTGTCATCATTAGTTAGGTTTGTTGCAAAGTTTTCCCGGGAGCTTGGGCATACTGCAGCACCTAGTAAGGGGTAGGAGACACTGCAAACTCGAGATTACAGTTTCACTGGACTGTCAATTGCCCCCCCCCCATTTGAGCCCCCCTGTCAAAATGCATCTCTTCACCATCCTGCAGCCACTGCACCGCAGCCCTCTAGGACTAAGAGGCGGTGCACTTTGACACTTTGAGGATTTCATACTCCAAATTTTATCTTTCCTGCTCCTCATTTCCCCCACGAAGAACCCCCAGCAAGATTTCAGCATTATTATGAAACTGAAGTTATGGAACGGCCATTAAACCAGGTGAGGGGTGGCGGAAGCAGGTATGGGAGGGATTTCATTTATTTTCATTTTGGCCTTCTGCTGTGTGCACTGCTTGAGAGGGGTGTGTCTGGCTTGTGGGAGACACTGAGGTAGAATTGTTGGGGAAAGGACCAGGGATTCTGGTCCCTGCCCTGATCGCCTGACGAATGCCTAACACACGTTGCCTTATGCCCAACACACGTTGCCTTATGCCCTAACAACCAAATGCCCCAGAAGGCAACTGAGCACAGCAACTGGGCAAGTTAGAGTGAGGTTTCAGATGGCGCTCAGCCCGCTGACCTACCTATCAATAAAGTTGAAAGTGGTGCCTGGTGTCTTCATATCACAAGGAACTGCTTCTCTGAACCAAATGCTCTTGCCTACCTTAATCTTTAGCACCTAGTTTATGGAAATGAGTGCATCCTCCAAACAGCCCCCTTGCCGCATCTGCCAAATCCCGGATCCTTGTGGCACATAGATATTTTTTTCTCCAATTTGAGAAAGAAAGAAAGAAAAAGAGAGAGATCGAGAGGGAGAGATAGAGTGAAAGAGGGCAATATCTGACAGTGGCAATATGAGAAGGTGAAATGGGAGCAGTCTGCAAGAGGCGAGTGGTAGGAGCACGAGGGGGACCCCAGGTTGTAAGGACTTTTCCAATCCATTTCTATGACTTCTGATGCTTTGTGAAGACTTTTATGCCTTGCTATGCCATCTTATGCTCTGCTCTATGTCGTCGTTTCTGGCTTTGATGCCCGTCAAGGTCTCTGACTTCTCCCTGCATTGACATGCTCAAATTCCACATTACAACACACAAATACCAAATAAGCTACCGACAGATGGCAATTGAAATCTCCTCCAAAAAGACATCAAACATCTGTACACTAGACCTCTAAAACCAATTTAACGTACCCCACGCTGGGCCAATGCATCCTAGCACCACAGGCACTTGAGGTTCCCCTTTGGACACAAATGCCTCTATGCTTTTGATACAGAACACCTATAACAAGGGGCTGCAACTTTAGGTTTGCCAGAGGTTTTGGACTGCAACTCCCATCAGCCCTGTCGAATAAATGGCCAGGAATGGCGAGATTTGTAATCAAAATCATCTCGTGAGCTGCAGGTGACAGACCTCTGACCTATAAACTGATTCGTACCCAGAGCTCAGGGTTTAGGGTCTGCACAAATCAACACAACAGCAAACGATCTTGCTTTTATGCCTCTCGCTCTCACTCTCCACTAACTGCACCTACCATCATCAGCCAGAGCCCCTAGAATCCATTTGCGCCCTCCCTGCTGCCAAGCCTTTATTGGAAGAGACTGGACAAAATGGAGGAACCAGAGCGTCGCAGCGTCAGGCATTCGGTGCTTACCTTGTCAGAGCTTCAGCGTCGTCTGCCCACGACCCAGGAAGCAGGGCGGAAATGAGCGCGCGGGCTCAGTTTTTTATTGGACAACAAGGGCTATTCACTTGTTAATTAGACAGGCATTCTTCTGTTGGATGTGCTCCTATAAATACCTTATCTGCAGAGAAACAGCCAACCGCAAGAGATAAGCAACACATCACCTCAGCAGGGCTCGCCTTTTAAGGCATCAGGCTACCAGACCCTGAGAGGCCTGCCATGGAGGGGACGTGACAGGCCCTTCACCTCGCATCTCTGGCGCGCGCCCTCCAGTCAAGTCTATGAGGCAGGACTTCTGCACCAAGTGTAATGCTTTCGCCCAG
Organism: Ambystoma mexicanum; assembly: GCF_040938575.1. Taxonomy (NCBI): domain Eukaryota; kingdom Metazoa; phylum Chordata; class Amphibia; order Caudata; family Ambystomatidae; genus Ambystoma; species Ambystoma mexicanum. Next base: position 777,725,495 of record NC_090939.1, on the reverse strand, counting down.
AGGGCTTGGTCAAAGTCATACTAATGACAACTGGAACACTTGGTGTATATTCTTTACATACCCTCACGCCTGCTTCCATTTTAATGAGAAAGAAAGTTTCTCCTGACGTGTACGCATGCGTGTATTTATTTAACTGTGAACGTTTTTCGTTAAGCGCCCACCAATCCAGATCCCGCGTTACAGTGGTGTAAGTTCATTAGACAGTGCAATTATTAACCATGCCTCTTCCTGCAAACACAACACACGGAATGGCGGCTGATGGGGAGTACACATTATGCTATGTTACTGGAATATAGACCGTGCATCGCTGCAATCTGGTGGTCTCCAGGGCGGTTGATGATGATTAAATCTAGAAAGTCAGATTAGCTCCCCAAGACGATATGGACATCACAGCCCTGAGAGGGGCACTCATCGCACAGTTGTGTCATTTATCCCACATCACAGGCGCTGTGAAAAATAACTTTGTCACCAAAGAAGTGAATTTACAAAGTGAGCCAACCACTTAAAACGCAGCTCCAGGGTTTACTTTACCTCTCCATGAAACGTTGTAAAAAATGGCGCCAAATGGTGCATGTTACAGAGTATTTTTCAAATATTGGCCAAAAGACCATAGTATAGCTTATACAAGACTGTTCTGAAAAGAAGAGGAAACATAATCCAGTACTTTAAGGTCTGTCACAGTATCGAGGAGCATGTTTTCTCTCCACCTACAAAAACATGCATGTGCCCAATAGGATATTTTATGGCCTTTAAAATGTATGAAAACACAACAGACAAATTGTAGCGAAATCATTGTGTGGCTGCCGAAAAATAGAATTAATTCTGCACCAGGAAAAATAGTATGAGTTTTGAATACTGTGCCAGGAAATAGAGCTGTAGAGTCTTTGCCAGTGAGCGAATCAGAGAATATACTATTAGAATGACCGTTCTCTGGGGCCTATGCGTTGCCCTGTCTATCCCACTCTCACCTGCTTTGCATTGGGTGTTTCCACTATTAGTTCTTTTAATTGTATTCACATCACTTCACTGACGGACTAGCAGCTGCTTCTGTCCGTGTTCATCTCGTTTTATCCCCAAAGTTTCATATTCCCTCTAGCTTTCATAATTGCCTCGATCCTTTTTCCTAGCAGTTCCTGTTCTATGCTCATCAGTTCTTTCACAGCCTGCTTTTTCTTTTTTTCCTAAGCACTCCTAGTTAGATGCTTTTGCAATCTGTGTGTTTTACTTTGCTTATCTGCCTTCTTGCATTTTCAAACCAGACTCTACTGGTCTTCTGATCAAAAGGTACTGGTGCTGCCATCTGGTAAATGTTTTTTCTCTGGAGGCAAGTAAATAATTCCCCGGAATTTGAGCTAGCGACCAAGTATAGTGAGGAAGCCAGAACCAACCAAAGGCAGTTTCAATGGACTCTATCCTGAGAACATTTTAAAATAATGGCTTGAGATTTTATGAGCTTTCTATTTTTTTAAGGTAACGATAATGAAAACATCGGAAACATGCCTGGTCACTAAAAGTATAAAGGAGCCATTTTCCAGTGCATTATCATTATGCCTGTGCCCACAATGTATGCAAGTATTGCCCCAGTAAAACACATTTCAGGATGGCTGGGCCCGCAATATGAGCCTGCATTGGCTACTGAAATATATTCTTTCATAACTCATGTGGCAAAAACATATATGCGATCATAGCCAATGTAAAATAGAATTCATCATGTCTGTGATGACAATATATGTCAGTACTGCCACTGTAAAATATCCTGATGCCTTACCCCACAGCATAGTTCAGCACCACCACTGTAAAGCATATGTGCATGATGTCTCGGTGTGCCCAAACAACAAATGCCAGTATTTCTACTGTTAAAACATTTTCATGCTGGCTGTGCCCACTATTTGCAGCCACTGTAAACATTTCCATACTGGCTCTGCCAAATATATGCCTCCTTTTACTGTAATAACACAGCTTCATTCTCATTGTGCCAAAAAATATGCCATCATTGCTCATCTGTATACCGCAGTTCACAATATTTGCCACACTTGCCCTCTACAAATACTGTTATGAAGCAAGTGCCAATGTATGCCTTGAGTGCTGACTTTGTGCTCACACCTTGTGCTGCAAATACAACATATGAAATGGCCATGCTCTTGTGTTTCTCCAGCAATGAATAATCAGGTCAAATAAATAGAGGAACATCTCTACCTCTTTGCGAGACTAGCAAATTCATTTGTTTTTCAATGTCAAATACTTATTCATACTCTTCAGTGAAATAAATAGGCAATGTGTATTATTTCATATGTTTACGTGTTCTATGGTGTTAATTGATACTCCTTCGCAAAACACGTTAATAACAATGATGTTTCTTTTGCATTTGTTTTAAAAGTATGTCAAGCCATTCACCCAGTTTAGCAGAGCAGAGTGGTGTTTGCTACCCTTGCTGCGGTGCTGCTGCCTGCAGTAGCAGGGGTTCTTTGAGGTCAGTTGATGAATAATTGGCTTTCAAGAAGTCACTTTCTGGCTCCTCCAACCAGCTAAACAGAGAATACGTCTCTGATTTTTCTACCATATTAATATCTCTGGTTTAACAAAGCGTGTGAAAACTCTGCCCCATTTACAACAACAGGTAGAAAAGTGACGCACTGCTCAGCGGCCTTAGTTTTCTTCTGGTCATTGCTGCTGTTTGATATATTCTGCACAGCCTGCCCTATAAAAATGTTGTCCTGTACAACGTAAATCACATTTTCTGATGCCCAGACCTTTCCCAAATAGCTTCTGAAAAAGGAACACAAACGTCTTATGCCCTATGATTAAAATAAACAATGGTGTGGATGGTTGCCCAGAGCAAAGTCAGTGGTTAAGATAAATTAATACCCTTCCACCTTTCACATTGTATTGGTAAATGTCCCCTATGTGAAAAAGCGTGAGCCCAGATGTGTCCCTTGCACACTGTGTCATAGGGAACCACGCTGCAGCTCACTGAAGAGGGCCAACAAGGCAGAAACATGGCCGGAGTTACTGTTAGACAAGATTGTATGCAGTACCCGGTGGGAGACTGCACCAGCCTTGTCCTTTTGGCAATAGTTAACTCAACCTTTGGTATAAGCATGTACTACGCAAGTTGGTAGAGTGACTGAGCAGCCAGCCTTATCTCAAGGGGAGTCAATGTGAGCTGTAGGCTGTAACATAGAGATTTAAAGTGTCAAGCATACAAATAAACAATTGCACCCAAGGTGTTTCGATGAAACAAGTATTTATTAATTTAACATTCACTTGAATAAGCCTTCTTTAGAAGGGAGCAAATATATGTAACACTATGTAACACAAAATATACACTCTCAGTTTCAATAAATCAGTAGACACCTATTTGGGATGGCACACAGATACTTCCTACACCCTGAGGTGACTTAAATAACTAGGACACTGTGGACATTAATATATCACTGCCACATTTAGAGCAATACTGAGGATGGTGTCAAAAGGCAAAGGTTTAGGGAATAAAACAATGGTTAACAAATATTCTTAAGCAGGTAAGTACTTTTGAACACCTAAATGCAAAGTAAATTAACCCTTTCCCAGCTACACAAGTTATAGAATGTGTGACGTTTGTTGAGGGATAGTTAAAGCACAAAGTCAGAGGATAGCAGAGTCTTTCAGGGAGCCAGGACAGCCAATGTCAATTGAGCAAAGTCTAGGGGAGCTGAATAACTTCTTGAAGTTAAGTAAAAAGTCTTGCAAAATGTTTTAGAAGTCTTTGTAGAAAATGAAATCACTGTTGAGCCACAAGCTGGGAGGCTTGTGAGGGGCAACGCTGCTAGCAACTCTGCTAAACCAACCAAGACAAGTCTCAACTGAGAGCTAGCAAGGCTACACAACAAGAGGTAGGTACCCCTTAGTTGTACAGTACCTTAGGTCTGAAGAAATTGGTTCCAGCTGGCTTCTGCTCCAGTTGTAGGTCTGCAGATCCTGTTGTTGCTGGGCCTCAGTCGTGGGGACAAGAGGGAGCACATCTGGGGACTCAAGCACTACGAATTGAAGGTTGGTGGCAGCAATGGGCAAACTTCAGATTTGCGGCACTTCGCGGTATCAGCTTCTTGCAAATAGCACCACAGCGGTTCTTGGATACCTTATGGACTTTTCTCACATCTGGGGACCAGCACTCTGTTGAGGTGACTCAGGCTTGGTCAGTCCTGCTTCATGGGAGTCCGGATTCTGGTGTTCCTCTCCCTGGCAATCGGTTCCTGCAGCAGCAATGGAAGTACAGCCAGCTCTGAGAGGATTTCCAGATGAGTTTGTCTTGGGGTTGATTGGTCCCACCAACCCAAGGGGAGAAGTCGTCCTTTTCAGGGCTTCTCGAGTCGAGGCGTATTCGGAGCTTGAGCACTGCAGCAGGGTTTCACCGGGCAAACCAGTGGTCCAGGAGTTGCAGCAGGCATCTCTACCAAGTTCTTCTTCGTATTCCTTCGTCCAGTAGTCGACTCTGCCTTCCAAGCAAAAGAACTTATCTTTTATGCAGGTTTCTCCCATTAATTTGCAGCCTAGCTGTCAATCACACAGCAGGGTGGCTGTCCTCCAAGGACAGCCAGCCGGCCAATCACCTTTGGGTGCATTCCTGTAACTAAGGGGATTAAGCACAGGGAGTTTCGGGCACCTCCCTCAATTCCTGCCTCTGCCAGACACGCTATAGCCAGAGGCGGGCTTCACTGGTGAATCCCGCCAAAGACAAAATGAACAAAGGGTCCAAACCTGGTTTAACATGCAGAGTAAATATCAAGAAGGACCTTTCCAACAAAAAATGGTGAAAAAAGAAGACCAGGGTCATCTTGACAAAATGGGCACCCATGGGTGCTTTACTGCATCTGCAATTGCAGCCCACGGTAGAAACACACAATGGCAGGAAAGAGTAAACCACTGACACCAGTCATTAATTGTAGAAAGGTTAACATAAAAATGTTACATGAGAAACTAGACAAAGGGGATACTAAGTAACCCCTCCAGCAAAGTTACAAAATGTAAGTAAAGTCAATTTCTCGTCACTGCTCTTAGAAACAGTAGTTTAACCAAGCGAAGATATTTAAACCTTTGGGAAATCTGAGAGACTTCCCTGCGCCACTGCACTGAAGTTGCTGTGTGTCACAATGTAAAAGTTATGCCTATGGAGTTTGTCAGCCCCCAAAGTCAAAAGAAACACAGTGTTCAAATTAATGAAACATACATGAAAGAGTGGGAAAAAGTTCTCACTCTCTCCAGGATAGAAATGAAAAGTCCTAAAGTCCAGCAAAAAGTGCTGGGGGTCTCTAAGGTAGAAAAGAATTAGCACATTTCTTAGAATTCTCCCTGAAGCTCGTCCCACCAGACTAAGGGACAAGAGGATTTAATCCATTTCTGGATAAATCGCCTAACTCCAGTTGGTCATACTTTCTGGAGAGACCATCAGCATTTTGGTGCTTACATCCTGACCTGTGTTCTATGGTCAAATCAACCCCCTGAAGGCCGATTGACCATCTTAACAATTTAGGATTCTCCCTCTTCATCTGCATTGAACATCTCAAGGGTTGGTGGTCTGTTTGAATTACAAAAGTAGATCCATACAAGTATGGTCTAACCTTTTTCAAAGACCACACATTTGCAAAACATTCTCTTTCAATTGTTGCCCACCTTGTTTCACGGTCCTTCAGTTTCCTACTGATGAAGCAGAAAGGGTGTTCCCTGCCTTTCTCATCCAGCTGACTCAGAACTGCACCTATACCTGTATTTGAAGCATCAGTTTGTACAATAAAGGATTGGTTGTATTTATTTATTTATTTGCATTTGTATAGCGCACTTACAGCCCTGGGCCATCGAGGCGCTGTTACATGAAATCTTGAAGGAAAGTGTGATTGAGTGGGTTACAGGTGACCAAAATTGGTCTTTTAGGTACAAGTGCACAGAAATAGGTGACTTAATACATGACAGGTAGGAGACTTGAAAAACATAAACAAGTGGGCAAACAATCAGTGATACATCAGCAATAACAAATCAAGGAGTTAGGGTGGCAGTTATACAAAAAGCTTGGTTTTAATGGTTTTACGGAAAGCTTGGTGGGACTCGATCATTCTTAAGTGAGAAGGAAGAGAGTTCCAGTGTGAAGCAGCCAGTGTGGGAAAGCTAGATCCCCCAGCGCGAACTTTCAGCGACTTAGGAGTGATGACAATGTTGGCATAACCCTTTCTGAGGGGTCTTGTGGAGGTGTGCTTGATGATTCTTTGGGCAAGGTAGGGTGGTGTCAGATCATGAAGGCATTTATGTGTAAGCGAGAGTGTCTTAAAGATGATTCGCTCTTTGACTGGGAGCCAATGAGCCTGTCTCCATACCTCAGAGATATGGTCTTTCCTCGAGGTGCCCGTGGCAGCCCTGAGGGTGTTGTTTTGCACCAGTTGGAGTTTAGCCAGGTTTTTGCAGGAGGTCCCTACGAGGAGGGCATTGCAGTAATCAAGCCTTGATCCAATTATTGCCCTAGCGATGGTAAGGCAATTCTGGCGGGATAAGAAAGGCCTGGCTACATTGAGAGCTTTGGAGTAATAGGCATATGAGAAGGCCACGGCGTTGACCTGTCTATCCATGGTCAGATCTGAATCAAGGTAAACACCAAGTGTCTGAACATTGGTGGATACCTTGATGGGGATGTTGTCAATAGTAACGGACAAGTACTGCTGATCAAAGTTGTCCGGGGTAGTGGGGGAGCCAATTAAGAGGATTTCCGTTTTCTCACTATTGAGGCAGAGCCAATTATCCGCCATCCAGGACAGGACTCTGGTAGACAGGAGCTCTCAAGACTGAAGCTTGACAAAGGGCTTTCTTAAGTCCCTCATATGAGCTTAGTGCACTCCCCAATTCACCTGACCTTCTTGGGGAATTTGGGTGAGTAGATCACATTCAGGGGAGAAATTAACATCCCATAGTTCATAATGAAGTTCCTATACTAACCTGTGAGACCTAGAAAGGCTCTCACTTGAGTTTGAATAGTAGGTGTGGCCCAGTCTTGTACAGCTTGTACCTTGTTAGGCAATGGCCTTATTTCACCTCCTCCTACCTCATGTCCACTGCAGACCACATTACCCTGACTCATTTCACATTTGCTTGCCTTTATGGTCAGATGGGCCTGTTCATGAGCCTGCAATACATATCCAAGGTGGTCAAGATGCTCTTCCCAGGTGAGGCTGAACACTGCAATATCATCCAGGTATGCCATGCAGAAGTCCTCCATCCCATCCAGAACATGATTTACCATCCTTTGGAATGTAGCAGGTGCATTCATTAGTCCAAAAGGCATAACCTTAAGCTGGTAGAAGCCTGCTGGGATGGAAAATGAAGTTTTCTCCTTGGGATGGTCTGTCAGACCATGTCATAACCTTGAATCCATCACATTCTTTGGTAATTGACCATTGAATGACCTGCAGGCTCACAGTTTTTTTTACTTCGAATGGTGAACTTGTGACATATCCCTTTGTGTGTTTTCATCTTATCAGACCTATATGGGCATGCTTTACCTTTTGCATTTCCGCAAGGGCCATTGTATCTAATAATCTCTGCAAAGTATTGGAATGACATTGAATATCTCACAGGTAATTAGCAATAAATTAGCATGGCTTTGCAAGATTTTCTAATTAGGTTTGTATGCAATTCTTGCTTCTTTAAACATGACTGAAGTGGCGGTCAACTAGGATTTTTCTCTTACTCAAGACTTTTTCTTTTCAAACTATAATCGTGAGGAATAGTGGAAGAAACCGCAAGAGCGCGCGCACACACACACACAGGCACACACACTACATGCACAGATTCCCATACATAAACATCTGCACAATGGCACAAGCATGCATATACCCACATACACCCTTATTCACTGCACACTCACCCGCGCATTTATTTTATTTTATTTTAAACGTACCCTTTTTGCCTGGTGCCTCAGCTTCCTTCGGTCTCCAGAGGGATCATCTCATCAGCACTCTCGGCATATCGGAAGAAGGGCGGGAAGTTGTTGTCAGTGTTTGGCAGCTTCACTATCTGATCTCCGCCTTCACAAGGACCCTACAAAGCTATCAGACCGTCTAATTAGATGCCCTGATGGCTTCTATGTGCCAGTGCTCCACAGCACCACCTCTTGCCTGCTGGGATAAAAACACTGCTGGCCTCCTTCAGGGACATCATGCCGAAGAGGGCACTAATGAATTCATTATCTAGCACACAGAACGCTCTGCAAGACAGAGGATCTGTGATGGCTGGTTAAGAATGGGAAGGGACTGTGCACCATTACTTCCACGTCCCTCTTCTTCATCAGAGTACTTACCTCTCAGGCCCCGCCTCCATTGCCGAAACCCCTGTTAAATGTATCTTCTATTGAGGTATAATACCTCCCACTTACCCAGCATCCCCAGTTAAAATGTTCCTGTCCTCAGGCCAAGTTCCTTCTTTCTGGTACGGTGCACCAGGGAACGCCATCTGCAGGCCCCCTGGAGGGTCCCTCGGCGGGACGATGGTTCCTGTCCTGTGGTGATGCTCCCCTGATTTTTCCTGCGAGGCTGAAGCTCCAGTTAAGTGCTGACAGGCTTCGGTCCTCCTGTTTTCCCGCTCGGGTCCCCTGTCCTCTGGGCCGGGGCAACCAGGTGAGTGAGGGCATAGCTGTGCTGGGCAGAAATCATGTGTGGTTTTGGTGTTGTCTCCCCTAAGGGGAGCGGAACTAGTTGGCTGGGCTACACGGCCTCAGTGCCCTTGCCTCCCTGGCTGCAGTCTGGGGGCTGCCTGATGTTCTGTGGATGCTGCCCCTTCCAGGGACCGGCATCCGTTGGGCTGGCCTGCACTGGCCACTTGAGGCCTCGCCCTTGCATTCCTGCTGGCTCTCCCTCTGTGTTTTCCGGGTGGTTGGGCCAGAGCGCTGCCGCCTCCTCATCTTTCTTGGTGGGCTGCAGGTGGTTGGTGGTTGACGGTTGCCCTCCTCTGTTGCCGGTGGGCGTGCTGCCCACTGTTCTTTGCCTTGCCATCCTGCCGTGTTGCAGGTGGCCCGGGTTTTTTCCGGTTTGGCCGGTGGCCTGGCGGCTGTTCTGTGTGCCTTTGACTGTGTTAAATGTTCTTTGCTCTGTGGTGGTGGATCTGGAATAGCAACTGCTTGGCTGAGCACTGCTGTGGTGGTTTGCGGTCTGATCTGCTTTTCCTGGCTGGTCTCCTGTTCTTCTTTGCATGGCAGTACACTGCAGCCCGGCTGCCTTTTTGGGGTTGTGTATCTCTTACGGCCCTGGCGGTGCGGTTGTGGTCTTCTGTTTCTTCAGCTCCCTCCTCATCGGGCTCTCCTTCCATGGCTGCTGTGGGTGAGGGTCATGCCTGGGAGGGGTGGTAGTGGCCCCTCTGCTGGTGCTGAGCCATTCACAATACTGGGGAACTGATGATACTAACCCATTCATGCCACACGGCCAGTTTTAATACTTAGCCTCTGACAAAACGGATCTAAGGATGTTAAGTCACTAGTGATGCTAACCCACTGGTGATGTATTGTCACTCATTATACTAATCCATTGATGACATCAGGCCACGGATAATAATGGGATTCTGATAATATGAAGGCAATATCAAGCCATTGATAATAATGTGTAGTGATGACAGTGAGTTACTGATGATACAGGACCGCAGAGGATGCTGAGCACTTGATGATACAGGTGGATCGACGATACTGAATAACTGACAATACTAATACCATGATTATATTCAGTTAATAATGGTACTAAGCCACTGATGATAACAGGTCACCGGTGTGCATTATGTTGTGCCACTGCCACTTCTTATATCGAAGCACTGATAATCTATATCCTGTAGCATGATGGATGCTAGTGTATGACTCTGGCAGGAAATAATCTCTGATAGATGGGTATGCTTGTTCACTGATTTTGGCAGTGACTGGATGGCAGTTCAAAAAACAGCATAATAAAAACAATCCAAAAGACAGAAGACTCACTGAACCTCTTTGCAAGGGAAAACAAGGTTTATTACATGCAACAAGGGTCTCAGACAGTCCTGCAGAACCAAAGGACACATAGCTAATCTTATCTCAAAGGGTCACCTCTTATAAAGATGAAATTTCTGCAAATTAATAATTCTATGCATAATATTGAGTAGAGCATAATCCCACCATCCTCATTGGCTACCACCTATAGAACATGCTAATCCCACCTATACTTCCTTGAGCGATTAACCACATCTACACTGCCCCATTCCCCTAAACACGTGGTGCACTTCAACGTCACTGTTGAACCAAAGTATATGATTGGTGGGTTCTTATCAATAGGTTAGTAAATTTGGGACCATCACATGATGAGCACCCTCCTGTTCCAGACGAGATCAAAATAATTTGGCGGGGCTAACCCTGCATTTTATTAGACAATAGATGTCCTCATTAACCTAGAAGCCATGGCAAATATGACCTGCACCCCTGACCTTGTAATACATTTATTGGCATCACCTCTGCTCCTTCTGTCCCAAATCTCAAGACGTTCCAGACAGGGCTCCCCCTTATCTCCTCTCAACACGACGGGCCCAGGGATGACATGACCAGGGCACCGCTCTTGAGTCTGAATTTTGAGGATTTGTTTTCTTATGTTGTGTGTCTAGGTGCAATGCACATGGGGTGGCTGCCCCAGAGTGAGGGGAGTAGAGTTCTAAATATTTGCCTGGCACTTTGGCATCACAGGGCCTTGTTCCCTAGTCTCATGAATGTTGTCCTTCAAAGGGGCACATCCCTTCCTGCTCCTCTACCAACTAACATTCCATTCCCACCACGTTCAGGCCCAGTAGCTGGATACAATTGGTGCTTATTTGCACACCATGGATGCCTCTGACCTCGTTTTCTCTCCTGGGAATGGGAAAGGAAATTTATTTTCTAAGCTAAACTTCCAGAGCCACAGCTCCACATCAAGGATGGCATTCTCTTTTGTTCATTATGTGCTATGCCTTTACATCAAAAATGGTGGAACTTCTGCCAAGTTAGCAAACCAACCTTGCTTCTACCACACTGTGTTGCTGACTCCATTTTACGCTCATTTCAATCCTTCCTGCACACCACGCTATCCTACGCCACTACAATACATCAACTAAATACCGGGTCTATACAACTGCCCTATCAATGACCTCTGCACCCACAACATTAATACATTTGTGGCTCTTTCTTTGTTGCAATATGTGTGTATCTAATATGTTTCAGACCTAACTGAGACACTGTATGCGCTGTCCGTGGCACAGCCTCCACAATGTTGCACTCTAATAGGTTTGCCTCAACCTGAACCTTTTTGCCTAGCTGGGCCACTGTATGTACATCCCAACATTCCCCCTTTAGTTAATACTCCATTAACTAACTCTTCTTCTTCCTTCCTTCTATACTTGCTGTCTTTGGGTACCCATGCTCTACACAGGTGATGCAAAACCCCCCTCCCCACAGGCATATTCTTCTGGAGTGCCAGTCATAAAATAGCACCCCCATCTCCTGCCAAATTGACCCAACACTCAATATAATTCTCTGGATGTGGTGGGGGTGTTGTCTCTATCCCTAGGGGTTCCAAAGGCTGCTCTATTATTACAATTCTTGGCCTGGCAACCCGTCCCACTTATCAGTCTGGGTTTACTTGTGTTCTGTGAGATGAGGAGATTTACCCGCCCTTATTGAAATCATCATTGTGCCGCTCTTTGGCAAAGTCTTCGTGCAGCGCCTCAGGATCATCTGATATGATAGGTTATTTATATCACGCTTAATACCCAGAGGTTTCTAAGCGCGGACCTGTGGTGCTGCGTGTAGTCTTGCTTCCAAGGTGAGCACGTTGCCCCTGAGCTATCCTCCTGAGACAAGAACAAAACATCGCTAACAAGAAAACTATGATGGGAACCAGCATTTTTACTGCTATTTCTAACCATGACGGGGCCTATGAAAACATGGCATTACACCAGTCATCTGCATTCACTCCAGCTGCTTTCTCCATGGCACTCCTCAAATTGTGAAGAGCCCCTATCACATGGGAAAACGATCCGCTGTCAGCATTATTTGGGAGTATGTACATACAGCAAGACAGTACAATTTTCTTGCATACACCCTTTTCATAGCTGTAAGCAAGTCCAGAACATATTGGTTCTGGAGAGTCATGAGCATACTGGCTCTCAACTCACTCTTTATTGAAATGAGGCCTTGCTCTGTTTGGTTCACCATCTGAATCACCTCCCATCTAGTTATCTGCAGCCATTCTGCGTTGTCTGCAGTCTGGATAACTGGCACCAGAAGGGAGGAAAAAAGGGTTTACGTCTTGGTAAACAACTGGTATTGATCCGGAATCTCCTTTAGTTTCTTGAAGGAGTCTTTGAACAGGTACTTAGATCTCTACTGACTATGACCTCTTAGTGAGCGATGAACACGCTTTACGGTTGGGGGCTTAGTTGGTTCTGGGGCCGGCACATTTACAACTGATGAGAATCTGGAACTACTAGAACCGTGGAGTGAAGGGTAGTTAGTGAGCATAGTCCCCTCATGATGGTGGGAGGTGTATATATACATATTGTCCACACACCCAGTACACATTCACTAACACTGCTGTGCCCTCAGTTAGCATACCATAAAATCAGTGCCCACCAAAAGGAAAATCTTAAAATAGAATCTCTAAATTAATATAGACCAAAAACTTGGGGTGCAGATGAGGAATACAGGCCCTGGCACGAAGCCTTAACAACATACAACAAATTAGTGTCCAAAACTTTAGACACTTCCGTCCCCTGCACACCACTAATACTGAAAAACAGCCACATTTTTCCACAGTTTAATGAAAAATCAAATCAAATCAAATGAAACAAAGAATACAACTAAATATATCACAGACTTATAATCTGCCTATACAATCTGATAAGTTCCTTATACAATGATGCAATTAATTCAGATGGAGTCCAACGCGTTTCGGGGTACCAAACCCCTTCTTCAGGAGTGGACTTCTGTAAATGCCCTCAGTTAGATCAGGGATGAATAAAGTCTTATTGCAAAGGGTGTTCGTGCCTATGTTACAGTGCTATTTCCTCTAAAGCAAAAAGTGTATTCTGCTGGCCTTTGTACTTTGGCTGGTGTTTCGTTAAGCTCAATCCATGTCAATTTTGGCACATAGTTAACCCAGATTTTGCCACAGTTCTAATTCACACATGCCACCACATCTTCATAAAACCCCAGTAGCCTCGGCTGCGCAGCTCACTACTCCTGCTACCCATCTATTGTTGGAAAATAATGCTTCTTCCATCTTCATCAATGGTTGCACCTTGCACCATGCCTGTTCTTTGTTCTTGGCACATTCTTCATCATTCATGTCCATAATTAATGCTTGGACAGTGTTCCCTTGGAAAATACTTGGTACTCTGCACAGAGCTAAGTGTACCAGACACTGGGCTATAACAGGCAGCATTTATAGGGGTATAAACAACTTACTTTGCCAGTATCAAATTGCTCATCCGTCCCTCGCCGTCATTAAACATTCCAGAGATTTATGATTTTTCAATTTGTTCAATTTGAATATTTTTTTTTTGTTTATATTTATTTTTATTTCGCATGCACATCGCCATTACAGCTTAGTATGCATTAGACTTTTATTTAATATTTAATAGTTGTGTTAACACATGTAGACATTGTCTAGGGCACAAACAAGATGCAAGCGCTTGCCTTACTTAATACAAGGACTACCATTACCATAATTCCTTGCGCTAAATTGAACCACATGACTGAGTCACGTGACACATTTTTAGGTTCTTTTCTCTAAACACATGAAAGGAATGAACTGCACAACACTGATTTCGTGAAGCGTTTGGACTCTGGCCACAGAGGGGAACCAGCCCCTGAACTTACAGGCATGGGCTTGACAGTACTTTCAGAGTATCTCACTGTTAGACTGATTCTTACAAATATTTATGTTATTCGACCTACCTGCGGAATTGGGTTTTGATGCATTGTCTTTTTTTGGCAGTTGCAACGTTTGAACAAACTCCCATGTTCTGGGAATGTACCACAATGTATCAGTAACAGAGACTGCTTCAGGTATCGCTGTCCATTATTTTTACGCATTTGGATATTTTTGACAACCCATTTAAGTCATATGTCGATATCTTGTCAAGACAACACATGTCTTGGGTTTCTTTGTTTATGTATTTTTCAGTTATTTGCCGTTTATATTCTTGAGGAGAATCAACTACTTTAGAATTGGCCCATATATCTGCCCCTAAGGAGGGCTTGGGTTTTCCAACTCAGTTTAATTAACATACGGTAAAACATTTATTCATTTTAACATTTATATCACACACGGGTGACGATGTAATAATACATTTTACCACCATGAGGCGCATGAGGGATGAGCATTTTGATCCTTGGCACAATAGTCTGTTACCTTTGCACTATGCGTGTACATAGGATTAATAAATTGTTACAATGTATCAGTTGTTTATTCATTTAGGATTCAGGCTTATGGTGTTTTCTCTCTTTTTTACATATTATTTTGTTTTCATTATATGGACATTCACATATGGACACTTCGACCGCGATTTTTGGCTCGACAACATATGGTAACAAATCAAATGTTTTTTATTTACTCCTTATTTACTTGGAATGTGCTTCACATTGAAATGGTTGCTTTGTCTTTGACATGATGTAATGTCCATATGGGCTTTTTTCTTTCTTGGTTGCATTTCTCTTCTCTAACTCTGGCCCCCTCTTTTTCCTCTGCTGGTTAAATGTGTTTATATTTCAAATGTTCTTATCCTTATGGCATGATTATATAATATTTTGCTGTATTGGAATGTATATGAATCATACCAACACCACAGTCTTGCCTTGAAAAGGACCCGTTGTTTTGGGTCGAAACACGTGTCGGCAGTCTTGTTTTTGCATCAACTCATAAAATCTGTTTCAACAGCGTTTTTTTGACTGAAGAATCTATTGCTTTGGACTCTTTGTTTCACTGTATTTGTTGTCCAGTTACACTTTCAATTTGAATAGGATATTTATCATTCGCTTAGGGCTGCGCAATCATTTAGAGGTGACATTTTTCAAGTATTTGTATCTATTAGCAGTTTTTGAGGTGACTGCTGGTCCCTCTTTCGTGCAGCAACCCAATCTTATTTGGTTTGTAAGGGTCGAATTGACTTTAGTTTGTCTTTTCAAATTTAGTTCTAACCCAGCGCCTCACCACACCGGCACACCTCAATTTTGTTTTTCAGTTTACCGTGCCTTGGAGGCTTGCAGGGTTACCATAGCTTTTTGTATTTGTACCTTTTCTATACGTTGCATCCTCCTATCTAGGGGTTAACTATGGCAGAATATATTGCTAATTGTGAAAGGGACAGAGTAGCACTCTTTGCCCCTAAAGGTAGCATGAGCAATGCCTTTTCCAATTATGGTAAAGCTACAGAAACACTTTCTAATAAATGTGTCCGATTGGAACGACTTTCCAAATGAGAAATAAATAAATATTGGGAGAAGGTATCACTTGATAACTATATTGAGCACAACATGATTCCTAGAGGTCTGCGTATTCTTATCTTTCCGGACTTCACTCACAATGACGACCAAGACCTAGCCCAGGAGTGGGAAGAAAACCTTACGCTCAGTTCAGAGAAAATGCTCAAGTTATTGGTTATCCATGCTGAACGTGAACACGCTCATGTTACTACACAAATTGATGCGTTACAAAAAGAAATAGCCGAAATGGCCAATCCCAACACAGTCAAAGATAAAAATGATGACAAAATGCATGCTTTACTCAAGGACTATCAGGATGAGGTGAAAATACGGAAATTTCGTACATTTTATCGTGATGAAAGGGATTATAACAATGATCGAGTCTATACCTTTCAGGTGAAATTTGCTCAGGATAACATCAAATCTTTAATCACAACTCCCACCACCACACCGGTTTCATCGGAGATAGAATCCGAGGAAGATCAACCCAGTGCTACCGTTAAAGGGGAGGAAAGTTTTACTCCTGCTCTTACGCATCAACGCAGAGGCTTTCTAGCTGAAATCAAACGATACAAAAAAGGCAACATCCCTAGCCAAACTACTTAGGTCAGTTTAAACTTTAATAGGGCAATCAGGAACGTAATGCAATATGGAACTCAATTTGGATCTACACTTAGGTCCTCTTCATAAAAAGGTGAAGCAGTGTTGGGTGCCTTCCGAACATCGAGTAGGAGAACCCAATACTACAACTCCTTTACTTCAACAGTAAATGGTGTTGAAAACACCACAGTGAATGGTCCCTGGAACCTTTGCTGGTTCCAGCGGTGGACAAATTTACAAACGCATATCTTCATGCCTGAAAATAACTGTAGCAGCAGCAAGTTAAGTTCATCGGTTCCTTATGTTATAGCTGCATCTTATCTTCTAGGGGCAATCTGTTGAGATAGTACTTTAATGCAATTGGTTAATTCATGCAAATACCCATGAAACTGCTCCCCCAAAACTCCTGCTGCCCTATCAGGCAGTTGTCGGTTACATTTATTGAAGACAGGGAAAACTCCTTCTATCAATAGGTCCCAAACATCTTTATGTTGCCCTATATCAAGTTGTGCATTTCTTTTTCCCTTTGCAAAGATGTCTGCCATAAATTCTGATTCTCCTTAGAGACTGTATTAGCTTTGGGCCATATTTTGTGTCTGGGATCCTTTAAAGTTATGTGCCGTGGTATGCAAATAGTCTGCTACCTCTGTTTTGGAAACTGGACTTGGGAACCTGGCACTTTTTGGAGGAAATTAGAGCTCCCGACCTGGTAAGAAGTTGTTACGTTGTGGGTTTGTTGCATTTGAGCATGTTTGAAGTTGGTTATGTCGGCTTCACGTATGGTGTGTTGGTCAATAAAGGCATGAGGTTTTACGCAGGGACGTGGCCTTCTCTCACTATGGGGACATGGTTCTTTCATATAACACTTATTGGTTCTGGGAGATGGGTGAGAGCGTCTTTTTATATCTCAGTAACAACAAAATGGTTGTTTCTTGATTTTCACCCCTTAGCTGCAGTTGGATGACCCTTGGGGCATTCTATACCGATGCCGGATTGCTGGTGAAGATATTCTCTTTTGTGGAAGAGACACGCACTTAGGAGTGGCTTTGATTGTGTAAAGGTGTGCCACCATAGTAATAAGGAAGCCAGACCAATGTTATCTTTATGATTTCTTGACGTTGGAAGTAAATATCAAAAGAAGAAAGATGTGGCAATACGCCTTTTGGTAGTGAGTAGGTCATTTTGTGTTTTGTGTTTTGTGTTTTTTGCACTGGGTTGCAGTGGCCAATGTGAGGCCGACTTTCAATTAAGAAGTCCTATTTAATAGGGTTGGAAATTAATTGTTCCAGTGATATGGCGTTACCATGCAGAGCAGGTAGGTACCTTTGTACAACGTGTGGTTTGTGTTTTTTTGTGCACAAACAATGACCAGATGAGATTCAATAATGTTTTTCTCTGGGGTATACAAATTAACTGTTTCTGGTGTGTAGTAGTAGTGATTCTTTTTTTTTCCTCTTTTATGGTCGCGTTTGATGTTTGGGACATATTGATAGAAGGGTTTTTCCCTATCTTCAATAAATGTGACTGACAACCGCCTGACAATACAAGAATCAAATGCTTCATTAAATATCTTCAGTGGACAGCCTCTGATGGGTGGCCAACCAATGTGGTGCTAGGGACGGAAACATGATGGCGCAACAATTGTGATCACACAAATTGGACTAGTAGGGATTTATCAATTTACCTGTTGGGGTACATGGAATGGTTTTAGGTTTGTGTGATTGTCTTTGTGTATAAGTATCATATGTGAGATGATTTTTGTATTTTATTATTAATTCCTTGTGGGTGGTTTTGTTTTTATAGAACTGTTTTAGATGTATGTCTAAAAATGTACATTAATTTGTAATAAAATTACATTTGTATTTTTATGTACATGCTAGTGGGCCCATTTTTCCAGGACCTTACTATAGGTTTCAAATGAGAATGAGTCACCAGTTTGAGTTGTACACTGTATTTTCCTTTCTCTTCTTTTTGTATATATATGGTGCTTAGGATCTGTACACGGTTGCCATCTAAAGTTTTGGAGGGGCCGGGAGCGCGGTAGGCGCTGTGAAGGGTGATGGTGGTGGTAGGGAAGTTATGTTATGTTAAGTACACTTCTAAAGCGCAACGTACACCCGAAGGCATCTTGGCACTACAAACCATTCAGGCCCAGACCAGGGAATTAGACACAGGGGACAAATCTAAAACAGATGGGTCTGTAATAGGCGTGAGAAAAGATAGATGAGGATTCACAGCCCACAGAGCATGGGGGAGGGAGTGCCAGGCTTTCGCAGCAGCCACAGAGAAGGCTCATCCCCCTACATGAGAGCTCTTTACAGAAGGGATCCGAATCATCAAAGATGATTGGGAGCGCAGTGCCCTAGCATGAATATAGGGACAGAATTTGGCTGAATGCATTCAGCTGCAATTTTATAGAACGCTCCTTGCACAATACATAGAGACTTGAATAGAACATGTTTCTCTACCGGGAGCCAGTGTAATTGGTGTAGGATTGGGGTCATACAAGAGCCAAATGGAGGAAGAAGAATCGCCCTGGCAGCCATGTTTTGTAACAACTGAACGGGGCGAAGCAAATAAGCTGGATGTGTCAGGTAGAGGGACTTGCAGTAGTCAATACTTCTAAGAACGAGAGAGGAAACCACTTGGGCATGAAAGCAGGAGGGAATAAAAGGAAGAACCTTACGAAGAGTCCGCAGCTTTAAGTGACCAGATTGACAAACAGTGGAGACCTGGTCCTTCATCGAAAGAGAAGCTGACATTTTTACACCTAGATCTTTCACCACTTCAACTGGAGAAGGGCAAGGACAAAGAGGGGAAGGCCAAAAATCAGGGGTCCAGTAGAGGGAAGGATCAGAACATTGTACAACCAGCACCTCTGTTTTCTCAGCATTAAGCTTAAGCCAGTTGTCACCAATCCACCCCCAATGGCATCAAAGCAGTTCCTCAGCCGTGCAGCCGTCTCAGAAGAAGAGAGATCAAACCGCAAGATAATTTGCATGTCGTCAGCGTAGGAATAAGACATGAAGCCATGGTAGAGAATGAATCAGAAAAATGGCTGAATATAAATGTTAAACAGAATGGGAGATAGAGCGGAGCCTTGAGGGACTCTGCAGACTAAGACCAAAACTTTAGAGTAGAAAGGGGATAGAAAGATAGACTGGGACCACCCCTCCAAAAAGGAGGAAAACCATGCAAATACCTGTCCAGAGAGTCCAGCACAGGATAGACAGTTGATCAGAGTGGGGTGGTCAACAGTATCAAAGGCGGCCGACAGGTCTAATAAAATCAGCGCCCCCACTCCAACATGGTTACAAGGCACGTCAGATCATCCACTACTGATACAAGTACAGATTCTGTACCCCTACCAGGAAGAAAGCCAGATTGAAATGATTTGAAGAAATTAGTAGACTCTACAAGGAACTAAGAAGGGGGGGATCAAAGATTCCATCAAATTCACAAGGAATGGCAGAAGTGAAATTGGGTGAAAGTTAGATGTTACAGAGGGATCCAGCTGTGGTTTTTGCAGGAGTGGGATTACAAGGGCACGCTTCAGCTCCTCTGGGATAATTTCTGCTGCAAACAAGTCGTTGATTGCAGCTGTAATCTAAAGGGCGATCTGGGTGGGGATGTTCTTAAGCGTGGCCGAATGGATAGGGTCCAGGGTTGAGGCAGATTTTTATAGCTTCAGAAACATCCTGAACAGTAAAAGAAGGGAAGGTGGACCATCCTGTGTCAGGGTTACAAGCAAGGGCAGGCAGAGGACGAAGATCTGATGGGGCAGTAGAATTAGCTATGTCACTACCCTTTCTGTTGATTTTACCCACAAAGAAGTAAGCCAGCGAGTCGCAAAAGGTTTGGGATGGGACAATCGAGCACTGGGTGGAAGCAGAAGAGGGCAGAGAGTGGACTACATCAAACAGTTGCTTAGGCTGATTAATTGCACCCTCAATTCTCAGGCGTAAAAAAAGTTTGCTTAGCAAGGCGTATGGCTGCCTTATAGGAGACAGTAGCTAGGCAAATTAAAACATTGTCTGCTGGCCTATATGCTAGCCTCCATTTTCTTTTGGTTTGTCTTCGCTTAGCCTTGAGGGAATGCAATTCCTCAGTAAACCAGGGTTCAGAAGGGCACATTATCTGTTTACATTTTTTCGCAGGAGTGAGACAATCAGCAGCCTTTCTGAGTGGGCAGATTACAATCCACAGGGGCTCCACAGTTCTCAATAATATGAGTACCCAGCTCCAGCATAAAACATGTTTGCCACTCACGCTTTAAAGTTTCCACTTTTTTCCAGTACGACAGTGAGGAAAAAAGGAAAAAGAAAATGGAATAATATAACGATCAGACCAGATAACAGGAAATGCAGCAAAGATTGACAGAGAAGGATCAGAGGAAAGTACAAGATCAAGGGTATTCCCTAATGTGTAGGTCCATTCAGCCCTCCAGATAAAGTGCGTATGGGGATTTTTATGCAGTAAAATAATGTAAATACGCCACATTTTATTTTTATTTTCGTACCATTTACGCAGGCTGGCCACAGTACTTTTTTGTGAATTCCCCTATTCTTTCTTGCCAGTAGATGGCGCTGGAACACATATTTAGCAAATGCTAGCTTTGTGTGAACTGCTGTGCCTTATTACTGTAGTAGGAGTAGGACGCACACTTTTGGGCATGGTGGAAAGGGCGTGTGCTTAGCACAGGAATCACTGCAAGCGGTTGCCTTTTTTAATCAATTCTTCAAAATGCACAGGTTCTGTCTGGTGAGTTTTATTGGGACGGGGACCGGCCTGAAACAGAAGTACCAACAATGTCATGCATGGCCCTTGATTTATTTGGCTGAATCTGAACGGGGTTATTCGCTACCACTCATGTTCGATCCATGGAGAAGGGACATAACATGTTTTCATTTTGGATGTGGTACGTTAATTTTGCCTCAACAAAAGCCCAATCTTTTGGGTACTCTTTAACAGGATCATCCCCCTAGCAGATATAACTCTCTAAAAAGTGTTCTTTGTGGACTTCTGCCCGATCTTCCATTTAAGGAGAACACTGAGCATGTTTAGAGCTATGGAATCAATGACAGGGTTCTGCAGCGGCTAATGTAGCCTGTGTGATTGTCCATGTCCCTCACATATTAGTGCTGTCTCTAGCAGACTGCGGAAATACGGCTTCTGGGTGGTGGGAGCTGTGTGATGGCTACAGCACAGTGTGTCACATGACTAAAATCGTGTTCAATGCAACCTCGTGTTCAATGCAACCAGATTTCAAATGCAGCCATTCGCATGTGACTGGCAAAGGAGTTGATTAGCAATACACATTGTGTAGTGCACATGTTTGTTTATAGTTTGTGTCATTGTTTTTATTATGGCTTCATATTTTCTTTTGTAAACAGCATTTGGACCATTCTACCAGTAAAAGCAGTATAAGTATCTCCGCTGAAGGGCCCATTGAGCTGGAGAACCATCCGGCACTCACCGGAATATTGCAATGAGATAATCCTGCTAGCCTATGAGGATTAAACTATCAGAAATAACACGCATACAGAGGGCAGAAATTTAAAATGTGTATGACATTATAATTGATATAAAAAACATGAATGCTATGTACCATCCTCCCTTAATGTAAGACAATGTTAATGTGGATTAATTCCAAAGTACTGGGACGAGGAAGAGGTGCAGGTGTAATTTAGGGAGATTACAAGCAACAAAACATTGCATGTATAACTATAACGCTGTTAATAACTTGCCTTCATACGTAGTTTACTCCCAGAATCTATGCAGTTTCGTAGCTGTAAATAAATGCTTACTCTCAACCAAGCATGCATCAAATATAGATAGAATTGTGAATATTAGCTTGCGTCACATCTAGATAGAACCCAGAAGATTAGCCTTGCATCACATCTAGACCGCATTATGAATATTATCATGCATCACATCTAGATAGTGATGCCGCTAAACAACCCTACTAAAAAACTCACCCCTCTGCATATACCTCTCAAACTCTGACTAAACACAACCATACCTCGAAGCACAACAAACCGCACGCATTTCACTACTCTGCAACAACAAAACAGACCACACATAGGGCCTCATTACAACTCAGGCGTTAAGGGTTAACGCCGTCGTTAACCCTTAACGCCTGTATCCGATTTTAACGGCTGCTTTTAGCAGCCGTTAAAATCCATGGCGCTAAACCGCCTTGGTGCTAATTACGCCACCGTAATTTAATTAGAGCCTTCCCCACTCCCATTATGCCCTATGGGGCAAAAATGGGAATGGGGAAGGGTAAAATGGGAATTGGGGATTTACCGCCCCACTCACCTTGGAATGGGGCGGTAAATCCGCCATCCACCATGGTGTAAACATAGTTTACACCATGGTGGTAAAGTTGGCGTACTTACCGCCTGGGTCGTAATGACCCCCATAGTCTTCGCACAACAGCACATGACGGCTACCAAACAAAAAGCACAGCTAAGCACAGCTCTCTTGCACTTTTTGAACTCAAGTCTACTAACCCATCCTACCCTTTTTCCATTCAGATCTGCCAGAGCGCCAGGGGACCACTCCAGTAGTACACAGTGTAAATAGCCTTTAACATTAACATTGAGTTTAATGTGATTCATCTATCTTCAGTGATAGAAGCAGGGCCTTTAACCAGACCACTAAGTGTGACCCTAGCAAACCCATTCATAGCTCTGCAACACCGCGCAGTACAATTAGTCACACAATCCTGTGCATTTACAGCTGACTTTAACAGTGCAGTAAATCTCTTCAAAGGTCGGCCAATTACAAAGAGTCTGACCTAGCAGCCTCACAAGAGGAATCTGCAAATCGTCCAGGTGATGCAGACGCTTGAACATCAGTAACAGATGGATTCAGCCACTGTGTGAAGGTTTCTCCCTGAGCCCTCCTCCCAATAGGAAGAGCCAATCTTCCAGTAAACGTGTGTGAGCAGTTAACTGTTAAACTCAGGCACTTCAAAGTGAATCAATAATGCAATTCTATATAGGCTGTAAATAATTGCATTATTGCTGCACTGGCCCTCCTCCAGTCTCGTAACACTGGGTTTGAACGACAGACAGTCTCACCAGCCAGTCAATGCACCAGACATTCTAGTATAGCAGACTGTGGTAGAACCAACATTACATTTTCTCCCCTGTTGCTCCCAGCCACTGAAGTTGCTTGGGCCGTCCAGAGAACTGCCCCACACTCCGCAATGTCCTGTTATGCTAGGATATTGAATCTTTCATTGCACACCATCTGCCATTTTCACACTTTCTAGGACCTTCAGGATCTGCAAGAAGTGGGTGTTTCAGACTTAAAGGAGCGAGTTAACTGATTGTAACATTGAAGCTACACTGGAATAGTCTCATTACAATGAGTAATGAAGTTAGATGCCCCCTACACAAGTACGTTTGCCACTCCTCCACCGTCTCTGAAGTTAGTGCCCCCACGAACCTTTGAAGGGTTAGCCCCCGCCTAAATTTTAGCCTAGGTGCACCCCTGGATGTGTGCACTTGCCTTTTGTTAGACAGAGAGGCGAGGGAAGCCTTTTGCCGAAACTGGCGGTGTTAAAGTTTTACTGTGTTTGTTCAGAAAAATGTACTTGGAACAAACGCAGTAAGAGTTTAAAGCTGTTACTTTCAAGAAAGACTTACATCCCATCTCTGCATCTTATGCTTTAAAATATACAATTCGATAGAATTTGTTGGATACGTTTTACTCTCTTGCAGAGTAGAAAACTCATTGTTACTCTCTTGATATTGCATTTACTCTCTAATTTGAAAAAGCATCCGTGAAATACTCCCACCTCAAAATCCTATCTGGAGCACTGGGTCCATTGACATGTTGGCAGAAGCCCACATATGGATAGGCAGAGCTAGGCACACAGAAGTTCACAGGGAGTGGTGGGGGGCTCCTGGAAAGTGATCTGATGGTAAGCTTTTTCCTGTGGATGAGGACTACTCCACCACCCTTGTTTAATAGGCAGTCGCAACAGAGGAGTGTGTAGCCGTGGGGCATGGAAGTGGAAAGAGCAGGCCCTGCAGCGGGAGGGAGCCATGTTTCTATAATGGCAAAGATGTTGAGGTTGGTATTAGTGATAAGGTCTGTAATGTCAGCTGCATGCACAGTTATGGACCTTGTATTGATGAAAGCGCAGGATAGGTGAGGAGGCGAAGGTAGTGCGAGAGCTGCATGGGTGGGGTGAAGGGATGCATATTCTTCTTTTTCTTCCAAATTGAACTTTATTAGCATTTTCAACAATACAAAACAGATTCTAACAACTCTCCTCCCCAAACCTCACCACCCCCCTCCTCGCCACCCATTCTTTTTCCCCTGGGAGTTGCAGGATTTTCCACCTATGGGCCAGACAGGGCTATGTAACAGCTTCAGGGCCTGGCGTCTGTACTTACTGCAAAGAAGCCGTTGAGCATGCAACTCTCCTACACATCCGTGCCCACAGGGCATCGTCAATGTCCCTCTCTAGATCCTGTCCCCACTTGACCCTGGCCAGGATCGGGTTTTTAGGTTCCGCCAGCAACATAGCCTTGCAGAGCTTGGCAAAAAGCCACTGTGTGCCTGCCCTCGTGGTGAAGATAGTCTCAAGGTCGGTCAGCTCCCTCTGCAAGTTTTCACCCCACTGATCATTCAGTAAGACCCCCTTGAGCTGCAGATAGCAGAACAATGAGCAAGCATTCCTCTAACCTCCCGAGTGTCATGAAGGCCCCCTTTTCCCACTTTTTCCCAGCCCTGCTTAAACCCCCTCCTACCAAAGCTGGAACGCCAGGGGCTCTTCCACCCAATCCCGTAGGGGCAGAGCCCAAATGCAGCTATGTGGTGATGGCCACGTAGTGAGCCACCTGTTCTCCCCCTCCACAGATACCACAGGGCTTCCAGTTGGGTGGTTCAGTACTCTTCTTGGGTTACGCATCCTAGGTACCCATAACCATTCCCCCAGTGGGACAGGCTCTAGCACTGCATTGTCCTTTTGCACCCACTGCTTATCGGTAAGCGGATCCAGACGATCCACTATTATCCAGGGCTGCAATGCCTTATAGTATTTCCAGAGATCTGGGAACCCTACAACCCCCTCCTCCTTTGGCAGGATTAGGACCCCATAGGCAACCCTGTGTTTCGCTCCCGCCCACAGAAATTTCAACAGTGCCGCCTTAATCTCCCCCAACAATATCTTCAGGACCACAACTGCGAGCATCTGGAACAAGAATAGAAATGTGGGCAGCACAATAATTTTGATACAATTGAGTCAGGCCATCCACGAGAGCCGCCTCCCCGCCTATCTCTCCAAGTCCCTCCGCACCTCAGACCACAGTGGCAGGTAATTCTTCGCAAAGAGGTCCTCGTAATTTCTTGATACCTGTATCCCCAGATAGCGGAAAGAGTCCTGCTCCTCTCTAAACGGCAGCTCTCTAATATATTCCTCTTCCACCGCTGTTGGCCCCCACCACATACACCACTTTTATCAAGGTTAACTTTAAAGCTGACAACTTCCCATACCACTCCAGGCTGTCCAGAAGGCACAGCACTGATTGGGTCAGTGTGGTGATATATAGCATCTGCAAAGAGGCTAATCTTGGACATTGATCCCCTTATCTTGACCCCCCATAACCTCTCATCCTCCCTGACCCCCACTGCCAAAGGTTCCATAACCGCATAGAGCAACGGGGACATAGGGCCCCCTGTCTCGTGCCCCGTTACAGCGCAAAGGCCTGCAATATTTTCCCATTCACTACAACGCTAGCAATCGGGCTCGAGAACAGGGCCGCAACCCAGCCCTCCATCTTGGACCCATCCCTATATTCGAGAGGTCATCCCCCATGAAGGCCCAACTCACCCGATCAAAGGCCTTCTCTGCATCTAAGGCCAATAGAAGAGTCCCATCCCTATCTACCCCGGCGAGGTGATAATATGAAACGTCTTCCGCATGTTGTCGGCACACTGTCTATTCAAAATGACGCCCGTCTGGTATCCATGGATCAGCTGTGGAAGATAGACCTCTAGACATGACGTGAGCACTCTGGTAAACACCTTCGCCTCCACGGTTATCAGCGAGATCGGCCTTTATGAGGCACAGTTCACACAGTCCTTCCCCTCTTAGGGATTACCGCTATCAAGGCTTGAAGAAACGTTGGCGGTATGGTTGCCCCTATCACAATAGAGTTGAACAATTTGGCCAGGGCCTCCCCAAGCAGCTGCGAATACTGCTTATAAAAATCAGTGGTGTATCCGTCGTCCCCTGGGGCCTTCCCTGCCTTCAACTTCTGGATCGCTCCGATCATCTCCTCCCTTGTTATCTCTGCCCCTAGCATCTCCCCCTTCTCCTCCATAGGTTTAGGGAGCAGCAGACCCTCTAGGTAGGTACGCTTCTGCTCTGCCGTTGCCTCCATCGGCCTGGTAGTAAGTGGTGAATTGGGCCAGGATATC
Source organism: Ambystoma mexicanum (assembly GCF_040938575.1). NCBI lineage: Eukaryota > Metazoa > Chordata > Amphibia > Caudata > Ambystomatidae > Ambystoma > Ambystoma mexicanum. The sequence continues at coordinate 777,698,974 of NC_090939.1, read as the reverse complement.
ATCTCCCCTATCTGCCATTTCCCCATCCGCCCCTCTGAAAATCACCCTATTGACGTTTTATTTTCATGCTCTATTAGATGTGATGTTTTATCATAGCTGACTGACGTCACTGACTTTAACACTGCAGTTTATTACTGTATCCAGTAATTTAACTACGCTGCAGACTGTCCCAGTGATTATACTTCCTATCAAAACATCATTAAAGTACCTTACCGCTCGTCAAGAACCCTGTTCACTTTCCATTCTTTTCTCTGCTTAGCCCCGCCTCTTCATTCCAGGGCATAATAGCGCTCTTCCAACAGCCACCAACAGTTTTAAATATTTTCTGCCTCAGGCAGGGGCCCTTTGGGCAGTGCAGGGGTCCCTTGCCAACAGCCAAGACTCCTGGATACCCTACCAGGTGCGGGTACTCCAGTTGCGGGGGCCATAGTCCCAAGGACTCCCAGTGCCCATGCAGAGCATGGGGCACCGGTTGGGGAGGTCCATTGGTGATACCGGACCACGTAGTGGAGCTCTGCGGAGCTCCAAAAGCCAGTTGCAATCCTGCCCTGGCTGCAGGTGAGTGTCAGGTTGCTAGGCAACCGTGCAAGACACCCTAGGCAGTACGGCTAGGTTGCTGGTCAAAACTTATCCACTCAAGGGAGAGGAAAAGACAATGCTGCAGTGAAATCAGGTGGATGATATTCTCCAGAGCTTGGTGGAAGTCATTGATGGCACCAGAAAAGGCACGCGACTCAGCTTTAGATCTGCCCCCTACTCTTGTAAACAGCAGAAACAGCCCTAGCAGGGCGGAAGTCAGCAATAAAGGCAGTTAAAGAAGGCTCTCATCCAATTCCAGTTTTGCAGGCAGTCAGAAGCCAAGTGGAGTTTATGTCAGACCCCGCCTACAATGCAGTAAAGGCATCTGCAATGTCCATGGGCTACACACAAGACCACATTTTTTTTTTTTTGGTGGGGGGGCCCTGGACCCCGTTTTTAGGCCAAAAACCATTAATTTTACCTGTACCAAAACCCCAAAAAATAAAAACATTAAAAAAAGGCATTCAGTCTTTTTTTTTTTTCGGTCCTTCTGACTCGAATGTATTACGGTCGATCCTTTTGTTTTCGAATGAATGACTGCCTAGTATGATGTTTCTATTCGAGGCCCATTCGAGGCCCATTTGTCATCCAGAGTTGGTATGTCTCATAGGTAAGAACTGGGCCGAGGAAGAGGGACATGGAAGTAATGCTTGGATTACTTGCTGGTAATCTTCATTAGTCCTAGTCGTACTCGTCCTCGTTCCAGTACGTTCATCCCATTACTTCCTCCCAATTGATAATGTGATGAATGGGCCTTCCAGGGCAGTTGGTAATAACTGTTGTGGCTGGTGGAGGAGGGCTATTATCTCCTTGAGGGACGAGGTGGGGGCAAGCAGACAAAATAATGGAACATGAAAAATTCTCCTGAGTGGTAAGGTACCTCATAGGTAAGTACTGAGACGAGGAAGGGTAGGAGGAAGGGCAGGACTAGGAGTAATGACGATTACCACTAAGTAATCTGAGCATTACCTAATAACACCAAGCAGGACGGTTGTAAATCTTCTCTTATTTTGTCAGCAGACTGTACATAGTGGTTTCAGACGTTATTTGTAAAACATACCATTTATTTTATTTTTCAGCATCACAGCCTATACAAATTATTTTGTTTTATACAGCACAGCACAAATTCCGGGTTTAGAGCTCTACTCTCTTTCATTAGAGACACGTGCTATGTGCAGTGCGCTGCAGCACACCTGTCACAATGGGATGGAACAGAAGCCAATAGTAACTGGTCCATCGTCTGCGTGATGAAGAATGATAATAGCTTAATCAGCTCACACAGTACCATATACCGTGTCATTTCATCGCCTGCAATTTCATCCCCCGTTATTTTAACGTGTACATTCCAACGAAAATGCACGCTTTTTTTTTATGGGGGTTTCCCCCCCATCCGCCCTCCCACACTTATTTTTGGCTATTGCCTACCCGCCCAAACCCTTATATGCCCTTTCCCACCCCCCCTAAAAAATTCGATGAGCATATTTGTTGTAATATGCACGTTAAAATGCCAGGGGATGAAAATGCAGGCGATGAAAGGACGTCCTACCATATTATTTGCTGAAAAGTGGCAGAATGAGTTTCATACGCTCAAATTGTACCTCACAGCTTACATAAAATATTCATTCTGGATCCAGTTTGCATTTGAAAAAAAGTCATTCAGTGCATGGACTGAGTTGCCTCAGCATGGACTTGCTAAATGCAATTCGAGTACAACTAGTTTGCGGTCCAATGTGTGTCCTCCATGCCTATGTGCCTTGCATCACCACTGCTGGCACCGGGCTTATATGTCATTTTGATTGACATAACATTTACAGAAAAACACAGATTTTCTTGGCTGGTATAGGTCTTACGCACGCTATACTTTTTGAGGCTGGCTGGGAAATGGGCAGCCGCAGAAGTCACAAGGAAAGCAAATGAGTGCTGAAGGAGTTATGTGTGGGGTCGAGAAAGATAAGGTGGGAGGGAAACGTGAAATAAAGGCCGTGCATTTGTAGAAGTGTTTTTCATGTTTTATTCCGAGCGTTCTATAAAAGGTTTGTCTTGTTAGAGTTAGCGATTTACAAAAGACATTTTGCGTTTTTTGCATGTTTCTACATCCCGAGCATGTGGCTGGAAGCAATGTGCAATGTATGCATCGCCATCGGGAGAAATAGAGAAAAAGGAGAAGAGGAGGGCTGCGGGAGCACAGAAAAGAGAGGGCACATTAAACCAATAGCAACGGTTGAAAACAGAGGGGCACATTATACCAATAGTTACAGTTGAAAACAGAAAAGCACATTAAATCTGTTAAAACAGTTAACAACATGGGCATATTAACAGGCCGATTCATGTAATTCCCCTCAAAAGTATCGCACGCGGCTGGGGCACAGCGTGCATGTGTGAATGTCTGCGCCAGCCGCGTGCAATAAAACCAATTCCCGCGCACAGCGTATTCATGGATTCTCGCCTCCAAAAGCAGACGTGGCGCAGAGTGGCGCAGCGACCCTGCAGCAGCGGCAGTTACGCCCCCAAGAACGCCCTCGCGCAAGGAAAAGCCATCAAGATCGCAAAACCATCGCAAAGGGCTGCGCCAACACTGTACCAGTTTACCGGACTGGCAAAAGCGGGGAACGCGTATTACGGGTGTCGGGAACACGCGTGCGCGAGAAGATTCACACGCGATCGGGCCAGGGGGAGCGTGTGCGTGTATTTCAGGGGTGCGCGAGAAGTCCTACACGCGAATGGCCTGGGTGCGTGTATTCCAGGGGTGCGCGAGAAGTCCTACACGCGAATGGCCTGGGTGCATGTATTCCAGGGGTGCGCGAGAAGTCCTACACGCGAATGGCCTGGGTGCGTGTATTCCAGGGGTGCGCGAGAAGTTCTACACGCGAATGGCCTGGGTGCGTGTATTCCAGGGGTGCGCGGGAAGTTCCACACGCGATTGCCCTGGGCGCGTGTATTTCAGGGGTGCGCGGGAAGTTCCACACGCGAATGGCCTGGGTGCATGTATTCCAGGGGTGCGTGAGAAGTCCTACACGCGATTGGCCTGGGTGCGTGTATTTCAGGGGTGCGCGGGAAGTTCCACACGCGAATGGCCTGGGTGCGTGTATTTCAGGGGTGCGCGAGAAGTTCCATAGGCGATTGGCCTGGGCGTGTGTATTACAGGGGCTCGCGGGTGGTTTCACACGCGATCGGGCCTGGGGGAGCGTGTGCGTGTATTTCAGGGGTGCGCGAGAAGTTCCACACGCGATTGGCCTGGGCGCGTGTATTACAGGGGCTCGCGGGTGGTTTTACACGCGATCTGGCCTGGGGGAGCGTGTGCGTGTATACCAGGGGTGCGCGGGAAGTTCTACACGCGAATTGCCTGGGTGCGTGTATTTCAGGGGTGCGCGGGAAGTTCCACACGCGATTGCCCTGGGCGCGTGTATTTCAGGGGTGCGCGGGAAGTTCCACACGCGATTGCCCTGGGCGCGTGTATTTCAGGGGTGCGCGGGAAGTTCCACACACGATTGGCCTGGGCGCGTGTATTTCAGGGGTGCGCGGGAAGTTCCACACGCGATTGGTCTGGGCGCGTGTATTTCAGGGGTGCACGGGAAGTTCCACACGCGATTGGGCTGCGTGCGTGTATTTCAAGGGGGCGCGGGAAGTTCCACACGCGATTGGGCTGGGCGCGTGTATTACAGGGGCTCGTGGGTGGTTTCACACGCGATCGGGCCTGGGGGAGCGTGTGTGTGTATTTCAGGGGTGCGCGAGAAGTTCCACATGCGATTGGGCTGCGTGCGTGTATTTCAGGGGTGCGCGGGAAGTTCCACACGCGATTGGCCTGGGCGCGTGTATTTCAGGGGCTCGCGGGTGGTTTTACACGCGATCTGGCCTGGGGGAGCGTGTGCGTGTATACCAGGGGTGCGCGGAAAGTTTTACACGCGATTTCAGCAGGGTACGTGTATTGCAGGGGTGCCGGGGAGTCCTACATGTGATTTGCCAGTATGGGTCCTCCCAGGTGTTCCCTGTACACCCTCCACGGCCCCTGCAGGCAGCCCACACCACAGGGGACTACCCTGCATCCCTGGTCATGTCCCGCAGGCAGCCCACCCAACATGGGCATGCCCCCCAGCAAAGGCACATGTCTCCTTGCACTAATGATCACCAACTCATGTCCCCTTGCACCCCCACCCCCAGAATTGCGGGGCACCTGCCAGCAGGCCCCCACCCATGTCCAACTCATGTTCCCCACCACCCCCACCCCCCAGCACTGTGGGGCACCTGCCACCAGGCCCCCACCCATGTCTCCCACCACCCCCACCCCCCAGCACTGTGGGGCACCTGCCAGCAGGCCCCCACCCATGTCCAACTCATGTTCCCCACCAACCCCACCCCCCACCGGGCACCTGCCACCAGGCCCCCACCCATGTCTCCCACCACCCCCACCCCCGAGCACTGTGGGGCACCCACCACCAGGCCCCCACCCATGTCCAACTCATGTTCCCCAGCACCCCCACCCCCCAGCACTGTGGGGCACCTGCCAGCAGGCCCCCACCCATGTCCAACTCATGTTCCCCACCCCCCACCCCCCAGCACTGTGGGGCACCTGCCAGCAGGCCCTCGCCCATGTGCAACTCATGTTCCCCAGCCAACATGTCATCACAATCTAGATCCCTGGTCCCTATGGTCAGCCTCCAAATGCAAAACACCGACCCGAGTATCGCATCCACCCACTCATAATTTGCAATTACATCACAGAACACCAATTGCAAGTTCCGAAACAAACACATCTCCCTCACATACACCCAATGGGTGTCAGTGAATCTCAAAACACATATCATGAAATGCATGAAACCAATGAGATACCACACATTGAAGTTCACCAAAAAAAATATGTATTAAAGGAAACATAAATAGAATAAAAAATGAAGAAACAGAAATGTGAATGTACAAAAATTAAAAGAAGCATGTCCGTGAAAAAAAGCAAAACCAAAAATAAAATTCCAAAGTAATGTTGTCCAAAGTCAATGTCCACAAAACAAAATCCAATGGGAAATAAAAAAGAAAGCCATTGCTCCATGGTTAAAAAGTGAAAAAAAAATACAATCCAACAGTGAACTATGTACATGGGAACAAGCCAGGGTCCATTATCCCAACAAAAGAAAGGAAACCTATCTAACTACACTAACTAATAAAATAAACTATATACAAAAATGTGGCCAATGTCCGAAAGGTCCAAATAAAATCAAAACAAAAATGAAACCTAACACTACCTACATAACTATGTACAAGGGCAGCGGGCTAGTTTCACGGCTCACTTGTGGATGTCCCGGGCCAGGGCATCATCGAACTCCTCCTCAATGTCCAGGAGGCGGTCCTCCTCCATGTCCCAGAGGGTCCGCAGGGCCGTCGACGTCTCCACCTCCAAACCCCTGCGGATTGCCTCGAGGCACTCAGCCCGCCTCAGGGCCCTCCGCATGGAGTTCTCCGCCCTGACCATTGTGAGCCGTGCCTCTTCCGCCCGCTGCCGCTCCGCATCTATGGCGTGGCCCAACCGCTGCCACACGGAAGACACTCTCTGTCCTGCGTCCTCCTGCCCTCCGGCCGATGCCTGCCCCTCCGATGTTGAAGGCCCCGAGCCTTCATGGCTCCCACCACGTTGCTGCTGCTGCTGTGCCTCTGCCCGTGCACTGCCTCCTGCTGCCTGCACATCCTCCGCCGGCTGGGGTGCAGTCGTAGATGTGGCCACCCCTGCTGGACGTCCGACTCCCGACTGTGGCAGGGATGCCTCCTCCACCAGCCTGGCCGCACCGTCAGAGGCAGCTCCACAGGGAACCCAGGTGACTGATGGGTGGGAAGATGGCACAGAGGACGACTGGCGCGTAGGGGGTCCAGTTGAGGAGGGGGTCGTAGCAAGCCCCATCAGACGGAGGAATCCGGCCTGGGTGACCTGTCCCAGCAGGCTGACGTGGTCAACGAGCCATTCGAGATGACGTGCAGTCTCTTCATGAAAAGACTGCAGGTCACCTCGCATGGCCGGTTGACGCAACGCCACACCAGCCAGGACAGGCTCAACCCGGACCTGGATAGCCACGTCCGCAGGCAGAGGAAGGCCAGTTGACGTGAGCTCATCCCCTGCCTGAAAACGGGTCTGGACGTAGGCATCCCTGCTGGTGCAAGATGATGCAGGGACAGGATCAGGGACAGGATTGCACACAGGCACCTCTGCGGCGGCCTGTGCTGCTTCCTGTCCCTGGTCCTGCACTGCACCACTAGCACCAGTGGGATCCCCACCTCCAGACCCCGTCTCTGGTTCTTGCACGGCCTCCTCCTCCACCAAACCCCCCACCAACCTGGATGACTCCGTGCCATCTTTCCCTGTTGGGCCCTGTGGGGTCCCAGCTGCCCCTTCTGCTGCCGAGGAGTCCAACTCCAACCTCCGCCTCTTGGACCCTCCCCCCGGCAGCTGCGGCCTGGGACTCCCCGACGAGATCACAACATGGGAGGGGAGCCGGGCCTTGCGTCGCCGGCTGGCGGTGGGATCCCCGCCGCTGTGCTCCACAGCACCTTCTCCGCCCTCTTCATCAGTTGACGCTGCAGACAGGGAGAAACATAACACAGGCATCAGGGCACTGTACAATGGACACATACACACATGACAGTTGTACATGAGTGGCATTGGCAAACCTCAGACATGTCATCACAATCCCCAACACACATGTCATTACAACTCGCACACATGAGCCATACCACAGCCATATCGCAACTGCCACCACCATCCATACACATACAACAGCATGATCAGCCAAAGGTGAGCCAGACATCACATGCAACACAGGAAGTGCACCACACATGTACACACACCACCACACTTGCATGCATGTGTACACCTCTGCCAAGTGTCGCAGTGTTCAGACGGGCATCCATGTCACATCAGCCAATCAGGCTTCCACATACCGCTGTCACATGCATCCATGTTGCATCACTGTTGCACCCTTGTCAAATACACACACATGCACATGTACACAGTGCTGATACATGCAGCCAAAAACAACATACATGCGTGGCATCACGGACATGTCTACTTACATACACATTCATCCAAACATGTGTGCCCACACAACTGCATTTGGCATGCAAGCCTACACACACAAGCACCATCCATGTCTCACACATTCCAGCCCTCGCATGTGTCAGCCCCACGGCCCTGTACACCCCCACCCATACTCGACCCCATACAAACAGAGGTGCAACCTGCACACTACTGAATAATCACCACACGCACTGCTCACAATCAGGATGCATGTACACTCACCGCTCGACTCCAGACGGGTCTGCCTCTCAAGGACCTGGACGTGGAGCGCTGGGGATATGCGTTCCAGGACCCTCATCTGTTCTTCCGACAAGTGGCCCCGGCGCCACTTGGCATCCGCTGCCTTCAGGAGGCGCCGGCCTTGTTCAGGGTCCTGGACCTGAAGTCCTCCCAGCGCTTCTTGACATGTTGTAAGTCGCGGACTGCCACCCCCTCCGCGTTGATGGCAGTCACGATGTCAGTCCAGATCCGAGTCCGTCCTTCCTTGTCGGCGCGGGAACTTCTGAAGAGGGCATCATACTGCCCCAGGACTTGCTCCACCAGGACACCAACTTCGGTGGCACTGAAGCTGGTGCCTCTCTGCCTCTCTGGCCGGGGGTTGTCAATGGTCTCAGATGGTGTTTGCCCCGACATGACAACCCCAGAGGCAGGAGTGGGTGGGCAACTGGGTCCTGGGGCTGGGCTGTGGAGCGATGGAATCCCAGTCGGGAGTCTTCGGTTCCAGCAGGGGTGGTCACAGCAACAGCACCCCTGGCTGATGTGCAGGCAGCAAATGGCAGGGCACGTGGGCAGCAGGCAGTCAGGCAGCAGCAGATGGCAGGTGGGAGCGTGCTCGGGGCTCTGTGGGGCAGTAGTTCGGCCTTCTGGGCAGGAGCGTGGTCTTCCGTGTGCTTACGCGTGGCCAGCTTGATACGGAGTGATTTGGCACGTGAAAATTCTGCACGTCAGCGTGTGAATCGAGGAAAGGCCCTTAGCGCATAAGCGCGTCAGCACGCATACGCGATTCCATTGGACCAAAGGCCCTTAGCGCGTATGCGTGTCTGTGACGTATCGAGCACGGGCGTTGCTTTTCGTGGGGTGCGGTGCGTGTGTCTTGCAGGCATTGGGGTTCACACGCTATTACTTCACAGCGGGTGTTGGCTACGTGTTCTTCTACACGCAAGGCAGACGGTGAGTGGTACCCCGCTCCCCCCCAGGCCCGATCGTGTGAAAAACTTCACGCGAACCCCTGGAATACACGCACACGCTCCCCCAGGCCCGATCGCGTGTGAAAACACCCGCAAGCCCCTGAAATACCCGCAGGCAGCCCAATCGTGTGTGGAACTTCACGCGCACCCCTGAAATACACGCACACGCTCCCCCAGGCCCGATCACGTGTGTAAACACCCGGGAGCCCCTGGAATACACGTACCCTGCTCCCTCAGGCCCGATCGCGTGTGAAAACACCTGCGAGCCCCTGAAATACACGCGCCCAGGCCAATCGCGTGTGAGAAGCTTCTCGCGCACCCCTGAAATACACGCGCCCAGGCCAATCGCGTGTGGAACTTCACGCGCACCCCTGAAATACACGCACACGCTCCCCCAGGCCAGATCGCGTGTAAAACTTCGCGCGCACCCCTGAAATACACGCACACGCTCCCCCAGGCCCGATCGCGTGTGAAAACACCCGCGAGCCCCTGAAATACCCGCACGCAGCCCAATCGTGTGTGGAACTTCACGCGCACCCCTGAAATACACGCACACGCTCCCCCAGGCCCGATCGCGTGTAAAACTTCGCACGCACCCCTGAAATACACGCACACGCTCCCCCAGGCCCGATCGCGTGTGGGCCTTCTCGCGCGTGTAGGACTTTGGCGCACATTTTTTTCCTGTGAAGGACGCTACCGCCTGCTTTCGTGTGGCAGACATGTATGGGCCTGTGCGCGTCTTTGGCCGTGCGCTGTTTCTCCCTATTCGTTTCAATGAATACGTGTTGTAGGCGAGCGTGTGGGCGTTCTGCGCACTTGCCTCCTGTACTTCCCCCGTGACGCCCACATTTTCACGAGTTGTTCCCCATTCTGCGTGTGACGCCCCGTGTTACGCCTACTTTTATTATGTGCGCCGCGCTATGTGCGAATTCGCTGTGGCCTTATCGCACGGCGTTCCATGACCTGTGCGCCAGCGTGCGCCGCGCACTTTTTCAGCGCACATCCCACATTTCGCGCGTGCACGGACTTCCATGAATAGATGTGCGATGTTTTCTGTGTGATAATCGCACTTGCACTGCGATAATCGCACTTGCACTGCGATTTTCGCTGTTTCTCTGCGAATCGCACGTTTTCGCACGCGTGCGCCGTTTTTTCGGCGCACGTTGAATCCATGAATCGGCCTGTAAACCTATAGCAATGACTGAAAATAGAGTAGGATATTAACCTAGTTGAAACAGATTAAAATAGAGTGGTGCATCAAACCCTCAGCAACATTTGAAAGCAGGGGGCACATTAAACCCTTAGCAACAGTCGGAATCAGAGTGGCACATTAAACCGATGACAACAGTTGTAAAAGCGATTGCTCATGAATCCTATAGAAGTAGTTGCAAAAGAGTGGGGCACATTAAGGCTGCAACAGCGGTCAAAACAGAGAGGAATTTCGAATTTTAAGTCTGTAGCACAATTTAAAAACCTAGTAACACATTAAGGGCTCGATTCATGGAATTATCTGCGCGGAAAATAGCATACTTGCATGTGCAACTGCACGCAAATCCGCCCTTGTCGATCCATGGAATCAAATGCGCAGTACTTTTCTCTGACTTGCGTGGAGTTCGTGCTGGTTCGAGACGTCTGTGCTGTTGGGTGTTCTGACCCACGTTTGGACTATTATGCTACAACATTTGGTGCTGTGGGCTTAGGAAATCCAAGATGGCCGAAAAAGCCCACATGTGCGCCAGAATCTATGAAAACCGCGCAGTTTGTGCGCACACCAAAATGGTCGCCTGACTTGCCAACCCGGTGCGGGTGTGCTGGGTCAGAAGAGCCATGAGTGAAATGGGGTGCCAAAGAGAAAAACAGCAGTGCCTGTTCGCTAGAAAGCACTTTAAAAATCACCCTTTGTTTCTCTGAAGGCAAGCTCAGAATGCCCATTTCAAACATTGCAGAATATCCAACAATCTCACTGAACACCAGCAGACATTTGACAGAATAAAGTCTTGTGGGCATACAAAATCTGGAAAGAGGATGAGCCTAAAATAATGTTCATAGCAAAACTGGCTGAGCTGTGGATTTCAGCAGTTTAAGTAAATTTGGACTGAAAGACACTAAAAATCTAAATGTTTAAAAGAAATGAGTGACCTACTTTTGAGTGTCACATAGGTTTCAATTGTTAAAATGTCATAGTTTTGAACTTAGAATCAGCATTCTAGCTGCATGTGTAAAAAATTGTTAGTTTATTTGAATGCAGGAAACTGGGTAACTAGAAGTGACATTAGCTGGGGCCGGGCTTAAGGAACTGAATTCTGCCTGACATCTACCCCCACAGGAGTTAAAACCTGCTCAGCCACTCTTCCCCTTGCCAAAAGGAGTTGTCACCTCTCTGATTAGATTAGGGGTGGAGCAGCTACAGGGAGTTGAACAAAGGCCTGTCCTGGGCCCAGGCAGAGAGTTTATTGGGGGGAGGCCATAAATGGCTTCCTCTTGAACAATGGGCCTTCCAGGGCCCAGGCAGATGGTTTATTAGGGGGACCGTAAAATAGCTTCCTCTTGGCAGAAGCTGGGAGGGGCAGGGTCTCTGAGCTTGGCAGAAACTGGATAAACTGGTTTCTACATCATGTGACCTGGGAAACCACACCCCTTTGGGGCCAGAACATAAATCTAAAAAGATGGATCATTCATAGAGCGGACTTGTGAAAATTTTATAAGTGATATCATTATTCTTGTGATTTTTCTGTGCACATTTGAAGACGTGTTAGGACCCGGTGGTATGTTCAGGGGGGTTTTTAGCGGAAAAGAGGATATTACTCTAAATGTATGTATGTTAAAAATCTGACACTCCACCACCTAATGCCCACATGCTTTGCGAACATTTGTGTAAATGCGGGGACAAATCCAATATTGGTAACCCGACCAAAAAGTGAAATATGTTGCCATTTTTTAACCCAAGCTCCTAGAAACGACAGAATTGGAACAGGGGCTACCATCAGTAAATGCATGATATGTGTATGCAATGCCAAACAACTGTCTATCGGGGAAGTATGTATTAGGATCAGATATAGATTGTGTGTAAAGTTGACAGGGGTGGGTTCTCTGTATCATAAACAGACCTCATCAGGATGACACTTCAGTTCATTCCCCCAATCAAGGGGAAGAGGAGGAAGTGGCCAATGACAAGTGGAGAGGGGTAGGGCCTAGAAAGCTAGCCTCTCCACCCACTTTCAAAACACATAAAAGCAGACAGTCAGGACAGATAGGGACATTCTATTCCATCTGCTGCGGGACGCTCTGCCGGGAAAATCCATACTTTACCTCCATCAACCTCCAGAGAGCCAACATAGAGGCTTCAATCTATCCACCTTCAGAGACCAAGACTTTACCTCAGAATTTGTAGCAGAGAGGTCAACTACAAGCTAAATCCCTCTTTAGCAGGCCTCCAATCATTGCCACTATTCACAGCCAGGCGAGCTGTTTGAATTCTTTGCAAGAACTCTTGCCATTTGGCAGAGAGCGGTGTTGTATCCAGAGAGAGACCAGCTGAACCGGAGACCGCTGTATCCGGACCCACAGACCTGATCAGAACCAGAGACCCAGACCAGACCAGCAGAGTAGAGCTGACTCAGACGCTGTGCGCAGAAACCGTCCGTGGCGAGTGAAGAAAACCTGTTGACCAGATCCGTGGCGAGGCCCATTCCTTTTAAAATTATATTGTGAGTACCTAGCAGAACTGTGCAGAACCAATCTCTTAGTTAAAATAATATAATTCAATCTATTTTAATCTAACCAGAACTGCCTCCTAACTGTCACCTGTCATTTGCAAAGCTGTCACTTGTCATTTTCTAGCTGCAAGCTGTAACCTGTCGCTTTGAACTTTTAAAATTTCAAATCCGAAAAACTACCTTTATTTAATCGTCCGTATCTCTGGAACCGTTTGGGCTAGGTTTAACTTTCCTCTGAAAGCTTAGAATCTCAGCTTTTCAACAAGCCTAGAACCGACTTCCTACTCCTCATACTTTTGCCGTGATCACGATTCTCGCACTTGCGAATTTTACCGCGATTTGCAATTTGGTTAAAAATCCAGCCACGTGTGAAAACAGCAGCTTCATTGCTTTCCTTTGCCAAAAATTCGTTTAACCTGCTAGTTACTCCTAGATCCTTGCTAAAGTGAGCCTGAACTCATCCCAAGTATATTTCACTCACCCTGAACCTCCTGAAGGGAATTAAAAGCATTTTCAGCATATTTCTCACTGCATTGTCACCATATTCAAAGCATTTTGCCTGTGTTTCAAAACTCCTATCTGTTGTATAAGCTGCTGGGGGGGAATTGAACTGAATTCTATTTGATTGCATTCCTAAGAACTGTGTCATCTTCATCTCCTTACAGTGCATAAAAGGGGGGGGTGAATTGTCCAGAGAAAAGTGATTACATTGTTTTGTTGAAATCATATTGAGTATTTCTGTACTGCAATTTCATTCCACCTTGCATCCATTTGAAACCATAAAAGTATTGTTGCTATCTTATCCATCCTATAACCACTCATCATTGATTATAAAGAAGTGTGCTAGTGCCAGACTATCCATTATTGATTACTGCTCAGACTAAGTGTGATATTCAATTATTAATTTATTATAAAGTGTAATATATATATATCTATTGTTTAAATTATCAAATAAACCTTTTAACTTGCAAAACAGAACTACTTCTTGGCTCAGTGGGGTCAGGGGGATTCCAAGAGAGGAGTGTTATATAGGGGTAGTCATCCAGAATGCATGAACTGGACATAAAGATATATCAATAAGGGTTTCCATTTAGTATCCCAGACTAGGCATTGATTTAGCTGTAGTGTTGAATTGAATCCTCTTACAGTGCAAGCCGTTGAGGGGCTTGCGGGAGACTCCAAGCAGGGCATGGCTTGCTCAGAGGGCAACGACGGGGGCAGACCACCAAAAATGGGGAAGATCTTGGGAAAAAGTAGACGCTCCGAGGAACGACCTGCAGACATTCCCTCGCACACCCACAATTGAGCCTCACAAGACATATTCATGGATTCGATTGCGCAGCGTCTCGGCTAGGTAATGGCCACGCAGGTCCTTCATATGCCACCCGATGGCAGGCATAAGTACACTTGCTTGTAGGATTTGCAGAGTGCTGGTGGGGTTGCATGTCGGATTTCAGTGTGTGTACTCAATCGGGGTTCCGATGTAACTTAGGGGTGCACGTAAGCAGTTTAGCGGGTTGCAGGAATGTTTTACGGGGGTTCACATGCAGATTTATTGAGTTATTGCTGAGTTATGATTTTTAATATGCATGCTGTCTGGGTGCTGGATACGGTGACGGGGGACCCCGCACAGGGTACCTGAGTCGCAGGCCTGCTTACTGGGGACCACACGCACCGTTTGAAGGGCATGCAAAGGTTGCTGTTCTGGCTGTTTATGCTTTGCGTTTGGGCGTGTCAGGGGGCTTTCCAGGCACGACTTGCGATTACAGTTACTTTGCGCAAACAATTCCATGAATACGTGGGGCGTGCATTTTTTATTCTGTGCACAGGCTCAAGCAGTGTCCTTCTTGGCGTGCGGCCCTTGTGGGATTCCTGCACACATTTTGATGAATCGGGCCCTTAATATCAGCGCAAGCTGGCTAATGTGTGCCAGCCAGTGCTGATATTAAAAAAAACCTGTGAGTGGCGTGCTGTCCTGTGCGGCATAGCACGCCAGTCACAGGGTTACTACGCCCATGCAATGTCAGTGCACCCCAAGTACTTCCAGGGCGTGCCAGCCCCAACTGAAGATGTGTCGGGAGCGCGAGACAGGTGAGTGCAGGAGATCAGCTATCAAGCTACTATATCTGCTGCATAGAGGGCTTCAACACATTTACAAACGTTTCCTTTTCAAAGAGGAACACTTCAAGGAAGAACAGAAACACGAAATCAATCATTTACACAGTCACCTGTATCGCTATCTGTAAAAAAAAAAATGCCTTCTTTGAAAATCCCTCCACATGTCTCTCCTTATCAGGACTTTTTCGTGCGTTGCTATGACTACGGCAGTAATTAGTTGTTTTGCCTTTCTTGCCGTTGTCATGCCTTGCTATGCCATGTTAAGATATGTAGTCTCAAGACTGTCTGTACTCCTCACCAACCTGCCCAACGAGGTCCCTAGCCACTCCTTGGACTGACATGCACTAATTCTATGTTGCAAAACACAACATGCATTCCAACTACCACTCTTCTTTTTCCTCCGTCATCTCTTATTGTATCCTTGCACCTGCCCGTCTGATTTTTCTTCTCTGGTCTCTAGCTATAGATCTACTTGAACTTTGCTTTCCATTTCCGTTTCTCTGCGCCATTCCCAAGTCCCCCTGACAACAGTCCTGTTTCTGCCAACTCTCTCTTCTAGGTCCTAAGCATTGGACTTGGTTGACGCCATCCAACAAATCTTCTCAATCTTTTTCTGATTCTCGTTGTCATCTTAAATCTGACTTTCTTTTTTTTTCTTTGTCATAAATGTAATTGTTTTTGTAATTTTCATCATGACAGTTAATGCATTAACTATATACAGTGCTTTGGTGAAATCCTATATAAATTCAGTAAAACTACAACTAAGCCACTCATCCATGGCAGTTGAACAGCCCACCCAACAGACATCGAACATCAAAACACTACACCTCAACAACCAACATTCATGCCACCCACTAGGCCACAGTATTCTAGCACTTGGGCACATGAGGCCCCTCCTTGGGGCAAAACTTCCTCTATGCTCATGACACAGGGAACACCTAGACACAAACTCACCTACAGAGCTGAGGGTACTTTCAATCTACGTGCATCAAAGCAACAGCAAAGCTATCTAGCTTTTTCCCTCTCGTCCCACTCACCTGTTCTACCCCGCTCGTATCCAGCAAAGCATCTGGACACCAGGAAAAGGGAAGCAGAGCTCTATAGATCCCAGTCATTTAACACAACACAACATGGAACTAAGAGAAATCCGCCCATTGTATTTAAGAAATCAATTCCCGGATTTAAATATGTTAAATAGTTGACACTAGTTTCCTCAACCTAAAAAGTATATAAATGACTTAATTCTCCACCATGCTAATCTTTTCCCCTCTCATTCGCCCGTTCCCTCCTTCCCCTGCTCCCTAGCAAACCCACTGAGTAATGTCTTCCCTATCCCCATGGACCCCCACAAGAAATCACTAACCTAGGCACTTCGTTTGCAATGTCCATCTTCTGCCTCCGTTACAAAGGTGTCAAGCAATTGGCAAGCAGATGTCTATCCTCAATGTGGACATATGCAATCTATCCATCCGGCTTTATTTCCTATCATAAAAGAAACAAAGGAACAATTAGACATGTCAAACCTGTCAAGTGTCACTAATTAGGTAAGATAAGTTGTTTAGTGTGCACTAGAGGTCATTCTAAGTGTGTAAGGAGAAACATGTATGTAAGGTGGAAATATGTATGTATGTATGCATGCATGCTTATGTTAGTATAAGAGTGTGTGTGGGCATGTGTGTGCACATATATAGCATCTCTGCAAGGGATTTACATATGGTTGGTCACATAAATCTCTTGCAGAGACTGCAGAACGGACCATTACTGGCATAGGTAGGTTTTCCTATCTATGCCAGTGATGGTCATTTTAACTTGCATGCATGAAGCGTGTGCCACAGCCTATCTATGCCGGTAATGGTCACAATAAATCATATGCATGAAGGCTGAATCGCTTCATGCATCCGATTTAAAGTGACCATTACTGGCACTGATAGATTCAGTTAGCAGCCTCTTGCATGCGATTTACACTGACCAACCTATCTATTACTGGCATAGATAGGTTGAGGCTGCAGCCTTATGAAAATGTTATAAAGTGTTCTGGTGTAGTACACTGTTGGTTACACTTCATTTACTGGATATTTTCATGTTTTACCCTAGAGAGCGAGCTGTACATTGCGTTGCTTTTTACCTTATTTTTTTTTAAAAATGATTCTGAGAAATGCATAATTTCAGCAGAGTACTTAAAAACAATTTGCAGGGGGAATCCCCCCAAAACCCACGCTCAATTTTTGGGGGCTCAATTGCTACGCTTGGTCACTTGAGCTAATTTGCTAATTTGAGTAAGCATTTAGAACCCTCTACTGAAAACATTCACCACCCAGCATGGGCTTGCCTACCCATGAATCATTTAGAAGTCTTGGTGCCCCTTCAGGAGCTAGCTGCCCCCTAACCCCCAGCACCAAAAGCTGCCTCTGCCACTACCTTCCATAAATAATCCATGTGCGTGAAATTCGAGGAATGGACAACCACTCGTGCATTAGATATAACAAGGGCTGTGCCCTCTGTAACTGGGCTGAGCCGCCACCATCCCGGCGATCAGGAGGACGGTGCCTCTCCTAAACACTGAATGGTCCATGATCTCCATGGCCCCAGTGCCACCTCCGATAAAGACACCAGGAAAGACTGCATCTCCCAGTTAAATCTGTGCAACTTAGGGGCTTGGCGGATGTGAAACCATGCCTCCTTCTCGGAAGCCCCAGAACACCCAGCTTCCCAGGAAATCAGTGAAAGAACTCCTGTACTAAATGGGGCCCATGAACATATGAAGCAGTTTCCCTGTAATAATTGCACACAAAATAATCCTTCAAGTCAACCAGATTGTATAGTCGACAAGACTCCCTGACAAAGCACAGGTGGAGGTTTGGTGGCGGGAATGACCGTAGTAGTCGGGTACATAAAGCTTTAAAAAAGAGACATGGAAAAGGGGGTGGACTTTCCATGTAGGAGGCAACTACAAACAAAATAACACAGAAGACACTATTTTAATTGTAGGAAAAGGATCTCAATAGCATGGGTGAGTTTTGTGTGTAGATTGTTTAGGGGAAGATGTTTGGATTATAGCTTTACCTTGTCCCCCACCTGCAGACCAGGTGCTGGTGTTTGTTTCTGGTCTTCCCACCTTATGGTCTGCTCATGGGCTGCATGTAAATCATCCATTGCCCGGTGATGTTCATCTTGAATTTGGGGTATCAAGATATCAGCTGATTGTACTGAAATGAGGAATATCGCCTGTAGAGTTATCAATTTGGGATGCAAACCATAGTAACAAAGGACCAGACTACACTTGATGGTCTGTTGTATGGCACTTTGGCCATATTTAGATGCTCAGTCTAGTTGTCCTAGGCTGCATTGGAAAAGCCCTGCAGGTATTGTTTCAAAGTCTGATTTGTCCATTCCTTTTTCCCATTACTTTGAGGATGATAGCCGGAGCTTAGAGCACGATGAAAGCCAAGATGTTTGCATGGCTGTTTGCAGAAAAGTGGAAGGGACTGAAGACCAGAGTCTGTGGAAGAAATGAACCCGGCAGTGGTTACAAAATTCCACCAGCTTGTGTGGATCCCAGCCAAATTTAATCTCTGTGTGATCGGAAATCAATGAGGCTGGCCCTTGAGGCATGTTTTTTTTCAATGTAGCATTTTCCTGTCTAAGGAATGACACTTATAAGCAGCCCCTCGCATTTTAGTTCAATGAATAGTGTTGTGTCTATATTAATTTACCCCGTCAATATGAGGTAAGGCATGCATTACTTTTATTGAAGGAGATTGTGATATTTCAACTATGTAAAATGTTCTAAATATGGTATTCATAATTACAATGAACGTGTGTATACAGTGCCCTATTTCTGAAAAATATAAAAGTTAAGCAGACTATGATTATTTCCACAATACTCCCCATCTACTCAACTCTCTCAACCCCTCCCTTTGTAGTCCGTCCTATATGAAAATATAACATGATGTACAGTGTCATATATGGCATCACGTCAACGTTTCGTACCTGGGTTTATCGGGTGGGTTTGGAGCCTTGAACCCAATCTGGCAGTCACAGGTAGATGACAATGTGGCATGAGTAACCACCCTGGTACTCCCATGGTTTGGAAACAGGGTGCTCCCCATGCCACAAGATGACTTCCCTGTATTTACGTGGCAAAGGGACAGTGCAGAGCTCTAGCCACGGAAGCCAGTGGCAAAATCTAATCTTCTGGTTGAAATGGCAGTACAGGGCAACAAACTGGGGGGATATCCAGGAGAGGTCAAAAGGTAAGTAGGCAGGCAGGTGGGTACAGGGAAAATAGGCAATAGTATGGCAGCCAACACAAAGGTAGGCAGGCAATCAGGTAGTTTGGCAGGCAGATAGAGAAGCAGGTATGAAGAGAGACCATGGGAAGTTGGTGTTGAGAGAGGACAGCTGTTTTATAGGGCTGCTGCTGGATTCATTTGGATTGAATAAAGATATTCGAAGATAAGCCCTTTGCAGCCACTTAATACTGGCGACGAGGGCCTGAGCTTTGGCACTCGCCAGACAGTGTACAGCAGTATCTGCAGCAGTCCTGACACGGTTCAGAGTGGTAGGCAGCAATGGCGAGCCCCCACAACCACAGAGACAACAGAGGTATGTTGCATGCCTCAGAGAAATGGGTGCTTCAGATATAGAGGAGTTTGGGAGGGGAAGGCCCTGGCGCTTGTGATAGCAGTTTGGGCACGTGCATGTCTGGTCTGCGTGTGCTCAACATCAGGCAACATCCAGCGGCCTGTTGCCTAGCAACATGAGTGCTCTGTGCAGGCAGCTTGGTCATCTAGCTACGGGACGCATAGGCCCTAAGTCTCAGCGTGCGATCTCGATGGAGATCGAAGGATAGCATCTCTGGGAGTGGGCATGGCCAAAAACAGCAGCATAGCAGAGCTGACTACCATAGACAACAGCTCAGTTTGGAAAGTGAGATGCACTTGATTACAGAGGTGCAGCAAGTAGCATTAATGACAAACATACCTGGGCCTTTGTTTTTGCATGCACCAGGGGAGCCACCCCATCAAGTGGGTTGACTGGAAGGAGGGCGTTCTAAAATCCGCACATGAAGTGTACGGTGCAACCTTTGCATGGGACATTAAGGACTCCCTTTTAGACCATTGCTTGGGTCATGAAGGCCAAATAATATTTGAGAGATTGCCGCAACCTACAGATGTGGACAGTGTAGGTTTGTCTCAATTTGAAGTAAGCTTGCTGACATTGGACAAGCACTTTGTAGTCGAAAGAACAAAATTCTCGCCTGGTACCATTTCACCACAAGAGAGCAGAAGAAGAGCGAGACAATAGAAGAGCCTGTAATGGTACTGACAGGGTTAGCAATAAAATGTGGATTTGAACACTGCAGAGAGGGGCACTTGAGGGATCAGTAAATGATCCAGTGCTATAGCCAAATGATAAGAGCAGTACTATGGAGATAGGTTGATATAACTCTCGAACGGGCCCTAGAAGTGGCCTAGATAGTGGAACACACTGAAACGTGTATCAAGGAATTGGACAGCGATGCTGTAAAGGCTCAGCCAGATAACGTTAGCGCAGTTGAAAAGTTGGATAGGGGTAGCAAAAAAACCGTGAAGCAGCAAGTGGGGAAGGCTATAAAGAAGAGAGTGGAAGTGAAGCCAAAACAAAACATGAGAAATAGCAGAGCTGTGCTGTTCTTACTAAAAATTCTGGACAAAGCAGCCTTTCTGCAAGTCCAAGAATGAATCGAGGACAACCACCTCCTCGGTTTGCGGCAATCCGGCTTCCGACCCAGGCATGGCACGGAAACTGCCCTGCTCGACATAAAAAATCAAATTGACGATCTCAGAGACATCGGCAAACCCGTGCTCCTTCTCCTACTGGACCTATCCGCTGCTTTCGATCTGGTGGATCAGCAGACCCTATGTCACCACCTTTCCACTGCAGCCAATTTCTCCCCGAGGGCCTGTACCTGATTAACCTCCTTCCTACAGGACAGAGTCATGAAGGTTTTTTCTGAATCCTCTTGTGCCAACCCGAGTCTCATCAAATGTGGGGTCCTGCAGGGCTCTTGCATTGCTCCCACACTATACAACCTTTTTACAAGGCCGCTATTCAAAATCTTGGACTCACTGGGCATCTCATATGCAACCTATGCGGATGATACCCAAGTGCTGATCCCCCTCTCAGGTGACTATTTGGCCAACCTTGACACCCTCAATTCCATCTACTCTACAATCCAATCCTGGATGGCAGAGATATGGCTATGTCTCAATAGTGAGAAGACCGAACTTCTGTTAATCGGATCCTCATGTACCTTGGATAAACTGGGCAAGCAATACTCTTCCTTTACTGTTGACAACATCCCTATTGCTGTCTTCCAAGTAATCAAAACTTTGGGTGTGTACATCGAACCTGTCCTAACCATGAATAGGCAGGTCAATGCTGTTGCATCTGCCTCAGTGTACCATTCCAAACTTCTTAATGCAGCCAGACCCTTCCTCACCCAAGAGAACTGCCTCACCATTGCTAGGGCGATCATTGGCTCTAGGATTGACTACTGCAATGCGCTCTTTGTAGGGACCTATCGCAAGAAATTGGGCAAACTCCAACTTGCTGAAAATAACGCCCTGAGAGCCGCTACGGGCATATCAAGAAAAGACCACATTTCAGAAATCAGTAGAAAGGTCCATTGGCTTCCCATCAAGGAAAGGATTGTTTTCAAAACACTGGCCTTAAGCACAAATGCCTTCACGGGTTAGCACCACCTTACCTAGCCCACAGAATTGTCGCTCACACCACTTCCAGACCGTTGAGAGCAGCCTACGCCAACAGAATAACGGTGTCCATCTCACACAGAGTGCGGGCGGGTGGCACGAGCTTCCCTAACATGGCTGCTACCTTCTGGAACTCTCTCCGACCGGAACTCTGTCAGATTGACTCTCACGCAGCCTTCAGGAAAGCTATCAAAACTAGGCTCTTTGTATGACATGTCTTCCCTTGCACAGTCGTAAAGTGCTGCACACACTGTATGCTTCAATGTAATTTTAACTGTGACTGATCACTATGTAATTGATCACTATGTATTCAGTACTTTTCTTGGGCCGCATTCTTGTAACCCTAAATCAAGCCTTCATCCATTTCCTTTCACAGCGCCTCGATGCCCGAGGGCTGTAGTGCGCTCTATAAATTAAAAAATAAAATAAGAGGCGCTACAGGTGTGGGAGCCTCTACCATTTGGCCAGTGACAGGAGTTGTTTTGCTGTCCACATAAGGTGCAGAGAATGTGGACGGAAAGGACATATTGCGTGGTGCTGTAAGCAGCAATGGTCAGGATATTGCAAGTCGGTGCAAGAGGTCACGTCGCCACTCGGTCGGATAGGATTTCCCAGCTATGAGGAGGAAGATGAGATCTGCATGGTAAACACTGTTGATGCTTGTCTGAGGAAATCGAAGCTGTGATCTGTTAATAACGTGAATGGAGTGGATGTTAAGATGCTCGTAGACAGCGGCACAGACTAAACGTTGATGGGTGTAAACACATGGAGCAACAAAATGGAAAGTTGTACTCGACAGGAGGCTAGAGTGGGATAATAGCAGAGTTCAAAGCACAGTGACAGTTTAAGGAACGAGAAGCGTTAGTTCTGGAGCAAGTTACAAAACAAAGGGGAGATGTATTGCCCTAGGATGCACAGGTGGACCTGGGGATAAAACCGGGCCCTGATCAAAGTGACAAAGTATTCACAGTAGAAGGTGATGATGTGAAGGAGTGCCAGAAAAGTGACATTGAGAAGTGGTATCCCAAAGTGTTCGACAGTGGGACAGGATGCTTCAACAGGTCTGTGCACTGTAGAAGAGTTAAAGGAGGTGCTAGTTGCGGTGAAAGCAGGAGATGTTCCTTTAGCATTGAAGTGTGAAGTCGAAAATGAGTTGAGCAGATTAGGTGGAGGGGATTATTTGAGGCAGAAGTCGCGAAATGGACAAGCCTCGGTATTGGTGGTGCAGAAGAGTAGTCGGTATTGTGTACAGATCTCAGGGCTCTCAATACGTGTGTGTTACCTGATAGGTTTCCACTGCCTAAAATTAATGATTTACTATCTGAAGTTTCTGGGGCAAAGTGGTTTTCAGTGATTTATCTCAAATCAGCGTATCACCAAATTAGGTTGCATGACAGTTCAGTGGATTGACCTCGTTCATTATCACCCCTTTTGTGTTTTACAGATGCAAGAGGATGCCATTTGCTCTGATATCGGCCGGAAGTGTTTTTCAAAGGGTGATGTGTGTGTGTAAACTGAAGGGGCAGCCCTAGAGGCAGAACCTGAGGCTGAGGTATATAGTATATCACAAAAGGGGGTAGCCGCTGGACAAAGTTATAACATACTATTTTGTATGTTACTATTTAAAGCCAAATAGTTGTGGTGTTCTAAGAATTACCAGTGGTCCATGCTTGTGATGTAATCTAATGGGCCCTATGGGATGGAAACTACAGGCACATTACTTTGTACATGTATACACAATATTGTCAGGAGAAAAGGCTTTTTTTGATGCAAATTTATTACATAAAGCTTCTAATACCAGGACAGCAAAAAACAAAGTGAAACAACCTGGTATATTTATAAACAAGTAGATAGCATTATAGCATGTGTTTCAAAGGGTGATGGACAGGCTGATAAGGAGGAGAAAAGTGATAAGGTGCTACCAAGATTGCATACTAGTTTGGAGGAGAGACCGAAGTGAGCAGGATGAGAGTCTAAAAGGTGTATTGGGAAGTTTGTGTGAGGCGGGAGTAACCATCTCATTTGAAAAGTTTAGATTTTGAAAAAATGAAGTAGAGTACTTGGGACATGAGTTGTCCAAACTAGGAGTGAGGACAAAACATGATGCTACAGAGGCGGTGGTTAAGATGAAGTCGCCAAGTGCAAGGCAGAAGTACATGAGCATAGGACATGGGGGGGACAGAGGGGACAAATCCCCCCCACAATTTTAAGTGGGGGGATACAATGGCATTTATCACCCCCAGTTTCTGCACCAGTTTGTGTGTTTGTGACTTTTGTGTGTCTCTCTGCCGCGTGTGGAGTCTGCAGCCTGTGCAGTGATGAGTGCAAACTTTGTTCAGACAGCAGCAGTGCGGTTATTGGTAAAGATTCTTGTTACAAGTCAACAAGAACTCTGCTGGCGGCTGCTCGCAGCTCGCTCGTTCATTCCGCCTCCACTCCCCCTACCCCGCGCCTGCTCATTTGGAGCATCACGTGCCCAGGCCGGGCCCGGGGATCATACTGCACGTGCCCCTGCGACTCGAGTGCGTAGTGCACTGCTGCACAGCCTCCTTCTCTGCTTCCAGAAGAAGCCACTAGCCAGGCAGCAACGCATGCTCATGAGAGTGTGACTCTGACTGCTGCTGTGACGATGCCGGCTTGACTCGACGTCTGGAGTCCTGAGACTCGACGAGACCTCTTCAGCCTACTAAGGTAAGTCAAAGTCGCCCACCTGAGTGGAGGCCTGGCTGCGGCGGGGCCTGCATCGGGTTGGGTTGGACTTAGAATGGAGGGAGTATGCGGTCTGCCTGTGGGGAAAGAGTAGTGAGTGCGTGTGAGTGAAGCACGGGGATGTGTCGTGTGAATCATGGTGAGGTTGGACATGGTGACAAGTTCTAAAGGTATCAGGATAAGCTGTCTGCATCTCGGAGTGAGCTGCCAATATGTCAGGAGATGCTGTCAATGTACTCTGGGTAATGTGCCTATGTTCTCAGGGGGAGCTGTTTGTGTCTCGGGTGGTGCTCTCAGTGTTCTCAGTTTCAGGGTGCGCTGTCGGTTTTCTCGGAGAGAGCCGTCATTTCTACAGGGTGCCCTGTTGGTGTTCTCAGGTCTCAGTGTCCGTTTGGTGAGCGGGGCAGTGTCGGGGGGGGGGGTGGTGGGCGGATGGAATGTCAGAGTCTTGGGGTGAGCTGTCAGGGTTTCAGTGTGTGATCTCTTTAACTCAGACAAGCTGCCAGTTTCTCGTGGTGAGATGACACTGGCATCTCATCGCGGGTGAGATGCAACTGTCACAGATGAGCTGCTAGTGCCCTCGAAGGAGTTCTCGTTGGGAGCTTACAGAGTTTGAGATTTAGCAGTGTCCCAGGGTGAGATATCGGGTATGCGGGGTCAGAAGCCAGTGTCATAGGTGAGCTGCCATAGAGGGGGAGTTGTCGCTGTTCTGGGTGCAAAGCTGGCAATGTCATGGGCGACGTGCCACAGAGGGGGAGGTGTCAGTGTTCTTAGGGAGAGCTGGCAGTGTCGTGGGCGAGCTGCCACAGAGGGGGAGTTGTCAGTGAGTAGGGTGTCCTGGAAAGCTGACAGTGTCACGGGAGAGCTGCCACAGGAGGAGAGGGGCGGTTCTTGGTGTTCTCGCGTTGAGTAATCGGTGTTCTGGGGAGAGCTGGCAGTGACACACTTATGGTAAATATAGGGAGCACCCCACGGTGACTCCTTGTCACTAACGGCCCTCATTTTCTTCCCTGGTCCAGAATGTTCTGGCTCTTTTGGACCCCTTCGGTCCCTAGAGGAAGCTGTTGCCAAGGCAGGTGAGCAGGGAGAGCTCTTCACTGACAACAGCAAAACACATGAGAACATGGGTCTGATTAGTATTATTATACAGACTGTCATCTTGAATTCCACCCGTTTGACCTCTCTGGAAAGCATCAGCCACCAGCCATGTCCAAACTCCCAATTAGTGCAGAGACCTGCCCATTCTGTGGACACTGACGAGCTAAAAGGACGCGCTTTATATTCCATCAAAACCACTTCACAGAAAATGGGTACTTCCGTTATCGACCTCTTAACTTGGATGAAAGGCCCCCGTCATTCCCAGTCTGACTTTATGGCTCGTGGATTGTCCGACGTGGTTTGGTGGCACTGGCAGATGGCTTGCGAGGGTAACAATGGGTCGGGTGAGATTCTGTTCTGGGGAGATTGCCGGTGTAACTTAAGGATAAGGAAGCTGCTAGGTGATGGCGTAGATGAATGTGCTTGTGGCAATGCAGGCGGACAGACAGTATCGATTCTCTAAGTTTGTGGCTACATTGCAGTGCCGTTCGTTACGTGTTTTTTCAACATGACCATGCCATGGGCTTTGGCTGGACCAGCAGCAGGGCCGGTCTGGTCCTTTTCTTCCAGAGGCTGCTGCTTGTAGGGAGCTGGTGTACAGTACGACCCTAATGTTCTTGCGTTTTTTGTGCATTAATTTAACATGCAACTTCTGTTAGCTGTTCATCAAAGTCGTATCTTTTGGTGCACAGCGTTTTTGCAAGGTATCGTGCACAAACAGGAAGGGGCAGGGCATACACTGCTCATTTCATAGTTGGACGATTAGAAACTTCCTTCATTATTTCCATTTCCACATCTTGGGCCGAGCAGATTCAAATTGCAGCATTGACTAAATGTGCTCATAAAACCACAAATAGCTTTTAATCAAATAAAGGAGTTTTTCGATTGTTATTCAAATGTGTTGTCAGCATAAAAGCTGTTGTTTTATTTCATTATAACTACATTTTTCAGTGTGACATTTGTTAATGTGCGAATCGGAAGATAAGATCTATTTGCTCGTTTTGCAAAGAGCAGGCAAAACACAGGATTGAAGGAACACCTGATTCTTTGTAGAAAACCTGTTCATACTTATACACTCAATGATTTGAGATGGAAAATATTTTTTGCAAATGCAGTTTGTCCTTCTGCGGTCACTCTGTGTGTTCTGCGGGGGGTCAGATATCACAGTTCAGGACCCTTAGCACGGGGGAGCTGGTGGAGAGGTAAAGGGGAACGAATCAGACAGACTAGAGCATGCAGAGAGACAAGCTATACCCAGGACTTTAGGCAGGTTGGGGCAAACCTGGACAGAGCCCCCGCAATCTCTGAAAAGTGTTTCTGAGATGATGCGCTGCCATGGATCCCTAAAGTGCCCTGGTAGCCACAGCCAGTCAGGCTGCTAGAAGCCAAGGCCTTTTCTCTAAAGGTTCCACTGCAGTGCAAATAACAGCGCCCGGCCGGGGCAGAGCCCTCCTCATGTTATTGTGATATTTTATATGGCACTCAGATGCGACCTCTATCTAATGTGTGCTGCTTCCTATCGCTTTTAGAAACTGGAGTATGCTGCACCGCTATGGAGGACCGCTGAAGTAAAGCAAAGGGCGATATTAGTGCAACCGCGGGTCCATCTGCTCTTAGTCCCTGAAAGGAACCACACGTAACGAAGCTCCCTGTTGTATATCTGTCATGTGTATCCATGTGTGTGCAATTCCCTGTATCTCATTCTCCCCTCACCAATTTTGCCAGCTTGCCTTTGTGGGTTAAGTGGTATTATGGACGGGGGACAAGGGTCCTCTTGTGCCAAAGCGATGCTCTTCACGCAGTGAAACGCATGCACCTCCACGTTCCTTCCTAAACGCCCACGTAGGCTGGAGTTCTCGTTTTTCCCTAAAGAGGGGCAGCAGGGGGCACTTTGGGGAGATGCCTGAATGTGCACATTAATTTATAAGAGGCAAAATTGGAGAAAGGTAAGAGTTAACAATTAGCCCCTTGTCATCGTCCACCTTACCCGAGTCCTGGCTTTTTAGCCCACATCACTTTGCATGCTGGGACGTATAGTACTGTACTTATAGTAAGAGGGTTGTAAAGTTTGTGAGATTTGTGGACAAGCCAGGAATGGTGGGTGGACACCTACACATTTTGAGATGAGCTATGCTCAGGCCATGAAAGCCTTTTGACCTGGGAAGTGGTAACATTTTTACGTGAATTGACCCTTCTGAAGTGAGACGCCAAATAAAAGGATTTTGTACTCTGAACTGCTTTTCTTTTTCTTAATTTTCTTCTGTTTTCTTTTCTTCTTTTCTCTTGTTTTATGCAGTGATGATATATGTGATTTAATACGTACTGCTATTTTAATTTTGTGAAAAGTTGAGTTCTTTGACTGAAACACAATAAATAAATAAAAAAGCAAAGTCCCAAGGTGTCCCCTTAACCCCCCAGATTTTATGGGTCTCCTCGCCCCTGCTTCCACTGTACTGTCACATTGAGGGTCTATAAAGGTGATTGCCAATATGAAAAAGATAAGATACCGTTTGTAAATAGCTTTTGTCGTATTTGACTGTTAGGATTTATAAAGGGGGGGAGGGTGGAGTATATTTGGGGGATTTCCAATGTACAGATTACATGATGTAATTGGAAGCTTCACCGAAGGCTGCCATTGGAATGTAGAATGTGCGGAAGAATGTAGTGTATAGAAAAAAAGAGAGACGTTGGGAAGTTGGGGCTGAGAGATGGCAACCATGTTATAGGGCTTCTGCTGTATTTACTTGGATTGAATAAAGATGTTCGAAGATACGCCCTTTCCAGTGACTTAATAGTATGCAGGCATTCAGGTAGGTAGGCTGGCAAAGAGAGAAGCAGGTATAAAGACTTCGCAATGATTGGTAAAATAACAACAATAATATAAGGCAGGCTAACAGGCATCAGAAAAAAACAGTGGAAAGGAACAAAATGAATTCAGAAACAGGCAAGATTCTAAGAATATTGGGTGCTTTGAAGCAGTTGTTTCTAATTGTATAAGCGCCTAACAAATGACCAATGAATAAATAATTAAATAAATAAGTGAAACGTCAGGGAAAAATAGCAAGGAGAACCCTGGTGCCAGGCTAGTGGGAATGAGGCCGGACCCTGCGGATAAAGTTGCCATGGCAACCCTGGAAGCTTTTGATAGTGTGTGAAATCTGGATACGAGACCCCTGAGCACGTTCATAAGATCTAACATGGTAGCACCCTGTGTAAGAGGGCCACAGCCACCGCCTTCCAGACGAACGGGGGAAATGGTGCCTCTCCTGAACACTGTGCGGTCCAGGAATTCCCCGGCCTCGGTGTCACCTGGGGTGGAGACGCCAGGAAAGACTGTGACTCCCAGGTGAGGCTGTGTGCATGATGGGGTTCATAGGTATGCAAATTAAACCTGATTTATTTCCAGGGCATGGATGATAAGTGGTGTTCGGAGAAATTAAAACATAAATAAGGCTGGAGAATGAACGGGGGGCAGAGGGGAATGGCACACACATTATGAAGTGGAAACAGTGGGAATTCCCTTCAAAGGAAAATCTTCAGTAATACGTTGTAATACGTTGTGGCAAAACCAGTAGGTCTGTCTTTGCAAATGTAGTGGAGCAAGCCTTTTTTGACATTTGGGAGCTGTGACGGATCTGGGCAATTTGTTCCTCCTTCCAAGGGTGGATCGGAACCCTTTGGTGCTAGGGAGGTGAGCCCGGTAAGCAAGACCTTCTCTAGGGGTCTGAGAAAGTGGGACGTCACGGGGAGTGAATCCCCTCTAGAGGACAACGACTCCCATTCCTGCAAGAAACACCCTACAAAGAACACGTGTCTGCTTATGTGGCAATAGAAAAGACTGATATTATTGCTGTGGATTGGCATACCCAATATACTTACATTACACCCAGATAT
The DNA here is from genome assembly GCF_040938575.1 of Ambystoma mexicanum. Classification (NCBI taxonomy): domain Eukaryota; kingdom Metazoa; phylum Chordata; class Amphibia; order Caudata; family Ambystomatidae; genus Ambystoma; species Ambystoma mexicanum. The sequence continues at coordinate 777,669,864 of NC_090939.1, read as the reverse complement.
TTGGCTGAAGGCAATGCTGGGATCCTCCTGAAGGCAACAGCAGATGGAGATCAATGGGAATACAGTGGCAAGATAAAGAGACGAGCAAGCTGGGATGAAGCAAGAAAAATCCTACGCAGAGTCAAGACTCTGATGTGAGAACGACTTGGAGAGGCAGAGACGCACTAAACCACGTAGCCGGAAACCAAATCCCCAGCCTCCGTGCGAGAAGTAAATCAACTGCTGCGCCGGGGCGGAAAGGGAAGGTAAAGCCAGGGATAGAGACAGACGGGTACGTCCATGAGTTATGCAAACCCGAAAGCAAAAGGGGCTTAACAAAAGAGGGAAAGACAAGGAGCAGGAGAAATCAAAGGAGTTGCTGGAGCCCAAGAAAACCCAATTGCTGGACACAGGCGGATGCTCAAGAGAAACCCTGCTGAGATGGAGCAAAGCAAAGGGACAGAAGGCTTTGGGGAGCCCTAGAAAAGCAAGTCTTAAATTGAGCTGGAGAAACCAGAAGAGTTTCGGAGCCCAAGAAACACGATTTCTGGACACAGACAGACACCCAAAGGAGACCCTGCTGACTTGAGCGAATCAAAGGCTCAGAAGACTTGGGAGTCAAGAAGCTGGAGAAATGAAAGGAGTTACAGGTGCTCGAGAAACCTGATTGCTTGATACAGACAGGCACCCAACAGAAGACCCTAGTGAGTTGAGCTAATCAGAGGGCCAGAAGGCTTTGGGGAGCCCTAGAAATATAACTTGGAAAACAGGGAACCTAGAGGGTTCAATTACTCAATCCAAAATCAAGAACAATTTGAAAGACGATGTCCAAGCTCGTGAGATCGCACTAAGAGAATAATTTCTCCCAATAAGGAACTGGAACTATTGGATTGGTGTAAAAACATAAAACCTGTTATCTGAAGAGAGTACTGAAAACTTGATTTTGATAAACTAATGGAAAGTCCACGTTAGACTGATGAACAGTACTTGGGAGTAATCCGATTAGTGTTGGCCAGAAGAATACTGAGGGGAAGGGCTACTGCTCTGGCTACTTTTTATGTCACGGTTAGCTAAAAGTGGTAGGGTCAAATCGAGGTTGGGTTTCGGATTGATGAGCAACCTTTGTTTTCATTTTTAGGCAGGGAAATTCCTGCATAGCAATAGGCACAGATAGGCATTTGTTCTATATTTCACATAAGCACCTCTAGTCCAACTCCTTCTGGTTCACCACAGAGCTTTACAGAAAAATCCTTCCCTCTACATTTCCAAAGCAATATGCAGTGATGTTGCCATTGTTTTTTAACCTTGATGAAAGCTGCTAGGTAAAGAAACGTCATCATCACGCTTGTATCATGTTTACACTATAATGGAATTTAACTCTACCCGTGCCATTGTGTTTGAAAGGAGTTAACATGTATGATTGCTTTAATTTGTGAAACAAGATTTGAGACAATCCCTTAGCACCCTACTACGAGTTCCCTTAGCGGGTCCCTCCTTTAGCGCCTGGCCGACCAGGCCGTATGGACGGGACCCGTTAAGAGACATCAGAGCTAATAACGGTACTGTAATTTGCGGTAATGTTATTAGCACCTTCCCCATTCCCATTGAGCCATATGGGGGCTCAAATGGGAGTGCGGAATGGCTTTTTCAATGGGGACTTACCTTTCCCACAAAGCTCGGACTACACTGGTAAGTCCCCATGGAACCATACTGGTGCCGGACCCGTTATTGGAGGCAGTCATGGCGCAAATAGCGTCATGACTACCTCCAATCTCGGAATGAGGCCCAATGCCTGTGAATTATATCTTCATTGTGATTTAGGCCTAACTGTGCCGCCAGCATTGTTTGTCTGTGAAGGTTACGTTTTAAAGTGCCTATATAAAAGGCCGGTCAGCATATCTATGAAGAACAGACAGTGAGTGACAGGAAGCCGTAGTTCGTGAGTACTTTGTTTTGAGGGTAATTTAGTACCATTTGAGCCCCGTATTCTAGGCACGCATGTTCCTGTGTCCTTTCTCTGTTTTTGCTGCAGCGCTTGACGCCAACTAGTAGTGAGCGTTCTCCTATGCAGATCGTGTTACAAGATTCAAACAATAAGCCCCTTATATGCCTGGAATTTCATGCTCCAAAACTGATATTGTTTTGTGTACTGACATACATTAGCTGAGCTAAATCAGAGGCAGGGGTGTGACTCCAATTAAAATAAGGAAACCGAAGAAACAAATAGGTGGAGAGATGAGCAAACCTGTAGCAGAGGAAGTCAGTCAATCGCCTACACCTTCAAAGCAGACCAATAAGGACTTCAATGAGATAATGCTCATTTAAGGTAATGCAATGTTTCTCTCTGCAGGTTATACAATGTCCGGACTCAGGTGCTGATGCGCCCAAGACAGAAACATGCAATTTCACACACTGTCCAGTGATTATGTGTAGCTGTAAAAGAAAATGCAACCTAAAGAACTGCATAGAAATGGAATTTGTGGGAGCTCAGTCACTTAGTCCTCATTCTACTTTAGCTTGCCTCAACTGCCCCACCTCACTGCCTCCACCCACCTCAGCTCCAGTTCATGCCGTACTCGGTCTTGCACCTTTAATGAAGTTCTGGATCCAATCTTTAGTTGGGTTCTCAGGGCCATGGGGGTTATGGTGTTGCTTAGGTATTTGAAGACATCTTAAACCAATGAAGCAATCTGAAAAGCAGAATGTGACTGTCCCCATGGCATTCGATAACAAGTCAAGGCCATGAGTTGGCAAGTATTCCCATTGAAAGTTCAGTAAACTGGCTAATTGGACATCCTCGCTACTTAATAACTAACAATGGCAAATGTCTGTTTTAGACATTGATACACAATGGTTGTTAAGATCGATCATTTTGCAACTGGAAAAGGAGAAGTTGACGCATTTTCATTGAAGTGTACAACTGAAAAACGTACAGTTGAATGTAAATGTGTAGTTAATTTGAACAAGAACTATAATGTTGTATGGCAACCGTGTCCTCTAGCTGGCAATTGTAATCATAGTAATTAGGGCAAAGGCATTAACTATGTTTCCCTTTCTTAGACATTGCCTGTGGTTTCAGTTCACTATGCCCTGATTATTCTGCCGCTGATCATCGTCCTTTAAATGAACACGGTGCACTTTTCCAGAGAAAAAGAAACAGGACATTGTCATGTTGTTAAGGTCGCAGACGTAGCAAATAGTTTCCAAACTAAGGGGGCCTTGACATTTAAAGTTGCCTTTGTTTAGTGACTAAGAGTCTATGCATGGCGGCCTTCCCCCTGAAATATGAGCACAGATCATTTCATTAGGTGCACATTTGAAAACAAATACCGATGAAAGATGAGAAAGGCAGAGTGCCAGTTCCACTTTCTATGACCCACAACCCCAAATCTGGGCTTATAATGTTATGCTTATCGTGCACCCGACAGCGGAAAGGCCTCAGCTGTGAAAGCAAGCATGCGTGCCAAAAGGATTTTCATTTTAGATGGAACATCCAAGGGATTGCATAAGTTCCCTTTTTTCATGGCTGACTTCGTTTATGTGTCTTATTAGGACAGTCCTAAGACCAGCAGCTGTGGGTTCCACAATAGAATTAATTGTTTCTTCCCTTGCCTTCAGTAACGCCGAGACAGTTGCAAAACCATGAAAATAAAAGTAAATAAATAAACACGCATTGGCCAAAGCCAACCGGCCGGCTTTGTAATTGTAGAGGGTAGATTGTTTCGTTACGTGCCTAAAGGTCAACAAAGACTTATTCTGTATATTTGCTGAGCCATATCCATTACCTTTTCAAATACTTATAATTGTCGATTTGCCCATGAAGAGAATTCCCAGTGCGTTAGCTTCATAATGCCTTCCAGATTGCCAAGCTCCCTGTTTACACTGCCACATGATTTGTGTTTCTATTTCTGCAACTACCATCTTCTTCTGTACATGCTTTAGAAATGATCCAGGTCTCATTTCCAGGCCCACCATGGATTACACAGCTGCCTTCACACAGGATGAGTTACACAGAGTTGAATGAGGAGTACTAAAGTGGATTGGCAGTGTTGTTAATATGAATATGTTCACCCTAGCATTGAAATTCTTCAAAAATAGCACTCTAATAAACCATTTGTTCTACCTTTGGAAAGGCTTTTTCAGCACAATACACTACACGCTGCTTTAACAGGCGACGCACACTTCACTACCACTCTTTCAGCAGCTTTGTAAAACTACCTGGAAGAATCACAGCAGGAGTGCACATATGGTATTGCTGGAGGGTTGAATGTACCTTACAAGAGATACGTGTAAGCACTTTTGTGGTCCTGCCTGCTGCTGCTACAGCTGCTGGGCCACCCAGCACATGTGGCCCGGGACCACAGAGACAGCCTGACACACCCCAGATCCTCATGGCCCGGATTATACATCAGAGAGGGAGCATGCAGCCCTGGCCAGGTCGGCTGCAGCAATTAAAGACGAGTTTCATCTACAGAGGTCCTGATTTATGTAGATATGCAGTGCATTTAATTAACTGAATACACGTTTATAGAGTCTTTTTACATTTGTATGCAGCTGCTTATTTAGGGGTAGTTATAAAAAAAAAGGATAGTTGGGACTTTAATATATTTGGTAATGCAAACCCCTTGTTTTAACTAAAAACTAAGACAATTCTGTTGTACTGGAGCAGCCGTGCACACCCCCCGCCTTAGGTGAAGGACAGAGACTGAGAACCTAATAAATATTAAAGCAATTAGACACCAGCATTCCCGTTTGTATCTATGTGTCGTCTCTTAAGTGTGGTGTTGCACCTTCCTAGCATCACGTGATGGCAGGGGTAAGGGGAGGACACCCCCACGTGATGGGAGGAAGGTGAGGAGAGAAATGTTCCCTATACATATTTTTCTATAGGTGCAGAACTGGTTACCTTTCATGCACACTTTATTTTCCACATGCACAATGACTAACGAGGTAAGCCACTTTGTGAGAATGCAAAGTTAGTGAGCTACCAACTCTGAAGAGAGCTTGGAAAGGTATTTCTCCTTCCCAACCACTGCAATTCTTTACAAATCTGGCTAAAAGGTGCATCGTACTACAATCTTTCGAAATACATAGCCTAAAAAAACGAATCTTTTAAATGTGATGATAGAGAGAACTCAACCAGCTCAAGATCTCAGGATCTGCCACAGTAGCTAGCAAAAGTACTCCTGTGCAGAGAAAAATGTGTGCTTTATGCCACTGGAAAAACACTCATGTCTATTACAATAAACAATTATCACTTTTCATAACTGATGTGGCTGTCATTAAATCAGACAGATACAATATTTGCAGATGTAATAATGGCAACTAAAAGGAATGTGTCAGGAAACATTCTAATAGGAATTCATGAGTCACTTTAAGTAATTTAGGGGCCAGGAGAGCATGACTCATAATGTATGTAAGGATGATAATTGCATCCAAATTACTGCACCACAGAATGTGATGATACAAATCCCCTAGCTTCTGCTTACTAACCACAATAGATTGTCCTGAGAGTTGTGACAGCACTTACACAACCCCAGCCTTACAGCTAAGAGACACACGCCTAAAAAAGTGGGCCCATCAAAAACAGAAAACAATGAACAGATAGGAGCCAACCCATGGCTTCTGTCCACAAAGCTCCACTGATATTTTTTCGAATCAGTGCCCAGCACTGCAGAGGCACCGGAAGGAACTGTAATAATATTTCTGCCCAATCTCAAGATGAATTGTAAGGGGAAAGAACATCTTTTAATAATCACAAAGTATCCCTGTTGGCAAAGCTAATTATTTTATTACTCCCTGAAAAATAATTTCGCTCCAAGTAGGAAAAAAATTCATGACAGAGCCTTGCTTGTAACCCTGACATAGAAATTAGAATGACTGGGCTAATAATACAGCCTATACTTTTGCCCACCCTTCCTAATCACAACCTAGACAAAATGCAACAAGAGCCTTACTGAGGTTTGTTAAAGAGCCCAGTGGATGAAAATCTGAGGTTAATAGCATCAATGCTTAAAGGTACAACAGCGTGAGTGCATTCTTCTGTAACTAGGGATCCCTCTGTAATTCATTGTTATCAGTTAAACAAGATGCGGGGAGATGCTACAGTCAATAAATGAAGAACACATGTTTATATTTAAATGCTCTCAGCAGCTGAGCATAGAAAGAAACTGAAGGTGCAGTTCTCTAGACTGTTAATAGAGTTTCCTATCCATTACGAAAACAATAACACATTTCCTTCACTGTAATGTACTGTCAAAACAACTCATTTGTTTTTTGTTACTCATTTGTTTATTACCCGCAAGCAGTGTTTTCCTCTGCCCTTCCACCCGTACCCACCCTGCCTTCTATGCTAGCCTCCACTACTAGTTGACAGGGCACTGTAACAAGTGAGGGATAGCGCAGCAAAATGCTCACTGGGATATTTGCATCCCCCTGATACTTTGCAAGCAAAACAAATGTAACGCCTCATCATCAGATTATGTGCATTTTAAGAAAATTTAATGCATCTGCATGTACACGATTATTTTTTTCAGTGAATACACACATGTCTGCAACTTACCCACTCTTATATCATTGAGTAGGATTATACAATTTATAATTGAAACAGTTTTGTATAGCAGCAATTTACAGAATAATTTGCCCAATGCAACTCTGAACACTTGGAAATAATGCAGATTTTGTGAATAGCATTCTATTGTCTGATTATCTGTTGCCCTAATATTATAGACTAGTAATACCATCCGTAGCCTATACCCATTATCCTTGCATGCCAAGTAAATGATATTGCAATGTTCCTCTCCACCTATAGGTTAATGTTCGCAATGCTATAGTAGCAGACGCTGAGCATGGCACGTGTTTACTCAAAATCCTTATTTGAGTTATATAATGCGTTAACTTGCAAGGGGACCACTTCAAAAATCATTTGTGTGCCATATGCACAAAGAATAGGTAGAATAGGAAGCATGGGATGAGGTTACACATCCATGTAGCCTGCTTACTTACCATCAGTATCAGATATTTAAGATAATAGTTGGGTTACATAGTGTGGGTGATGCTTTTATTATTTTTACTATTAATATAATTGCTGGTCCGATAGCACAGAGTGCTCGCTTTGCCATCTGTGCAGAGCCTGCTGATGCAGGTTTGAATCCCAGCAGGGCCAAACTCAGCCGTTCATCCTTCCGAGGTCGATAAACGAGCACCACACACCGTGGGTAATAATAAGCAGCACTCAGATGCCTGAGGGTTTGTAGTGCTATATAAATGTAAAATTATTGTTATTAGGGTATTTATTGAGCGCTAACCTAGCTTTGGGAGCAACGGAGCTCTTTACAATCATAGGGTGAAGAACACAGTGAGGGAAGGAGAGAAAATGTGAATGGGAGCTAATAGTAGAGGGCAAGGATGGGCAATTTGCAGCAAGGGATCTACAAGCAGACAGTGTGGAGCAGATCACAGAGTCTCGGATGTTGGGCAGTGCAGGGTATGTGGACCTATGTTTTACAGAGGAGCCATTACTTGAAGAGTACATTTTTTAGCTCTTTCCTGAACTGTAGCCACAATGGGGTGAGTCGGATGTTGACAGGAGGAAGTTTCAGAGTGTTGGAGCATAAACAGAAAAGGCTTGAACAGAAAAGGCTGGTTGTTCTTTCCTTCCTGCACCGTCAGAGTTCAAGTTTGAACATTTCCTTAATTGTGTTGGACCGCAGTCCTCCGGAGATGCTGAGTTTCTCAGGCAGATAGCTTGGGGACTTCAGGTTGACAGCCTTGTTGATCATGCAAAGTGATTTGAAGATGAAATGGGCTTGCAGCAGGAGCCAGTGCAGTTAGAGGAGGGTTGCAGTGATGTGGTCGAATTTTCAGAGTCCTTTGATGAGCCGTACTGCAGTATGCAGGACACATCTCAGGGGTGCAAGGGTAGTTGCTGGAAGCCCTTCCAAAAGGACATTTTTGATAAGGCACCTTGAGTAACAGAAGGACTGGTGCTTGAAGGCTATTCAAATTACAACAAACATAAAACAAGTGGATGTAGGTACAAGTCGGGTAACCTTTCACAGAGCCAAGAGAGGAAGACACTAGGTTGTCTGGTAATATCTAAATATTTTCTGGGCAGAGGTTAGAGTAAATGGATGGTAGAGCGAGGCATAGGAGTCATGGTTGAGGAGGGAACAGTATTTGGTTAATGTGTACAGACATATCTTAGGTTTTTCTGTTCATTGAGCCGTTTTTTCAGATTAGTTTTTACCACGTGGCTGTATTCTTTTTTTATGGGGTTTAGGTTTTTAAGGTCATGCTTGCATAATAGTGTAATATAAATGAGCTAGAATATCATGACTAGTTAGTTATTTTAAGAGAAAGCACATATCAGGTAACTGCCTGAGAAGGTGAGAATTGCCTGTGTGCGCTGCTAACATTCTTCTGAGCGGCACCCAGAAGGAATCTCTGCAAGCCCACATGTGCACATCTTAGAGGGAACACTGGAGGAGAGAGTAAAATAAAATAAGGCCTGAGCGCCGGAAACGGGGCAGTGCCAGTGGTACAGCCAACACGAGTGTCAGCATGGTTTGTCCTGGCTGTGATTCACTGTGGCCTGTAACACCCTACCTCGCAGTCTCAGCGAGTGGGAGGTTAGGCCGCAGCATTTAATATATCACCACATTGGCAACCAAGGTGAACGATCCTACACAAGCCCCAATGTTGGTCGCTAAAATGCTTACGGCGTACAGCCGTGTCGGCTACGATGCTCTAAGTGGCGCACAAATAACGCGCTGGGATACAGAGTCGTATTAGCTCATGACAGTGGGCAGCACACTGCCAGCACGGAGAGAGCCTGCACAGTTGTTGGCAGGCAGAGGGAGCAGTTTCCACTGCTCGCTGTTTGCCTGACTGGAAGCGGTAAGCCACGCCCGCAGCCGACAGGGAAGTCGGGAGAAAGCCAGCAACGAGGCTGAGCCGGCGTGATGGCACTGAGCAGCACAAGCCAATGCTGCCCAAGAAGACATGGCAAGATAACAGGCCCAAGTAAATACGGGCCCCCACACAGTTACCCATCCAGAAGACACACTTGGTCTAGGAAGGAGGGAAGCAGCCTCGACCCACCGTGTGTGCTAAACAAACAAAATACCCACAAACAGAAGCTAGTGCTCATCAGATATCACTACTACCCATCAGAAGGGAGGCGGAACACCAGTGGGCACAATGGACAGCCCACAAGTGAGCACAGCAGGAGGAGGTACCCCTAGAGGCACGAGAAGGGGAGCAGCTGCACAGGAAGGGCCCATTGCAGGGTCTGAGGCCTCGCATGGTGCCTTCATGAAGCCATTTGACACTAATGCAACGGGAGCTGCACTATGGTGGGAGCTATGGCTCCAGCAATTTGAACAAGCACTGAGACTCTTCAATGCACTACCTATCAAAGGGCAGGCTGCTGACTACGAAGCAGCGAAGATGGCCCTGACTGGAAAATTCAAACCTGAGTTAAACCCTGACTATGAACAGTTTCAGCTAAGCATGGCCCGACAAAGGTCCTGTGAGAAGATGGATGAATTTCACATTTGTATCAGGGAGATGGCCCTGGGGTGTGATTTCCCAGACGAAGATTTTGCAGTGCGTCAGCAAATCATTCATGGAATATCATTAAAAAAACTGTGGAGAACAATTCTATCAGAGAAGAATCTGCCATTAGACGGAATCTTAGCAATGGGCCGATAGAGGGCAAGCACTGAAGAGCAGGTGGCAGCAATGGAAGCTGCCATGAGTAGACTGACGATCGATAACGCTAGGGAAGAAGAAAATATTGCAGCCATCAAGACCAGACCCGAGGAGAAAATAACCACCAACACCCCACCACGCAGACGTGACAAGCGACAACAATCCTGCAAATAGTGTGGAGGCCCATGGCACAGAGGGGTACCCTGCCCAGCGCTAGGAGTCACATGCCGGAAATGCAAGCATCTCAATCACTTTGCGGTGGTCTGCCTGAACCCACCCCCTCTGAGTCCAAGCGCCAGCATGCGCAAACCGTGGGATCAAGGGAAATTGAGAGCTGTAGCAGTGGACCAAAGATGGCCCAGTGGCAGCGAAGAGGAAGGCGCCTCGTAAGAAGAGTCCTTGCCAGAAAGACCAGAAAATCAGCCCAAGAAACGCAGTGAGCAAATCAGTATGATATCAGCCATTAAGGCAGGAAAACCGCCACAAAACAAAAAGAAAACCGCTCAACCAATGTGCCTGGTCCTATCGGACGGGATCCCCAAAAACATAGTGATAGAGACAGGGGTGATAGTAAATGTAATGCCCCTAATGAAATTCGAAGAGCTAAAACCACTACCCCAGCTCCAAGACAAGAAGGTGCAGCTTTTTTCCTACGGATGTAAGAAGCCCCGGCCTGTAGTAGGGTAATTTCCGTCAGACTTGACCCACAAAGGAACCACATGCAGGATCCGCATCTACGTGGTTGATGTAGGAATGGACACCCTCATGAGCTGCCGGACAGCGGAAAAGCTCAAATTGATACACTTTGGATTCCACATCTCCCCGCCCGAAATCAGCAGACTGCTACAAAAGCATACAAAGTTGTTCCAAGGAATTGCATGTCTGAAGGGTGGGGCAGTCAAACTCCACATCGACCCAACGTTTGAACCCAGAGCAGCAAGACACCACTGGGTCCCTTTCCACCTGTGAGAGGCTGTAGAAGCTGAGCTGGAGAAATTGGAAGACATGGGGATCATTGAGGAAACATCTGGCCCCAGCCCATGGGTATCCCTGATGGTAATGACACAGAAGCACAAACAGCCAAATGCCATCCACATCTGTATGGATATGTGACTCCCGAATGTGGGGACAGGGTAACACCAATCATTGACAAATTATTTGTGGACTTAATAGGAGCGACAGTGTTTAGCAAGCTGGGCCTACACTCTGGTTATAAGTAGATACGTCTAGCACATGAATCAATATAGATCACAACGGCCTCATCCCATCCGGGACTCCGGAGGTATTGCAGGTTGAACCTCGGCATATCCTCAGCAGCTGAGGCTTTCCAGAATGAGATCTGTCGCTTGCTGCACGACCTAGCAGGCACAACAAATATCAGCTATGACATTTTAGTGTACAGAAAGACACCATAAGAACACAACGGTGCAGTAATATGTAGGAATCAGGATTAACATTGCATGCTGAGAAAAACAAATTCGGGAAGTGCGAACTTGCTTTCTTTGGTTACGTTTTCAATTCTGATGGGTTGTAACCTGACCCGGCTTAAGTTTCAGACCTTAAGAGAACTAAGGCCTCAACATAAGCATTCAAAATCAGAAGCTTCATGGGCATGGCCACGTACTGTGCCAGGTTCATTCTAGTTCTGGCCACAGTCACGTCCCCACGGAGAGAATTAACTAGGAAAGAGGTGCTGTGGGAATGAGGTGAAGAACGGGAAAAAGCCTTTCGGCAGATCAAAGACTCTCTATCAGAGAAGGCAAAGATAGCATTTTTCAACACAGACCGAAGCACTGAAATATTGGTGGATGCTAGTCCAGTATGCCTAGGGGCTGTATTGACCCAAGTAGAGCAGGAAGGCACCATTCTCCCCATGATGTTTGCAAGCCGAGAGATCGACAAAATAGAACAAAACTATGCACACATAGAGAAGGAGGCTGCAGCAATAGTATGGGGGTGCCGACATTTCCAGGTGTAGCTTTTAGGTCAGCCAGCCAAAATGTTTACAGACCACAAGCCTTTGATCCCGATATTCAAGGGATCAGCTCTGCACCCACACCAGCCAGATTGGAAAGGTGGATGCTGCAACTGCAGCTTTTTGATATAGAAGTCTTGTACCGAGCGGGAGCAGATAACCCTGCAGACTACTTGTCCCAGCATCCATGAGCAGCAACACAACAGGAACGTGAACATGCACAAGAAACAGAAGAACATGTACGCCATTTGCTCGCGGGAAAGGAGTGACTCCACAGGAAATAGTAGAAGAAATAGAGAAGGACTCATGTCTGCAACGAACAAAGCTAACGATACAGTCAGGAGGCTGGAGGAATTTCCTGTCAGCTGTGACACACTGCAACCCGGCAGCACAAGAAAAATTACAGGCCCTGTTCGGGATCAGAAATGAACTAAGCATCACTGCAGGAGGAGTCATCCTAAAAGGGCACAGCATCGTGCTACCTCAGGCGCCGGAAGAACAAGCACTCTGGTTAGTCCACGTTGAGCACCAATGGATAATGAAAATTCAGGCATACCTAAAGACCCATGTCTGGATGCCAAAAATCCAAGGGAAGGTTCTGAATCTAGTTGAAGCCTGTTTGGGGTGCCAGTCCTCCTAATGGCAGGTGGCACCCAACCCATAGCCAGCGCCCCAAAGAAATGAAAGACGATGAGAGTCGATCAATGTGGATTTTTGCACCATTGCAAACAAAGGTTATCTATTAGTAGCTGTAGACAAATGCAGCCGTTATCCTGAAGTTGAACCTGTCAAGTACGCTGACTCTGCATCAGTCGTAACTGCCATGGAGAAGATGTTTGCGATTCATGGCCAACCAAGCAAAATGAAAAGCGACAATGAGCCTGCATTCACCAGCTGAGAACTGAGGAATGTTCAGGAGAACCTCAACATTTGCCATCATAAAATCACTGCATGCTGGCCCCAAGCTAACGGTGACACAGAGAGGTTCATGGGATCATTAAACAAGACCACATGAATCACCAAGGACCAACAGTCATGGCTGCCAGCAGTATACCATATTTTTGCGGTCTTATCGGCAGACACCAACACAGCGACCAAAATAAGTCCTATGGCGCTGACGTTTGGTGTACCAATTCAAGCAGGACTTCCCCTCCACCCAAAACGGGTGGTGCAGAGATGGACTTAGAAAACATAGAGAGAACCTGGAAGCAGCACAATGAGAAAGAAAGCTGTGCCCGTCGGGCACAAAACTGAGAACTCCAGACGGGGGACACTGTGCTAGTCAAGAATTGATCCCCACCAAAGAAGATGACAATGTCATATGAGTCGCACTCCTGGACCGTGATAGAGACTGACCACAGCATGGTGACAGCAGCTAGAGGAAATGAGGTGGTCACCAGACATATATCCCACTCCCGCAAAGTACCACCTACACTATGGAAAGAGCAAGGAACCAACACATTAGGAAGTCAAGAGGTGCCTGCTCCTCAGGAGGAAGACCTGGGAAGGGAGGAGCGATGACCTGGTAACCCAAGACACCTGCAGCCCCAGGACCACAAGAGGAGAAGAGCCGACAACCCCAGAAGGAAGGAAGTGATCTCATTCCGAACTGAGGGAACAGCCTCAGCCCTCATCCCAACTGCAAGGATACATACTCAATGTGGCGTAACACCGTGAAGAAGCGCCTCAGCAAAGGACATGATCAGGGCCTCAAGACACCTGGCCCGAAACGGCTTATTGACCATACTGTCATTTTATAAATGCAAGTTTTGGAGGAATGTGGTGTTGCACATTCCTAGCATCACCCCCTGGGTTGGGGAGACCACCCCACGTGATGCGAGGAAGGGGAGGAGAGAGGAAAAGCACCGGGAAACGGGGCAGGGCCATTGATACAGCTAACACGAGTGTCAGCGTGGTTTGTCCTGGCTATGATTCACTGCAGCCTGTAACATCCTCCCTCGCCGTAACAGCGAGCGGGAGGTTAGGCCGCAGGATTTATTATATCACCACAGTAAGTCGCTAGTAGTGTGACATTGTGATAACTGAGTTTCCCTTTCTTTAAGAGATTGGGGTGCTTTCCAGGCTCCCTGCCTCACGTACCTTCTCTCTTTCCAATCGATGCACAAACTGGGGTCATTCTTGAGAGCGAGGTGCATGCCAGAGGTAAGAGGTGGGGCAAGAGTGTGGTAAAGTAATAGATAAATACAGTCAAGTGCAACACTTTGCCCGCCTAGGCTGGTCTCCCGCTTAGTGTGCCCACACACCGCCCCCCTAACATTTTTGACGGCACTGCTCCGATCACCTACACATTTCTATATTTGGATCGGAAGAGAGGTCACCCATGGTTCTAAAAGAGATGCCTTGTCATAGATGCCTCAGAAAGTAATATGGCGAGCATTTACTCAGAGTGCTAGCAATCAGCCACTTGTACGTGTGATGTTATGCAACACTAGTATTGTATTGTGCATTTATGTTGCTCTTTACTAGAGCCTGCACAGGTCCGTTATGGCCAAAACAAATTGCTTATTTCTCAGATTTAGATATCCTTGATATGAATGTTTACTGATTAACGCCTTAAATGTTTAGTGTTCACATTAATGCCACTACACTTGAAACACTGTACACTGAAAAAGGGGCAGGTTTGATATGATTAATGTGCTACATTTAAATGCCAGGATGCTCCATTCTCCTTAAATGTACTTTTATTCGAAACATAACTGTCACTCGACCAATAGTTTTCTTTACACTTAAATCATTGTACACGTAAGAGTGTACTATTTGTCACACCATGTATGACAATGAATGTACAATGTAAATGGCCACTTCCACCACATTTTTTCTGGAATTTTCTTTCTGAGGGAAGCACCTCCACAAGCCCTCATAGCACTTACATGCAAAGGGAAATCTATTTTGAACAAAGGGAAGAAACGTAAAAACAATGCTGGGTGACCTCCTTATTTTTACCAGCACAACCATTTAGATGTCCACCTGTCTCATCCCCCAATACCTTACCACATGAACCCCTCTGTTTTCCCTCCCTCAAACCCTTGCCGAGGACACAGTTCTGCTACATCTCTTGTCATCTTTTTAAATCAGACAAAGGACGCAGACATAGAGTGGCAATTAAGGATAAACATCATACACAAAAATATTCTGAGGCAGAAATTAGCAAACAATTTAGAACATTTTACACAGAACTATACCAGGCACAAAATCCCGGAAATGAGTCAGAACCTAAAATACCTCTCGACTCTATTCCATTATCAGGACTATTGGTGGAAGCTAGTAATCAAATCAATGCCCCCCTAATGGCAGAAGAAATATTTAAGGTAATAAAAGAATTTCTGAGACATAAAGCCCCAGGCCCGGACGGCCTTAAGGCTGAATTTATATGTGGAATATGGCACCTATCTGACACCCTATTTACTGAAACTATGGGAAGAGTCAGTTGTGATAACACAGCTCCAACAATCTCTCCGAGAAGCGGTCGTAATGGTCCTGCCTAAACCAAATAAACCTCATGATGAGTGGAGCTCGTATAGACCATTGTCACTAATGAATTTGGACACTGAAATGTATGCGAAGACACTAGCCAATAGACTGTTACCATTGATGCCTGCATTGATACATCAGGATCACGCTGGCTTCATACCTGGAAGGGTGACGTCCCTTAATCTCAGACGGCTGTTTAATATTATGGCCTGCATAGCCCCAAGTCACATGCAGTGGCGGTAGCCTTGGAGGCCGAAAAGGCATTCAAAATGGTGTCCTGGCCGTTCCTATTTACAGTCCTTTGAAAATGTGGACTGGGTGAGACTTTTATTGGCTTAATTAAATTATTGTATACTAAACCCATAGCCTCTCTTCTAACCAACACAACACAATCAACCCCATTTGAAATGGGCAGAGGGATGCGCCAGGGGTGGACACTGTCCCCGCTACTCTTTGCTATGGCAATGAAACCCTATGGCAGACTTGATCCAAGCCAGGCATACGAAAAAGGGCCTACGCATAGCTGGAACCCTGGAAATAATCTCACTATGTGCGGATGATGTCATGCTATATGTTAGAGACCCGCAACGGAACTTAGACCCTGTAATGCAGGATATAGCCCGAATCTGGGTATATTCTGGGTTTACAATTAATTATGAAAAGTCAGAAATGTCTCTCCTCACAGATGCTACGCCTGACCTCAGTTGTGCACCCTGTTAAAATAGACACCAGAGAAGTTAGGATATCTAGGGAAAAGAGTGTCTAGATCCAAAGACGTGTTGTTAATGGATAACTACAACTCCCTGATCAAACACACGAATACAAAAATATCTGGGTGGCTACTGATCCCTTTATCTTTAGCAGGTCTCAATCATTTTAATCTCACTGATTAAAATGATACTAGTACCCAAACATTTATACACATTTGTGAATGTACCTATTTGGCCAGGGGCCCGCTTTTTCACAGAGCTACATAATATCTTGGCCAGAGTTTTTGGGACATGCTGGAGCAGTGCAGAAGAAATGGGAACTAATGGCATTGCCCTATACTAAGAGTGGGTTCAATGGACCCAACCTAGAGATCTACTGGATGGCAGCTCAAGCACAATGTGCCTCCTATTGGTATGAATTGGGGGAAACCCATGCTACCACTGGCTACCATTGTGGTATTTTCCACGCCTTTCTCCTACACGTGATGTCACTATCTGTAGATGTTGTGAATCCCTGGGGTATAAATGCATAGGTGACCTATTCCCTGAGGGGAAGTTCCTGACAATTTATAGACTTAAGGCAAAGCACAGAGACACACAAGTGGCGCTACTACAATACTATAGACTGCGTGCTGCAATCCTTACTAGATGGGACTCGTACCCCATTGAGCCACCTGAAGATAAACTATTAGCCTATATTTCAAATTCCAACAGCTGTAGACATGTGCTTGCCACACTACAAAGAGAGATACTGCTTGGAACACCAACACAGGGAGACCCCTCATGGGAGAAATGGTCGAGGGAATTAAATCAAGAAATAAATAACATACGATGGGGGGATATGTGTAGATTCACAGCTTCAATTTCTATGAATGGCCGACTAACATGAATTCAATACAAAATATTACATATGCTACACTATTACATACAGACTCCAGAAAATATCCCCTGATCATAATGGCCTGTGTCCAAGATGTGGGGCGACAGAGGCAGGATGTCTACACATGTTCTGGTCCTGCCCAAATCTGTCACAATATTGGATGCAAATTTACAAGGTAATGTCTGATATAACTGGAAAGCACTTGGAGGCCACTCTGATGTCTGTACTGTTTGGGAATTGGAAAACAAAACCAGAATATTTTTGAATGCTGTAATATAGTTGCGAAAAGATGTATACTTCGAAAATGGCAAACTTGCTGCTCCCTGTCTACACAAGAGTGGTTGAAGGACCTAACCTGGGTGAATGAAAATGAGGAATTATGCTTCTGCTCCAATAGAGTTCTTCCATTGTGCTATTGGTGTGTGCATAGATTTTCTGCTGTCTTTTTTTTATGGCAATCATGCAAATTCTTCTTTCGCCTACTGCCTTGCCTCTTTTCCTCTGTCATCTCACATCAATGCCTTCCTGCCCACTATCTCTCCCACCTTAACACCATCTCATCCATTCCCTCTCCACCTCCAAGCTGCCCATTTGTGTTTGCCACTCAGGGTTGTTACTGTCAGAAAACCCCTTTTTCTGGTTGGCAAACCATCAATAATTCTTTGCAAATTTAGTTTCATTAAGTTTCACTATCAGCGTCATTCACCAGCAAAATGTTAGCGAGTTGAGGAGGCATGGCTGCAACAAGAGAATCTCGCATGCCCATCGATGTCAGAGATGACTGCTTTATTACAAATTTCACAAATGCTTACAATATTGACACTTCTCCTCATCTGCAAAGTCAATGCTGGCTCTTGGTAATATGTGCCCAAGAAAAAGCAAATTTGCCTTCTGATGTAGAAGGAGCTGAAGAGATTATCTGTCTATATGAGGTAGGTAAAGCATATAAGAATCCAATTGATAAAACAGTAATTGAAGTAACTGAAGCAAGTGAATCAAGTAACCTACTGGACGAATTATCCCAAATCTCTGTAAAAAAATATAGAAAGGGCAGAAGATTGGGGAGAAGAAAGCTAAAAGACAGAAGTCCTTTAAAAGGGCAACACACGTCAAACGAATGGGGGAACGTATTAGTAGAATGGTAAAATGTAAGAAGGGATTAACAACCGTGGGAGAGCCGTCTTTGCAAATTTCACCTGGGAAAGTGGTAACTGGCCCTAGGGGGCAAAATGGGTTTAAACCAATAACCCAAAAGATGTTTGTTTGTTTGTTTGTTTAGTATTTATTATGTGCACCGGACCCTAGGGTATAAAGGCGCAGGAGATAAGAAAACGTACAGCTTTTTGCAAGGTTGCAAGTTACAGAATGTCATACATGTGAAAGGTTAACAAGTAATACCTAGAAAATAGCAGTCATAGATATCTATTGTGGCATGCATGTCATTTAAGCAAATGAGAGAGGGTTCATTCAACCATTTAACATTTATCGCTATCAACCAACTAATCGCATTTTGCCTGAATTTGGTAAAGGATTGTTCTGTTCTTAATGTGACAGGTGACTCGTTCCACAGTTGCGCCGCTTTGACAGGGAAGCTAGTTCCACCTATCGTGGAGAGTTTGAATCGAGGTACTTAAAAGACGATTAGTGTTAGCTAGTCTGGTTTTTCTGGTAGATTTCGTTCTGGAGAATCTGTCAGATAGGTATTGAGGGACTTTGTTGTTTAAAGCTTTGTGTGTGAGGGATACTGTTTTTAGTCTAATTTTCTCATAGGTGGTAAGCCATTGTGTTTCCTTCGAGTTTCTGAGATATGTTCTCTCTTGGGGATGTTCAGTGCTGCTCGAAGCGCATTGTTTTGTTGTATCTGAATTTTGTTGATAATGGATTTGGTTGCCCCAGAGTACATGGCATTACAGTAGTCTAATTTAGAAATGATTAGGGCTCTGGCTAAGGTGAGGCAGCTATTCTGGGATAAGAATTGTTTCCATGTGTAAACTGTTGAGGAGGCTACGGTGTTTACCTATTTGGTAAAAGATAGGGTAGAGTCAATGTAGATGCCTAACGTTTTTACTTCTTTAGCTAAGTGGATGCAGTTTTCGTCTATGATGAAGGACGAATAGTTTATGCTAAGTTTATTGATGAGGGAGGAGGTGCCCAGAATGAGGAGCTCTGTTTTGTCATCGTTCAGGCAGAGGCCGTGAGTGGCCATCCATGCCTGAACAATGCTGTAGATTCTGTTCACCATTGCTAGGTCCTTGCCATAGTCCCCAGAGAGAGGAAAGAGGATCTGGGTATCATCTGCATAATTAGTGTAGGTGATACCCAGATGTTCCTGTCCTCCCTGCTTCTATGGTCCCTATTGAGATGACATCAGTGGGTAAACCTTTGGAGGTTACAATTACTAAATCTCTTGACCTTATTATGAAATTATTGATGCCTATTTAATAAAAAGTCCTAACTTTGGCACGCCTACATAGTAAAATCAATGTAAATCATTGTAATAAGAAGACACAGGCCCCCCCACCCCATAGAAGACAAGCGGCTGACCCGACTGGAAAGATGGATAAAACCTCATGAGTTTTCAACAAAGGTGTCCATGAGACAGAGTACACAAAAAATCACGGCGTATATTTGACTAAAAAGAAACACCTCCAAACCAAATGGCCAAGTGGGAGTTAGTAACAGTGGATTGTCTGGTTGTGATAAAACCCACACAGGATACTCTGGAGCCCCTATATATGCAAACCTCACAAATCAAACCCTGAACCCCTTTTATGGAGAGGAGGGGAAATTGAAAGGCCCAATTGAAGACTAGAACTGGAAAGAGGTGGATGAACCTACCTCAAGCAATGACCCCTTTTGTGGTAATTTTTGTGCAGATCCTGAAACTGGGTGGAATTTGATATGAAAGTCCTGAAATGTTGATAAACAAGAGTATCAATTGGGTTAATACAAATTTAAATATCCTCTTGTTTAATCCTGCTAATGTCTAAATGGCTAGAAGAAATGAATGATTGGGCTCAAATTTTAAATCACTAGGTGGAGAGATTGTAGTTCTTACATTCGCAAATATTAATATCGGCAAATTCCCCATGGATTCAAATTTGGAAACAGAGAACGTTAATGGTGGGATTTATGTAGTTCCTTTAGGCTTTTTCTACAAGCTGGTAGCTGCTAGAAGTCATTTTTGTTTCCACGGAAGATGTTGGTAAGATTGCCAATAGTTGATATTAGTAGCCGGCGAGGGTCAATGAGATCGTAACATGCAAGCTCATTGGCCCTCGCCGGGTCATTACCAGTCTGACAAAGCCTTTGTTGGGCTGATCACGTCCTGGCCGCCATGGAAAGGAAGAAGGGACGACATGCAGTCCCTTCTCCCCTTCCATGGCAGCAATCTTTTTTGTTTACTTTTTCATTTGTTTATGAATGTCTGCCATGCAAAGGGAGAATGGACTACATGTAGTCCCTTTGCCCCCTTCCATGTTGGCCATTTTGTTTTTTCTTTTGTTTTTTCTTTTTGTATTCGCTTTTATTTATCTGTGTCTCCTCTGCTCCGCACTCTCCACTCTCCCCTTTCCCATGCACTTTTCCCCTTTCCCATGCACTTGCGTGTTCGCAATGTCACTGGGCCTAGTAAGATTGTTGTTGTGTTCTCCCCTGTTCCCTTCCCTTGCCTTGTCGTGCTCTGAACCACTTGTGTATGAGCGCGAAACAAATAAAATATCATATCATAAGTCTACAAGAGATTTTAAGACCGGGGCGTGCCTATTCCAAGGGTCAATATGTTTAATTGTATTTGTATGATTTTTAAATCTAAACTATCTAACACTGATCACTTTGATAAACAAAGAATAAAAAATGAATCAAGTGGTAGGTGACAGTCAATCATATAATGGGAATATGTAAGATTGAAGTGTGCTCTATTTCTTTGTATGGTGCTTCATTGTGGGTCTTCAGAAATGCCCATTTTTGCAATTGGAACTAAATTGTTTCTGTAAAAGGTTATTGGGTATACTATAATCGGCACCAAATTCTTTTGTTCATTGAGAATTTGGGCTTGATTTCTTTGAAGACATTCTATTAATTGCTCCTTTGGTCATGTTTTTTAAGACACAAGAAATGAGAATGCAATTCTTACGCAGTTGTTATTAAAAAATATATCAACTTGAACCAAGTCATCGTCAATACCACGAATTATTGAGCTGAATAAATATGAACTTTTCAATGAATAATCTAACTTTAGCTGGCAATCGTCTTAAGAACAAAACACGGAAAACAGAGTTTAACATCGGGAAAAAACTCAGGGAGATTCGGGAAACAAGGGAAATGATGACAGTAACAAAAAGATCTTTAGCAGCAATAACAAACCCGACTGGAGGTAAAGCCTATTTAAATAACTCTCCTTCAGCAATTCAAAGCATCTTAATTACTTGTTTTTTGTTAATAGTTTTGCTATACATACTTTAAGTGCCAAATGGGGAGAACACCTAGATACTACTCTTTATGTCCACTATGTAAAAGTTTTATTTAAAGAAATGGGCAATTTTATCTATTTGTATAAGGTACCAAGAAAGAAGCTATTATTTACAATTTTGAAAGGACAAGATTTTACTCTGTGCAGTCCAGCTATACTATATTTATTGATATTTGATACACCCTATCATGGTAGGACTGGTATGCAACTCTTATTTGCAGCATTAATATTAAGGCAAACTTGGGAAATGTGAATTTTAATAAGCAAAAGAAGGTCTGGGAATCACTTTACCAGTACAAACACAGCCCGTTGACCTGTTCTTGGGAGGATGGCCCCCGAAAGAGTCTCAATCACGCTTTAGCTCACTGCCCGTACCTCTTTGTCTATGTTTAAGGAACTTGGGGTTGGTCACCCTAAGTTACCCTGGGTAATCCAGACGTGGACCCCTTGCTCACTGTGCTCAGGGAGGCACAGCTCCACCCTGACAGGCCAAAAGAAGTACCTCGAGTTACTGTTGGTACTCTTGTTCAAAGGAGGATTGCCTAGCATTTTCGTTCTGGACTGCTCAAGTGGGCAGGACAAAGACTGATATGCAAATGTATATCCCTCCTTTCTGAAAGGTACAGTGAGCTAAAATGTGGCTACAGACTCTCGAGTGGGCACCTTCCCATAGAAGAGGTCATTAAGCCATGTTCGTTCTGGCAGAGGGGCGCCTGTACCTCTTTTTCTGTGAATTTGAATAAGGTTGTGCTTTGCATAGCTGTGTTGAAAAATGGCTTAGCCTCATTTAAAGTGTTACATTTGTATTATGCATTCATACTATTTGTACACTTTTATGGCTAATGGACTAGCCGAAATAAAGCTACAAATGAATGGAAAATGAAGGATATGTGCCAAACACTGGTGGACCAGATTGATCAAATGAGACTGTGCTATTTGATATGTGTCTGTGGAATTTGTCCCTTCCTCTTGCACTGAGAATTCTATGTTTCAGTTTACAAAAAATATATCAGTCGTCGACACAAGCAGCAACTTAAGAAAATCTGTGTTAACTGCTTGTGAAACCTTCACCATTCACACTTCATTATTAGTTCTGGAAAAATGGGCCTGCAGGCATCAAGGTTTACTCCAAAATTGAGCATGCCGCGTGTTTCGATTGTTCTTCTTTTTTTAGATTCTAAATATGTAGGTACATTTATTTTGCAATAATGCCAAAGCAACCAATTTGTTAAGGGGATAATTGGCAAGTGACCATCAAACCTGGAACCTGCACAAACTTGCCCAATTCTGACGTTTCAGCCAACAGCTCCTTGTATTCTCGGACCTTTGGTTTGGTTGTCCTTATTGTAAGCAGTATGTGCCCACATACTGGATGTAAAAGTCAACTTTAGAAATCTGCGTGTACTTAAAGGTCATAACTTTGACTGCATCTCATGCATGCAACACGTGGATGCAGTGAATTGGATTGGCACATGCACTACTGGCATACATAGAATCCCAATTTGTGGAGGAAAAACAATGTGTTTAGGTAGTCCACATTTTGGGCTTTTTGGGCTACCTTTTGGGGTCTATAATATGTGTGTCCTCACATTTGTTCCACACATTGAATTCCTCCTAAAAAGCAAGCATTGGGAAAGCCAGATGTTTTTGCTCTTTTGTAGGCATTAAATAGGAACTTGCCAGGCACTGACATCACATGGCCACGTACACACACTATTTGTCAGCTGTTGCCATTTTATGGACAGGTAGGTCAACTATGGCAGTACCTAGCAAATGCCTATTCCATGCCTACACAAAAAATCCAAACTGTTTTCTTTGACAATGCTAGTTTACCCATTGACCTGCATTGGATTTAATTGCTAGTCATTGGGCAATTAGAATGCTCTGGGGTCATTAAGAAGGACACTAGGCACTGGTGCATAGTTTGTCCCCAATACAAAGAGTTGCTTTTATGTTTTCGGAAACGGAGTGGGTGGAGGTCACATGTCTGAGAGGCAGCATCTGGCTTAAAAGGGACTTCACCAGACTTTGTGTACCCTTAGCAAAGGTCACTTACTTATTGCCCAAGTTGTACATACCCTTCTGTTGCTTCGGACCCTTCACTGGCACCCAGCTCTTGCTATCAGTACCACTCAATCCATGCATACCAATAACAGATATTGTCTCTGGTTTTGTATGGGGTCCTGCTGTCTTGAGTCGCAGGAAGAGCCAATCATAGGTAATGCCACCAAGGGCACTTGGTAAGGACATTGCTTAATTCCTACCTGCAACTTTACCTGCTGCATCCATCTCCCCCAGAAGAAAGCTTGTGACTTGAACACACTCCCAGTAGACTAGTGCTCAGGTACATCCTATCACTTTCTGCAACCAAGACGAAGCACAACTATTGCCTTGAATCCATCGCCCAGGTTATGTAAATTCTCAGGCCACAAATGCTCAGCACCTACCTGTGGGGCTGCATGTGTGTGGGATGTGTGAGGGCACATATCAGTATGTATGAAATGGCACATGTTGGTGTATGTGTGATAGTGTATGTTTTGGGCAGTTTCTCGTGTGTGGGGGTTACCTGTTTGCACACTGTGGGAGTACATGGCCACATAAACCTTATAGCATGCTAATAAATGGCATGGGAAATACATGAACATATGGTGTGATTGTTTCTTTGGTCACACGATGACAATGCCTGGGATATGAGGGGAACAGCAGGGCACATGAAAGCACAACACCATACGGTTGACAGAGCACCCCAGCACATTATAGCAGCACATAGCATATGATGTCTGAATTAATTCCTTTCATATACTGGGCACCTGGAAATATGTTGATCTTTTCACTAAGTGGCAGCCCATGATCTAACACTCTCTGCTATACAGTCCCACCACATAATGGGGGTCAAAAGACAATCTGATCTAAATTCGAATGTATTGGAATGTTATGGTATGCTAAGTTGTCTTACATTGCTCAGCGTTACCATTGGCATGGTCTACAGGCGCTCATGTAGTTCTGTAAGAAAGTAGGTTGGGTAGATTAGTGAGGGAAGAGGGAGTAGGATAGAGGTTGTGCTTTTCTGTTGGTGCTTGTAGAACCAAGAGGAACTGGTGTCTTGTGCAAATCTGCTTTCTAGATTTGTTTGGATTGTGTGCACTGGGGTTATTGGGCCTCATTATGACCCAGGCGGTAATCTGCCGACATTACCGCCATGGCGTAATGAGCGTTTACGCCGTGGGTCGATGGCATAAAGAGCGCCACATTACGACCCATCGCGCACGAGCATTACGCCATGGCGGTAATGTAAATAATGCCATGGCGGAAAAGGCCGCTACCGGCATCGTAGGGCGAGCAAGGTGCACTTCCGGCACCGTAAGTAGCGGCCACCGTAATTAGCGGCCACCGCAATTAGCGGTGGCCGCAATTAGCGGTCACCGTAAAAAGCAGAACCGGAAATAGCGTCATCGCGGCGGAACGGGAAACAGCACGTCGGCCATCTTTAAAAACACAATCCATTGCCATCCTTCCGAACAACACCAGATCCAACCCTGACCTGTCCCAACCCATCACCCACCCATCCAACCACCCAAAAATGCCTAAAGTTGTTAAGAAGGCATGTGACCGCCAGCGCCAGGAAAGATTTAGCCGGGAGGAACTCTGCATGCTTGCGGAGACCCTGCAAGACAATGCAGCTGTCGTTTTCTCGCCGGAAATGACCAGGCCAGCGATAGCAAAAAAGAAGGCCATATGGGCCCTGGTGGCCGAGCGCGTCAGCGCGGTGGGGACCGTACCCCGCACCCCACAGCAGTGCAGGAAGCGCTGGGATGACCTTCGCATACGGGTCAGAGCCGTCATCTCTGCGAACCGCAACCTTGCCCTGGGTACCGGTGGAGGTTCGGAATCCCCACTGAAACTCCAACCGTGGGAGGAGATTTGTGCAACCACGATTGGCATGGAAGGCATTGAAGGTGTCGGAGGGATGGAAAGGGGAGTTCCGACATCAGGCGATGAAGGTAGGTGCCTCAAACAAGACATGCCATAGTCACTGCAGTCCATTCATGTGTAGCACAATGTTGCCCTAGAGTGTAAATGCAACACATTAGCTCGACACTGCCCATAGCCACATGCGAGCTCCACCCTGTATACACTGCTGGCACCCACATACCTGCATCCACATACCACACAAAAAGGAGACAACCTGCATGGCCCTGCCTGAAATCTGCCTCATCTACTGACCAGATTCATGTCAATCATTGTCATTCCAAAGTTTTCAGACCCATCAATAACGCCCTCCCTCCTTTGCTCCACCACAGGCACAGATTCACACCCCGAGGACCAGGACACCCCTGCGACGAAGAGAGCCAAGAAGGCCAATAATACCATCCCCGCACCCTCAACCTCAGCTGCAGTGAGGCAGACTCCACAACAAGCAGAATCCACTGCAAGCAAACCAGACGGCCCACCGGCAAGCACCCCAGTAGGCAGCAGGCCAGCAGCAGCAGCTCCACCTGTACCAACATTGCCTGCCACAGAAGGCACCGGGTCTGCGGCCAGCAGCAACATGGGTGAAACAGCTGCAATTGCTGCATGTTCAGACTCTGACATTGAGGAGCACGGAGTCAGAAGCCCCACTGACCTTCTACATTCCCCCTGTTTGTCAAATGCCAGCCCCCATGAGGATCACACACAGGGGCACACAGAGGAAGAGGAGTGGCCTTCTACCCCATGCCCAGTCCTCAGTCCACAGGAGGGGAGCAGCCCCTCCATCACACCACCAGCACTGGGCATGGCCCAGCAGGGGCAGCAGTCCCTCGAGGACATCATAAAACGGCAGCAACATCTGTCCACATTGCTGACTGAGCATGCTGCGGAATGTGTGGGGGCTAGGGCAACCATTGAACAGGCCACGGAGACCCTAAGGGCTGAAATAGCGCAGAGCACTGCCACCCTGAGGGATGCTATGCAGGCCATGTCTAGGGACATTTGTGGTGAACTTGCCGGGTTGCGTTGTGCGCTCACTGAGCTCAACCACACCCTACAGGACGTGCATGCACGGGGGCAGGCAGGGACATCCTCTGCTGCCAGTTCTGCACAGAGCAGCCCCGTCCGACGTTCCGGACGGAACCTGCGCTCCACAGCCAGGGGTGCCCCGGGGGCCGGGAGAGGGGGCTTGTAACAGCCTGTGGCCACTGTCACAGGCATCTGTTGACACTTACATGGGGTGTGTTGGGGTGTGCAGGGGGAGGGGGGAGGTGGGAGGGGGTGTGTTGGGGTGTGCAGGGGGGAGGGGGGAGGTGGGAGGGGGTGTGTTGGGGTGTGCAGGGGGGAGGGGGGAGGTGGGAGGGGGTGTGTTGGGGTGTGCAGGGGGAGGGGGGAGGTGGGAGGGGGTGTGCCACGACATTTTATGATTGAAATACACTTTTTGCTTTTCCGAAATGAAATGTGTGGACATTTTCATTGCATATGTGTGCTTTATTGGTGTACAGTCCACAGTGTGCATGTCCCAGAGACACACCGTGCCCCAAGTGCAGTCTCCATGTGATACACACCAGCCGTGTGTGCTAGAAGCAGTGGTCGATGATATTTTGGCGCATTGCACGCACCTCCTGTGCATCGCCTCCTCCATGGGGTGCCGCCCCATCTGCACCCTCCTCATCCTCATCGTCAGGTGGTTGCAGTTCTGCGTCAGGGGGCAGGGGCACATTCCGTCTGATGCACATATTGTGTAGCATGACACATGCCATGACGATCTTTGCCACTTTCTCATGGCGATACAGGAGTGCCCCACCAGACCTGCTGAGGCATCGGAACCGTGCCTTCAATAGGCCGAATGTCTGCTCTATGACCACACGGGTACGTGTATGTGCATGGTTGAAGTCCTCCTCGTGCTGGTTCTGCGGGTTCCGGACTGGTGTAAGGAGCCACCTCTTCAGGGGATAGCCTGCATCACCTGTATGTAGGCGAGAATGTATTTGTCAGTCATGACGTCTGATCAAGAACATGATGTGCCACCATGGCTTGCATCCAACTGTTACTTTGGCTCACTTCTACATGCACTAATTGATTCACACATTGCAACCAGCAAATGCTCATGGCTCCCATGGCCTGTTTTGCATGCCATCACCCAATGTATGCAGAGGGGTGGAGTGCATTGTGAGTGCCCATCCACTGTGTCCGTTCATGCCGTTTGGTTAGTTGGCCTGGCACATGTCCTGTGATGGCAATGCGCACATCATTGCAACATTGCTGTGGGCCTCATCATGACCCCAGTGAGCAATGCTGATGTAGACAGGGACATTTTGGGGGCCCTGCTGTCTGTGTGATGGTGTGTTGATGTTTCTGTCCGTCATGTGCCTCCTTCGTGGGCAGTTATGGGGGACAGGCCTATCAGTTGATGGTGTTTGGTGACGTGCATGTAGGTGCTTTTCATTGTTGACAATGTGGTCTGATTTGGTAGAATGCACTTGCAGGTGGTTGTGTCATGGTTGGGACACAACCTCATTCACATGGTAGGGCTGCATACATTGGGTATTGGCTCTACTGGTGTTTGGTGGAGTTTGGGTTGCTTTAGGGTATCATCTGTCTCCGTTCTCTCTGCTACTCACAGCCAGGTGGAGTATGCATCATTCCCCCCCCCCTTTCAGCCAGGTGGAGTATGCATCATCCCCCCCCCTTTCAGCCAGGTGGAGTATGCATCACCCCCCCCCTTTCAGCCAGGTGGAGTATGCATCATCCCCCCCCCTTTCAGCCAGGAGGAGTATGCATCATTCCCCCCCCTTTCAGCCAGGTGGAGTATGCATCATTCCCCCCCCTTTCAGCCAGGTGGAGTATGCATCATTCCCCACCCTTTCAGCCAGTTGGAGTATGCATCATCCCCCCCCTTTCAGCCAGGTGGAGTATGCATCGGTACGTCATTCACCTAACCACTTCACATTTCCATGGTCATGACATTGGACTCACCGAGTAGCCAGGATCTTGGGCCTGCATGTCGCTCCAAGTAGCGTGGTATTGTGGAGTTCCTCAGGACCATAGAATCATGGGTTGATCAGGGGAATCGGGCACAACAATGTGTGATGATCTTGTTAGAGTCACAGACCATTTGCACGTTGATTGAGTGGAACTGTTTCCGGTTGCGGTACGGTACCTCCATGGCACGTGGAACCACCAATTCCACATGGGTGCAGTCGATGGCACCAATGCAACCAGGTATGCCGGCTAGTGCATGGAAGCCCACTTTGGTGTTTGCAATCTCCTGGGCAGTCCGTGGTAATGAGATGTGGTCGTCTGTGTGTTTGAGGAGGGCATCGAGCACTTGGATGAGTGTTCGTGAGAATAATGGTTGTGAGATGCCATGCAAGTGCCCCACTGTGTGCTGGTAGTTGCCTGTGGCCAGGAAGTGGAGTACAGACACTACCTTCAGTCGGGGTGGGATGGCAGTTGGAGTTTCTATCATGCTGACGATGTCGTTGTGTGTCATGTCTACGATGGCGGTGATGGTGTCCCGGTCCAAACGGTACAGGGTGTGGATCTGCTCAGCAGTGAGGTTGAATGGATTGGCTCTGATGTGTGGGATTGGGGGCTGCCTGCGTGGTGGCACTGGCTGTGCTGGTGGGGCTTGCTGGGCCTGCCTTGCCCTCCTTCTCCTCCTGCGTCTCCTCTGTGCTGCCTGTTGTTGTTGTTGCTGTTGTAGCACTTGCATTGCTATCAAGTCCTCCAGCCCCAACATTGCTAGTCGTATTGGTATCATTGTGGAGTGTGACTGGGTGTGGGAAGGGGTGGGGCGTGCTCTTTTTGCACTTCCTGAGTCTGTATTGCCTTCACCTGTGCTGTTTCTGTGCACCTGTGGCAGCTGCATTCACTTTACATAGCCATTTACGGTTGGTTCGCGAAGGCGTAATTAGCACCATGGCGGTAAGGTACTTAACGGGCTGGGTGATGGCGTTAGGTGCATGTCCGCTTGGGTCGGCATTCGTGTACCGTTCCGCCATGGCGCTAAGTACGGTGTGGGAGGTCGCGTGCGCGCGCCCTTGGCGCAGTTAGCGGCAGCGTTAACTACGATGCCGCTAATGGCATCGTAGTTAACGGTCACGGGTCATGATCGGACCTAGCGGAAAACGATGGCGGTAACCATTTACCGCCATCGTTTTTCACTTAGCGCCAGGGTCGTAATGAGGCCCATTGTGTCCGGAACGGCAACGTCCAGTGATTTGGATGTTTTTTTGTGGCAATTAGTTTCATGATGGATGTGTGGATTGTGAGTTTGTTTGTAATTAGGCTGATCATGTGAGGTAAGTGTAGAGTGTGCTGGAGAGGAGTCAGGAGCAGGGAGGGTTAGTAGATGGTGTGTCGATTTAGCTTTATTGTTGGTCCCAGAGTATGTGCTGTCACTAGGTTATCTTGAGTACCCTTTGAAATAGCTGGTGGGGCCTGTTTTATGTTCATGATTATGAGTTGAATAGCCAGGTTTTTAGTCATTTTCTGAAGGTGAGGTGGTCTTCAGTCTTCTCATTTCCTTCGGGATTGTGTTCCATAGGTTGGCAATTAGATGACAGAAAGCAGTTCTTCCGAATGTCCTTTTTTTGTATTGTGTCGTTTTGATTTGAAACTCGTCACTTGATTTTAGGTTTGTCTCTGGTTGGTAATGGTTGATCTTGGACAGGAGGAATTCAGCTCCTTGTCCATGTAATGATTTGTGGGTGATGCAGAGGGCTTTGAAGTTAATGTTTTTTAATGGGGATCAAGTGTAGACATTTCAGGACTGGTGTGATGTGATTTCTTCTGTTTAGTCTCAGGACTATCCTTGCTGCAGTGTTTTGGATCCATTGGAGTTTTTTAGTGAGCCGTTCTGGCATTCCGATGTAGAGGCTATTTGTGTAGTCGATGCTAGGTAATAGTAGGGACATTGCAAGGGTTCTGTGTGGGAAAGAGAGATAGGGGAGGATCCCTCTGAGAAGTCTCTGGAGGTGGAACCCTTTCTTTTCTATAGCGTTGACTTGTGATTCCAGTGAAAGTCTGTTGTCCATGAGTATTCCCCAATTATTTACCACAGCCAATGATTCTGGTTGGGTTCCCATGCTAGGCGCCCAGTCCAGTTGTGTGTCTGTTGCGTTATCCTCTAGGGGTGAGATCATTATTTCTGTTTTGTTTGGGTTTAGCTTTAGTTTGAGGCTGTTGGTTGTCATGTAACTATGTATGTTGTTGTGTCAGTTGTTGAGGATGCTGTTTGGGTCTTAGGTTGGGGCTATCTTGACGATGAGTTGGGTATCAGCTATGTAGTTGTTAGCAGTTAGTCCAGGGTTTCAAATGCTTTTCATTAAGGGAGATATGTAGATGTTGAAGAGGGGTGGGGAGAGGCTAGAGCCTTGTGACATGCCACTGGAGATGTTTTTGGTGTTGGAGGTAAAAGGCTAAAATTAATTGCGGAATTCTGATGCAATTAATTTTAGATTGCATTTAAATCCCATGCACCTAGTTTCGAAATTCACAACACCACATTCACACAAGTGGACGCAAAGTGAGGTAAATATGTGTAGGCAAATGTCATTTTGGGGTTTGAAACCAGAAAAGTGATGAGTGGAAGGTTTTAAATACATCTGAACCACTGGCCTTGCTCTGGGCAACCTTCCACACCACTCGTTTTTAGTGTGTCTGTGCTATGGAAAAAGGGATCCAGCCATATGCAAATCAGTTAGGTACTGCCACCAATGGGAGCAGCCAGCCAAACTGCTAGGTCAGGTCCCCTCTGCACGCCAGACATGTCTCAGCCTGAAAAGCAGTGCTATCACTTTAGAACACACGTGATGTCAGTACATGCATACAAGTTACGAAAATGTTTTTGTGATTTAATTATACAAAGACGTGTACCCCTCCGAGTTTCCTTTGCAACTTGGGTCCCTCTGGTGTATTGCCCTTTCCCTACTTTGCAAAGTAAATAGAGAGAAGAGGGTGTTTTTATATTGGGATTATTTTCCATGGGAATGGAATTAGGATGGCTAAACTCCCTACCACTTTGCATTATCGTTTTACCATATATGGCATTCACAAGTGGCAAATTATGAAGCAATTTGCCATTTAGAATTTGAAATAGTCACTGATTCCGTCCAAATTATTAAAATACATTTGTGAGGAGGCCACCAGGGGGCACACAGATGGCAGTCACATGAACGCGCTGTTCCGTCACCAAGGCAACCTTGAGTGAACTTGCCCCCCGCTCATTGCCCCCAGGTGAGGAGCAGACCCCCCCAGGTGCATGCTTGAGCCAGCGGGCTCCAACAAGTAAAACCCAAAGGAAATCGCACCCAGTAAAGGGGAGATCCAGATCTATCCCTCCCCCGCTTGCTGGTGCACAAAGGAAACCAAGAGGAGGAGCGGGGGAACGCAGCTGGAGCTTCGGCAGTATAGGCAGTATTAGGATGCTGAGGTGGGCCACCCGGCTCCCACACCCCCTATAGTCCTAGAGGTGAGGGGGAGGGTTGGGTTTTGCTGCAGCGGGCCGTTCGTGGAGCTTTGCCCCCCCACCGCCATCAGCGTTGTGAGTGAAGGCGTGGACCGGAGGCATTGAAGGAAATGGCTGGGGCCACCTAGAGCCCCCAAGGGACAGTGACATCGCGGACACCCGCCTCTCAAGCTGGGGATAGCACCCGGGCTCCCAGTAGCCTGATAGGAGACACGGCCCAGGATTGAGGGACAACTAGGGCCGCGCAGTGAACAGGGACTGAATAAAGAGGGACAGAGGACCAAGGAAGTCCCAGTAGGAAAGTGCCTAGGGCCAGTGCAGTGTGACAGCGTGACACATCCCAGCCCGGGCCGCAGAGGGCCATTTTACTTCCCTCCTGCTGGAGGGAGCTGAGACTTTGAGGTGCCACTGACCAGGAGGGCCCACCAGCTGATAAGTGGCTGGATCTAGATGACGGCGCAGGCCTGAAAGGTGAGGAGGGTGCCAGTTACTCAGCCAAACACCCTGAAAGTGTGGCCCCCCAAATAAAGGGGCATGTCCGGGGGGGCTGGATGGCCCTGGAGCAACAGTGGGGGCCTGCAGGAGGATCTCCCGGGGAAACAGTCAGGCCTGGACACGATTTCTAAAGGAAGGAAGGTGGCGCAGATCCAAATTGGACCGAAAGAGTTCTGGGTTGTGTGCCCACGTCCCGGACTCATTGGGGGAGGGAAGTGGATATAGCGACATACTGGCAGCTATAGGTCGGTGGAAGAGGTGTGGGCCCCGAGCACGGGACGTGTGCCCGCCTCTCCCCCAGAGCATTCACCTTGACCCCCCTGACAGGTGGTAGAGTGGGACACTCTCCTTGGGTGACCTACAAGCTGGCGGTTCTCCATTGAAGGGTATCCCGTGGAAAGGGAAGGGGCCGGACAGACTGGACCCCCTGGCAGAGCATGTGAAGGAGTGAGGCCTCATTGGTGCATCCCAACAGGCCTAAGGTTATATGGAAGCCAGAACAAAGCTGGTCGGATTTGGGTGCGGAGGCAGACCGGATCCCGCGGCCTCCTCAGAATTGCAGAAGATGGTGAGAGGACGAGAGGACTCTATGGCAACTAAAAGCGATGTGGCACATGAGTATGAGGGCTGACATTGGTGGCAAGATGGACAAAATCAACGTGCGAATGGACAAGATGGAGGAGAGACTACAGGCAGTTGAGCATAACCAAACATCTTTGGACACTCAGGAGATGCAGATGGACATAAGGATTGGCGAAATTGAGCGGAGAGAAGCGGAAATGGTCCTGAAGATGGATGATTTCGAGTATCGCAAACTGAGAAATACCCTGCGTTTCTCTGGGATACCGGAAGCAGAGGGTGAATCCGAGAGAACCCTGAAGAGGGTCAATCATGACATAACTAGGCTCCTCTTTGAAGATAACTCCATTGATGAGACGAAAATAGAAAGGGTCAACAAAGCCAGAGGCTCAGCGATGAGGCCGAGGTCGGTCCTGGCCCATTTTCATAACTACCCAGATAAACTCAAAATTATGGAGAGGGTGAGGGCCAGGGGGCCTCTAGTGATGGGTGAGGCCAGGATAACAATTTTTCAGGCCCTGTCGTCACTACCCCTCACAAAGGGGAGAATGTATCGACCCTTGTTGAAATGGCTAAACGAGAAAGGAGTTCAGTACAAATGTGGATTTTCGTTCTCTATTACCTTTGAACTGGAGTGCCTGAAGTACTGTCTTGCTTCTGAGGATGAGACAAACAAAACAATTGAGGAGATGGTGCGGGGCAAGAGGGAGCCTCAGGCTCGCAAGGTGAAGGTGGAGCAGACAGACAATGGCGCATCAAGGGTCCTCGAAGGAAGCGAGTCACCGGATCAAGGATGTTTCAGAAGCTAAATACCCCTGCGACTGGCACACCCTGAACACTAAGTGGGCCGTGGGTAAATACCGGCCGTAGTTGAATGTGGGTTGTTGGGTTTGTCATCCTGTTGGGGGGGGTGACTGCCTTGGTGGACCAGATTATGGGGTCCCATTGCTGCAGCTGGGCTATCTGGGACCAATAGGTCTGGATTCAGATGTAAATTTGGAACGTCAGTTGAGGTTGAGGGTATGGGTGGGGGGTTTGGGGATTGAGATGACATGAGCTTGGGCCTGGGTTTTGGGCCTGATTGGTGGTTCGGCCCTCTTCTAGTAAAAATAACTGGAGGGGGCCGGGCACCTAAGGGGTGGAGCGAGGGAGAGGTGTCTTTTGATGGTCACTGGGGTTTTGGAATGTCTTGATCAGACACTTATATAAGCACCTTCCCGTTCTCAGAATGCTCAACGGGATGGGTCACCTCCCAGGGGGTTAATGAGGTGGGAGACAAGATTGTGGTATGGCTGATTCAAAGGAGGGCAATGGGGGGATACCCTGAGGGTATGCACTCTGAATGTGAAAGGGCTAAACTCCCCGGCCAAGCGATCTCTCGTCGTGAGGGAATTTAGAAGATCAGGGATAGATGTACTATTCCTCCAAGAGACAAACTATTTGAGGGGTGATGAAAACAGAGGATCCCCTGTGGTCTGGTGGGGGAGAATATTGGGGCTCATGGATAGCGAGGAAGGCTGGGGTTGGGATTCTGGTCCGTAAGGGGCTCCGACTGGAAGTCACAAAAGTGTGGTCCGATGCTCTGGTCTTGGGTCTGATCCGGGGGCTCAGGTTCACATTTGCCACCATTTACGCCCCCCAATCAAGGTCAAGGGAGGTTCTTGGAGAGGACCCTGGAAAACATAATGAATGAAGGGGGGGCACTTCATAGTGGGAGAAGACTTCAATGTCTGGAGGGATATCAGCTTGGACCGGCAGTCTGGGCGCCCCGGGGAGCAGAAGCCACAAAATCAGGCAGGCAGGGAAATGGGAATGTTGATGGAGCTCTACGGGATGCAGGATATATGGCAGCACTTCCACCTACAGGACAAGGGGTTCACCTTCTATTCCACCCCACATGGAACTAGATTACCTTTATATATCCAGGAACCTATGGGAATCCGCATGGGGGTCAGCCATCCATCCCATTAGTTGGTCTGATCACGACATGGTATCGGTTGATATTGGATGGGCTATACTTTGTCCCAGGGCCTCGAAGTGGAGGTGCAACGACTCTCTATGGAAAGCTTAATGTTTTAGGGAAGAGATGGAGAAGGGTATCACAGAGTTTTATTTTCAACTAAACGACACAGGGGAGGGATGCAGCAAAGGCTACATGGAGAGGGACACTGATTAGAGATGGGGATTGCAGAAAGAGGGAATGCACCCTCATGGAAAGAGGATTGAGGGACAACATAAAGGCCTTGGAGGGGCGGGCACAGTTGTCTACAGAGGGTAGGGGGACCTTATCCAAGAGCCGAGGGGAGTGAGGGTGGAACTGAGAATCCTCATGGAAGGAAAGATAGTTTGCAACCTACAATTCTTGAAACAGAAGTTTTACGAGAAAGGGGATAAGGCGAACGCTCTCTTGGCAGCTAGGCTAAGGGATCAGCGGGCGGAGAGGTGGGTTGCGCAGGTGGAGGGAAGAGGAGGAACCCTGAGAGCTCGGAAGAAGGAATCCAGGAGGCATTTGCTTTTTTTATGAGGACCTGTACAGGAGTGAAGGGACAGCGGTCAGTGAGGAACTTGGGAGCTACCAGGCAGACTCCGACCTCCCCCGGCTCACGAAACTGGAATCAGAATGCCTGGAAGCGCCAATCACTGGGAATGAAATTAGGACGGCTATTGGGTGGTTGAAGTTGGGCAAGGCTCTGGGGGTGGGGACGCCTTGACACCAGGGTTTACTAAGTCCTTCCTTCCAGCTCTGCTCTCTTCCTAATGACATTGTTTAATGACATTCTGACTACGGGGAAAGCATCAGGCTCTTTTACACAGGCTCTAATCATGTTGATACCAAAAGAAGGAAGGGACCCCCGGGCGTGTGATTCTTATTGTCTGATTTCCTTGTTAAATATAGATTGGAGGGACACCTGCCGAGACTGATCTACTCAGACCAGGTAGGGTTTGTGAAAGGGAGCGAAGGGGCTGGCACCATGAGGAGGACGCTACATTTGATTAACGAGGTGCAGGGCTGGGAGGTCGACCCCACACTTCTTTCCACAGATGTTGAGAAGGTCTTTGACAGGGTGGAGTGGGGTTTCTTGGAGCAGTACTAATTAAGTTCCCGGTAAGTAAGGGTCTCAAAAGGGGTATTATGGTACTCTACTCCTCCCCCAGGGCATGTGTAACTGTGAATGGGAGATGCTCAAAAAGGTTTAATTTGGAAATAGGGACAAGGCAGGGGTGCCCGCTCTCCCCGTTATTTGTACTATCATTGGAACCACTAGCCAACAGGTTGAGGGAGGATGGTAGAATTGAGGGAATTAGGTTGGGCAAGAATCTGTATAAGGTAGGGTTATACACGGATGACATGCTCCTACACATGGTAAACCCACTGACATCGGTCCCAGCAGCGGTGCAACTGATTGAGGAGTATGGACACCTGGCAGGCTTTAAAATGAATAAGGGCAAGTCTGTACAGTTTCCCCTGGATAGAGTTAAGGACAATGATTTGGGACGTGTTAACCCACTGGGCATGGAGGTTAGCGTGGGGTCTCTGAGGTATCAATGTCACAAGAAAGCTTGAGGGTTTGTATGAAGCCAACTTCCCCCCTCTAATGACAGCCCTGGAGAAAGACTTGGGAAAATGGAAGGGACTGACCATCTCCTGGATGGGACGACAGAATGCACCGAAGATGTTAGTTCTCCCAAAGATTCTATATTTGTTCCAGATGCTGCCTATTGTGATTCCCACCCAATACTTCAGAGTGACAAATGGGTCTCTTTTACGGTTCCTGTGGCAGGGAAAGAAACCCAGAGTCTCTAGTGATGTCTTGAGTCTTCCTAAGGAAAGTGGGGGTGTTGGGTTCTCGGATATATATTTATACTACAAGGCCACCCAGTTAATAGTGCTGATTCCACACCTTAGAGGGGCAGAGGGACCTACAATGGGTGGGACTGGACAACCATTAGTTAAGGCCCACTACGGTGGGAGAGTGGCTATGGGTGCCCGGGGGAAGTTACTCTGAAGAATACGTGAATAGCCTATCCTGGGAACTATCTGAAGTATCTGGTGACCCGGTAGCATCGTCGCCCGCCTCCTTAGGCCATCTTTGGGTGCCAGGATTTCGGAACAAATTCCCGGATCCCTCCAGATTACAGGCATGGTATGAGATGGGTCTTTAAAGGATCAGGCAAATGTGGAAGGGTGGGAGAGTTACAGTTGTGGAATTAGAGGAGGCCCTGGGGATGGGTACACTCTCCACTTTTTCATATTTGCAGTTTAGGCGGGTCTTGACTAAGGAGACATGGAAAGGTAAGATACAGAGGGCGCTCACCCCCTTTGAAAAACTACGGGCTACACTTACGGAGTCCAAGGGACTGATTGGGATGATGTATAGGGTCTTGGTGGATACGAGAAGGGGGTCGGTGGATGGGCTAAGGTTGAAATGGGAAATGCACATGGGGATAGAACTAGACACCAAACTATGGCTAAGTATGTGTCGGGGGCCTTCAAACCTCTATTTCCTGCCAATATAAATTGCACGCTGTAAAGCTGTTACACAGATGGCAATACAACCCGATTAGGCTGTCAAGAATGTATTAAGATGTGAGTCCGCTGTTCTATCATGAATGCGGAATGAGAGCCTATTACTGGCACATGTGGTGGGGATGCCGGGAGGTCCAGTCCTATTGGGATGAGGTTTTGAGCTGGATCAGGGATTTGGATGGGGTACATAGAGTGAAGGTTCCCATGCTGGTCCTTTTTGGGATGGAAGAAAGGGAGGGAGAATATGTTTGGGTGCCACATATGGTACACAGACCTCTCCTGGCAGGAAGGGCATGCTTGGCAACACGTTGGAAGGGAGTTCAGCTGCCAGGGAGAGGGAATGGATTATAGTAGCCCAAAATATATATGTGATGGAGTGGATAACAGCAACCCACCATGGGAATGGTGGAATGATGGAGGCTGAATAGTCGTCTTTTGTTCGGTGTACATACAAGGCGTTGGAATGGAAGTTGATTAGAGATTGGAGGGTGAAATTGACACCCGAGGGATGGAAATGGAAAGAAACCATACCAGAATTGTAACTGATATATGACTATTTTCAAAAGAAATGTGAGAGTGGCATAATATGGGACAAAAAGTGGAGGATAGGTCGGATCAAGTAAAGGAAGGAGGGATAGGGAGGCGGGTGGAAGGAGGGGTATTACGTTAAAAGCAGTTAGTGGGATTGTTAAGGTGCTACCGTTGAGATGTTGGTAATGTAGTGATCTGCAATGTGGCTGTCTATCCTTGTTTCTGTTATGCTTAAGAAAATGTCAATAAAGCAGAATAAAAAACAACACGTCTGTGAATACCATCCTATCCAATTTAACGATCAATTACAAAATGCTACACTGTCAGCACTGGGAAGAATTCCCTGTTTTACACAGTGCTCACAGCACAGAAACAGTGTGTTTGCTCTTATTTAAATGTAATCTTCCTCAGCTTTAGTAAAGTGAAAGTAGGGAATAACTCACACTAGCAAACTAGGATACCCTATTCTCATTCTGATTTATCAGTCCCTACACTCTCTGCACCACAAAATTCTATATCTTCTACAAGCGGGCAAATCCCACTTGGGTTCACACATTGTAAAAAATAAAACACTGTTGCATGTCACACAAAATACCAAGATATTCTATTTGGAATGAGCGCATCCTAGTGGCATCATCTCCCCAGTTCCTTCCCACTATAGGAACTTAGCAGCACAATTATTCTAGGGGACTCTTCTGACTTGATTTGGGTATTTTTATATTTACCTTGAGATATGCTTAAAGGTACTGAGCCAGATTGGGCCCTAATGAGTATTCAAAAGAACACTCATTCAGGCTCTCCTCCTGCTTAGAAAGAATTCTGTTCTATCTAACATTGTACTTATGGCTAGGGCCCAATTCTCCAGTGTGTCCAGTGTCAGCACTTATCCCTTTGTAATAGGTGGTAACCCTTGTGTGTAGCTTTCGATCCGAGATTTAGAATTCTATTCCCTGTATGTTCCTGCTTTTTTAAAATGTGCAATATTCCCATGCTCAGGTCAAACGGTTTGATTGGTCAAATCTTCCCATTAGCTTGCATCCTAGTCAGACATTCCTATGGAATGAACACCTCCAAACTTTATTGGTTGATAATAATGTATTTATGTGTGAAAAGAAAAAGGTGGGGACCCAATCTACACTTAATACTTTTAAATGCAAAAATCATTTGTATTCCACATTTCATTGCAGCAACATACCACCTCAGTGAATCTTTTTGAACTTTCTGTCAATGATTGGTCAGGCTGCCTGTGAGATTCTATTGTTTGGAGTTTCTATTGCTATCATCTGGTCGCATTTTATTAGGAGTCAAGTTTAAAACTTAACTCATTAATTGCAGTGATTTCTAAGCCAGATCACTATACAGTGGCTAGCCCTGTGAATTTCAGATTGATTGAATTTCTAAGTATTATTTCCTCGAAGAACCATTGCTTATTTCGGTAAAACAGAGCATACCATAAAAACTAGACAGGAAAATTAACAACCAACAATATTACAAAAAATAAAATAGTTGTAGTTAAACCCAACAACCATAAAAAGACCTGAGAAATAAAACTACAACACTCAAAACCTAACTAATCTTAATAGAAATTCTCTTCAAAATAGAGCACATTTCAAAAAAGTCAATACAGCCTAACCCACTTGTACTTAATCCAGCCACAGCCAATAGTACAATGCAGGCTCATAACAACGAAAACCCAGACCCAACAGTACAGGTTTCAAAGTATGCTTTCTAATTATTGAAAAAGCTGGGCAAAGCACAAAAAAGTGTGCCAAGTACTCCTTGGGTGCCCCACAAAGCAAACATGATTGATTTGCATCCCCCTTGAGTCTAGTCGCCAGCAAAGCTCTTAAATTTTCAAGGATTTAGCCTTGAACCAAATCCTGGTTGGAGCGGCTTATTCGGATTGGCCCTTTGTGGCTTTTTTTATTGATTTCTCTGATGTGATAAATTATCATTCTCCCACAGGGCATGGATGCCATATTACAGTCAGGCTTTGTACATACCCTGGGTTATGGGCAGGTCAAACTTGTTGCTCGTTTTACTTGAAAATCCATTAGAATTTAACTTTGCCACAGCCACATTGAAAAACATTAATTATTTCTCATGCATTTAGACTATAATATATTCTAAACTTAACGTCCAACACATTGCTGTAGGCTTTGTACAGCAATTGGACAGTTGTTGGAAAAAGGAATACACTGTGTTCAACTTATATTTTTTTATTTTATCTATTTATTGGGTATTTATAAAACACAATGGGCCTCATTAGGACCCTGACGGTCCCGTAATGAACGGTGCCGGTACAGTAAAACTAGGCGTCCTTAGCGGGTCCTGCGAGCAGCCCAGGATGCTAACAACGGGCCCGTCATTAACAGGCCCGTTGTTAGCATCCTCCCCATTCCCACTGAGCCCTATGGGGCTCAAATGGGAATTGGGATTATTTTTGACCAGGTCCCAGAAAAGGGCAATTACTGGGTCCACCAAGGTCGGTATGACCCAGTTATTGCCCTTTTCTGGGACCTGGTAAAAAATCATTACCGGCAGCAACCCTGCCCTTAATAAGGGCACGGCTACCGCCAGGGTCGTAATGAGGCCCAATGTGTTTCAAGGCACGACAAGACAAGAGGGTGGGGGAAACAGGGAGGACAAACCACAAATTATCCTACTAGGCCCTGTGACATTCGGATCATGCAAGTGCAGTAAAAAGAAGTGCAGGGGAGAGGGGAAGGGGGGAAGTGCTGATCAGGGCGGCAGGGCCCGTGAGAAAAGTAAGCCTGGGGAGGCCAGGTGGACAGAGCCAGGACAAAGCAGTGAGTGCAGGGGAAGGAAGATCAATGTGCTAAGTGGGAGGTAGGGGACTGGAAGGGCTTCAAGAGTGCAGGTGCAGCCAGGCTAGTGTGGGGGGAGGGCCCAAAAGGGTAAGTGCAGGTTGAGTGGGGTCAGGGGAGACCAAGTGAAGGGGTATTCTGGATTAGGGGGGCTGGTGCCCCATACAAATCTGAAGAAACTAGGCAGCCAATCAAGAAGCAGACATAGCAGAGGAGAGGGAAGGAAGAAGAGAAAGGGAAGGTCTTGAGAAGCATCTGGAACTTAAGGAGATCTGGCTCAAGTCTTAGAGGGCCAGGGAGGCCATTCCAGAGAGAGGCACCCGTGGAAGAGAGCGATCTACCCCCACTCTCTGCTTTGAAAAGCATCTGATCTGCAGATAGATAGACGACCAAAGAGTTCTAGCAGGGAGGTATTTAGGGAGAGAGAGTTGATCTAGAGTGGTCTCAGGACCCAGAAAGACTTGTGGATGTGTGCATGAAGCCTTTAACATGACCCTCGCAGCAACTGGGAGCCAGTGGAGAGATTTTACGGCTGGAAAGATGTGGTCCCTGGGCTCGAGGCCAAGGATATGTCTTGCAGTTAGTTTTAGGGGGTAAATGAAGGAGTTGGGCAGATTAAGGAAGAGGCTGTTACAGTAGTCCTGTTACGCTCACCTGGTATCCACAGGGACGCCACCCAGCCGGGTTACTCGCTGGTATGCTTCTCAGCTTTGCCCTGATGTGGTCTGCGGGGAAGGTTCTACCTGAAAATACAGGAGGACTGTGTTCAAGACTGACCGACTGGGGTAAGCATCCTCCCTCCACCCCGTATGATTTCAGTCCCTCTGGCGCCCTCTCCTCACCTTGTGGTAGAATTAGGCGTGCTCTCCATCCTGCCTTATTTGCAAGGGCGCGTTGTCTTTCATGGGCGGGTGCGATCCAGTTACTTCACTGACGCCGGCCCGTTTGATATTGTTCAGGTAGGTCTTATTGCCGTTCTTTAGTTTTGTTGTTATCCTGCATGCCTTTCTTTGTTTAAAATGGCGAACTAGCTTGGTTGAGCCCCGCTGGTAAATGATGGCGCATTAAGAGCGCTATGATGCGGTAAGTAAGCGCTATGCGCAGCGCTGCAAATCTTGCCTTTGCTAACCTGTGTTTTCCTTCCTTGTAGGTCGCAGTGTTCTTCAGCGCGAGTTGAATGTCCGGAGTGGTGCCAGCCGAAAAGCGACCAGCCAGGTAAGCCTTTTGAGCAGTTCGTAATTTGTAAATGTCTCTACTGCTTTCTTTAATGTTGCCTCTATCTTCCTCTTTCAGGTCGTTCTGTCCGGGAGGCGTGCAGATTCGAGGAAGCTGTTCTCAGTAGCTGCGAGTGTTTAAATATGAAGACTGCAGGTAAGATTGCTGCTGCTAAGGATGTTCCTTTTGTCTCCTTGCAGGTTCTGCTTCTCCGAGGTTCGAGGGAATAGCTGGACACGGTGAGCATCACGTTGCAAGCTGCAAAGTAACACGAAGCGTGTTGTCTTGCTCGGGTGTGGTTTAATTAGCCCCAACAAAATAGTCCAGGTAAAGTAGTCCTTAGCTACCACACCCAAAACACTAGACCGCATAGCTTGGTTCTTAGGAACCAAACTATGTGGATGCCTCCATGTTGGCTGACAATACAATAAAGTAGTTCCCAAGCACATTGTTTTTCATGGTGTATGATCCTGGCACCATAGGCGCCAGGACTGGCCCCATGAGGGCTTTTGAAGAGGATGCCAGGCTCTAGAGGCCCGAGTCCCGACTCCACCTGGCCAATAGGTTTGCCAGAGGGGGTTTTGGGCTAGGGTCGTGGCAGCCCAGCCTGGAGAGGGCCAGAGCTCTGGAGACATTGAGTTTTTGCGGGAAGGTGAGGAAAGGGAGAATGCCTCTGAGGAGGTTCAGCTGAAAGTGGGCCTTCTTGGCAAGGTCTGTGGTGTGAGGAGAGAAGGAGAGAGCGGAGCCAAGGATGACACCAATGTTGCTTGCTTCACAGGAGTGTAATGGGAGGAGGCCCATGGAGTGTGGCCAGAGTGTTGGAGGAAAAGAGGGAGCAAGGGTACCAATGAAAAGGGTCTCCGTTTTACTGACATTAAGGCAGAGATCGTTGGCGGTGCACCATGCCTGAATAGCAATTAGGAATGAGAGAGGAAGAGGAGGAGGAAGAGGCGAAGAGCGGGGAAGCTTGAAGGAGAGCTGAATGTCATCCACATAACACTGGAAGTTAGAAGAGAAGGTGGCAATCCGATGGGCTAGAGAGGCCAGGTAGATGTTGAAAAGCCAATACGAGAGGATAGAGCCCAGAGGGACTCCGTGAGTGGAGAGTGAGATGGTGGAGAGAAAAAGGACCAGTTGAACTTGGGAAGGTCGGTCCAGGAGGAAGGCGGTCAACCAGTCCAGATTCAGGTCCGTGATTGACCGCATCAAAGGCAGAGGAAAGGTCAAGAAGGATGAGAACGGAAGGAGACCTGGAATCCAGATTACAGAGCAGGTCTTCCTGGGTGTTCAGGAGATCAGTTTCTTTGCCTTTGAAGCCAGACTGGTGCACATGAAGACAACCAGCAGATTCAGTGTAGTGGATAATCTGGGAGATGGCCAGCTTCTCCAAGAGTTTGCACAGGAAGGGGGTAATGGAGATAGGGTGGTAGGTTGCCGGACAGGAAGGGTCGGCAGAAGACTTTTTGAGGAGAAGATGCAGAGTGCTTGAGGAGTGAGCGATTGCAGAAATCGGCCAAGGCTGGAGCAAGGGAGATAATGTTGTTCTTGGTAGTTCTGGAAGATCAGGGGAGCGAGCACCTGTTTGGATGAGACTTTAATAGAGCAGACTTGTCTAGAAACCTCATCTGGTGTTGTGGGAGAAAAAGAGGAGAGTAGGAGGGGACAGGCGGGCCAAGGGCAGCCTGAGAGCAGGTGAGGGAGAAGGGTGAAGAGTGGAGGAGAGTGCGAACAAGATGTCCTGAGTTTTAGAAATTAAGTGAGAGGTCAGAGAAGTGCAGAGTGCAAGGAAGGCAGAGGAGAAGTGGATACTGTAGTAGTGTTGGCGAGTTCCATGCAGATTTTCAAAAGTTTAGCCCTGTTGCTGGTGGTTGCAGGGACGCGCGCCTGGATATAGCCCTTCTTCGAGCAGATGGAGAGTCTGTATTGCCTTTGGAGCAGGCGGCAGGCCAGTTTGTCAGAGATATGCTCAAGGCCTGCAACTTCTGCTCAGCCGTTCTGCACTTGCGTTTGAGAGCAGCCAGGTCAGAGTCATACCAGGAGTTGCACGATAATGCAGGTTTCATGCGGATCCTCATGACAGGATGTCTAGAGTGTTGGAGATGGAGAGTTGATGGTTAGTAAGGGCTGTGTCAGGGAAGATCAGGGCAACTCCGTCCCCAGGCTGGTTAGGCCTGGGCTTAGAGAGGATCTTGTACCCCTCAGGGAGGAGAGTGTCGAAACTTGTGACAGAGCTAGCAGTGAACCACATCTCAGTGAGAGTGAGGATATCTAGGTGGAGGTCTTCAAGGAGTTGGCATATGTCAGAGGAGTGTTTGACGGCAGAGCCAGAGTTGAGGGTAGCTGGGTGGACCAGTTTGCCATATTTGAAGGTCTTCCGAGGAGGAGTAAAGGAGTGTGGTACACCCGTCGGAGGTGGCAGAGGAGCATGAGGAGTGGCATAAGGAGGAGTGGCAGGAGAAGATAAGAGGTTGATGAGAGACAGAAGATGCCTATCAAGAAGGAGAAAGTTGGGCTTAGAGCCCAGGACCATGACAGTGCCTTTTAGGTAGACATTAATGATGACCCTAGATGACAGGAAGGAAGCCAAGAGTATCTCCCAATGGGCACCACCATTAATGGGAGAGGAAGAGAAAGGGGAGAGTACAGAGACTATAAGGGGGATCCAAAGGTCAGCCGAAGGGATGACAAAGAGGATGTCAGTGAGAGTCTGCCTGGAAAAAGCATTGACATAGGTGTCAGCGATGGGCAGGCCTGGATTGGAGACTGGGAGATCCTTCTTGAACCTTTTCCTTTCAGACATCGTCATAGGTTTGGTGGTAGAAAAGCAATTAGAGAAGATAGGGGAGAATGAGAGCACCATTTTGGGAGAGTGAAGAGAGAAGGAGGTTATGTTATGTTATGTTATGTTATTTGGCATTCATATAGCACTCTATATATCATTGGTATGACCTCAAGGCGCTGTGGGTTGAATGCCCTCGGGGACCATAGTGCAGGTCAGTCGAGGGAGTGGGGTATCATAGGGTGCTTGGGTGCACTCAGA
The DNA here is from genome assembly GCF_040938575.1 of Ambystoma mexicanum. Classification (NCBI taxonomy): domain Eukaryota; kingdom Metazoa; phylum Chordata; class Amphibia; order Caudata; family Ambystomatidae; genus Ambystoma; species Ambystoma mexicanum. Next base: position 777,624,983 of record NC_090939.1, on the reverse strand, counting down.
TATGTAAGCAGCTGGTGCAATTGCCTTATGGTAGCTGCATCCTAACATTAAGTGTGGTGATATTGAGATCAGTTGAATGTGTGCAGTCTGGAGGTTGGTCTCTGAGACTGGATTCTGGCAGCATTAGGCCTGTACAGGACGCTTATGTGGGCAGCTAGGCCGATTTTTGTGAGTTATAGCTGTGTTCTAGCAGGGTGGTTGAGGTTTTTGTGGGGTATTGTTCGTATTTGAGCAGCTAGGCCGAAATTGATCACGGGGTGTAGCTGCGCTCTGTTGTGTGTGGTGTGGAGTAGAGATTAAACATAGCGATAGGAGAGGTGAGTGTCAGGAGTGGAGGATTTGTGCGTTTCGCGATAGCTTGCATTTAGATAGGCTTATTTGTCGCTTATTAGTCACTTTCAGTGGTGTCATTGCTCAGTATCTCCTCGAACATTTGTCTGCAGGTTGCAGGCCTAGATAGTCTTAATCTGGTTTATGGAAAAAGCCAGGTTTTTAGAGCTTTGTGGAAGGCCATGTAGTCTTGGGTGTGTCGAATGTGTGGGGGGAGTGAGTTCCACAGGGTTGGAGCCAAGGTTGAGAAGGTAGATGCTCCAATGTTGGCTGAATTGGAGATTGGAATCACTAGTAAGAGGGCAGAGGTTGATCTTAGAGTGCGTGATGGGAGGTAGGGTTTCATCTTCTCTTGTAGGTACGTTGGGCCAGTCTTGGGCACAGCTCGATGGGCAATGCATAGGGTTTTGAAGGTGGCCCTTCGTCCGACAGGGAGCCAGTGGAGGATGCGCAGAGCAGGGGAGATGTGGTCTCTGTGTCCCAGGGATAGAAGAAGTTTGGCAGCAGGGTTTTGGGCTCTTTGGAGTTTGTTAAGTAAGTATGCCAGGTATAAGGAGTTGGTATAGTCCACTCTCGTCATAACAATAGACATAACAGCGGCTAGTCTCTTGGAATAGGTGAGGTAAGGGAAAATGTGTCTAAGGAGTTTCGGGTGATAGCGACAGGATTTTGATACATTATTGATCTGACGGGAGGGGGTTAGGCCTGAGTCATTAGTGCAGCCAAGGTTTTTGACTATTTTTGAAAGGGTGGGGGTGCCAATGGAGGTGGGCTATGGTAGATGTTGCGGGAGAAGGGCAGTATTGCCGTACACCATGATTTCAGTTCTGTCTGGGTTCAGAAGGAGGTGTTTTTTTGTCATCCATCGGTCAATATCACTGAGACATGCTTCGAGGCCGGGACATGGGTTGGTGCTTGTTTTGGGAATTCTTAGGATAATTTGGGTATCGTTGGTGTAGATGTAGCAGGAGAGGTTACGCGCACAGATGATTCCTGGTAAAGTGATTGGATAGAGGTTGAAAAGGAGAGCAGAGAGGCAGGCGTCTTGGGGTACTCCAGTGTTCACAGCACAAGCAGTTGAGACAAAAGGGCAGAGGAAGGCAATATGTTTCCTGTTGCTGAGGAAGGAGGCAATCCATTTGGGTGCTGAGCCACACATTGCTTGGGAGCGGATGTGGTCAAGGAGGATTGAATGGTTAACGGTGTCAAAGGCTGCCGACAGGTCAAGGAGAATCAGCGCTACGCAACCCTCAGAGTCTGCCGTGGCTGTGAGATCATCCCAGATCGAGATCAGAGTTGTTTCTGTTCCATGGTGTGGTCTGAAGCCAGATTGTGCTGGCTCGAGTAGTTTGTTGGATTCTACATATGAGTTGAGCTGGGAGTAAGCAGCCTGGTCAATGAGTTTCGCAAGAAATCTGGTGTTGGAGATTGGCCTGTTATTCTTCCGGTCAGTGTAGTTGAGGGATGCCTTTTTAAAGGGTTCTGGAAGTGTGCCAGAGGTGAGGGTGTCATTTAGTATGGATCTTGCATGTTCTCCTGCCCAAGTAGAGGAGAATATTTCTTTCAGAAGAGAGGCAGGCAGCGGTCGAGGGGGGATCCAGAGGGTCTGCTGCTGGATAGTAGATCTAGGAACTTGTCTCTCGAGGTGGGTTGGAAAGAGTCAAAGGTTGGCATAGTGGTCGTCAGGGTGACAGGATCATGAGGGGACGGTGTTGGCAGGGGTGAGTGTGGAAAGTTTGGTGTTAAGGTTTGCCGTCCTGTCAAGTGCTGTGTTGTAGAAATGAAGCGATAGGGAGTCACAGAGCATTTGCATGAGAATGGTTTGGGCAGAGGTGCAAGTAGGTTTCACAAATTCGGAGATGATCTTGTGGAGTTCTTTGCTGCTGTGACCACAGTTTAGAATTAGTTCATTGTAATAGGCCTTTTTGGCCTTTTGGATCTCAGATTTGTAATTACGGTGGTGGAGAGCGAGCATACATCTGGTGAGAGTGGTTTCAGATGCTCACCATTTGCGCTCAAGAGAGTTATTTAGGTTTTTGAAAGTCTTCAGGTGGGGAGTGAACCATTTGGGGGACGGTACTTTGCGTGGGGCTGCAGAGCATGAGGGGTGTGAGAGGAATTAGTGATTCTTTAAGCCAGGAGTCAAAGGATTCAATGGTTAAGGGTCTACCATAGGTCAGCGTCTCTGGGGGATGAGTAGCAGTGCTTAGGCCAGGTCAGGGAGCATCTTGACTTTGTTACAGCTTTGTGATCAGAAGTGGCGGCTGGGGGAGCACTGGGAGGAGGGGCTGGTGTGTGGATAGAGAAAGGGATGGTAGAGTTGTCTGTCTAGATAATTGGTTTGGGGCTGGATATAGAGATGAGGTCATAGGAGCTGAAGATCGCCTCAAGGGTGTGACCATCTGAGTGAGTTGAACCAGTGGTATGTCGGGAGAGGTTCGAGACTGTCGACCAGAGGTTGGGTCATTGGATTGTTAGGCATATCGAACCAGATATTGAAAGCTCCCAAAAGTGTGAGAGCTGGGCGATTTACCTTAATCGTAGCTAATGAGTCCTAGAGATTGTTGGCAAAGTGTTTGTCATATCCCGGGGGTCTGTAAATGAGTAGGAAGCTGTGGGAGGCGAAGTGAGGTTTGTAGACGATTGCCACTCCGCTGCCTCTGGAAGGTCTGTTGTGGGTGATAAGCGAGTAGCCTGGGGGAAGGCCTTGTGCGTGACTGGTGCAAAATCATCGGAGAACCAGGTTTCGGTGATACAAATTAGGTCGGGATTGTCAGAGGATAGGAGGTCAAAGATGCTGTGCCTGTTTCTTGCTATGGAGCGAGCATTGAAAAGGATGTATGTGACTTCAAGAGGGGATGTGATTTTCATGACGCTCATCACTGGGAGTGCACGGTGGACATGGGTGTCCGGTGAGATGGAGGGGTGGTAGGATTGTTCTGGGTGGATGAGACTGACAGAGGGGGGGCGTTCTGGATGTATGTGCACTTTGAGGGTTGGGTGAGGGGAATGGGTCGATATGGAGTGGGAAAAATAGGCGGGCAGTGATAGGTATGTGAGAGATGTGGTGAGGGGGATCAAGGTGTGGTGGGAGGGTGGTGAGTGATGCAATTGTGGTGTGAGAGCTTAGGGGAGTTGTTTGTGGTTCGGGTCTGTTGGGTGCTGGGGGTTGCAGAGTACTAGGTGAGAAGTCGAGGGCAAGGGGGTTTAGACAAGGAGAGGGCACTGGGAGGTGGGAGGGTCTGGAGGAAGAGGTGGGAGAGGATGGGAGGTTGGACCGATGGAGAGGTATTGAGGTATGGAGCTTCGATGGTGAGGGCCGGTCACTCTTTGCATGTTTTGTGGGATTGCGTGCCAGAGGAGTGTGAGAGAGGGTAGGAGGATCAGAGGGAGAAGAGGACGAAGCGACTATTCTAAAGAGGGTGAGACATGCTACTTTCAGAGAGGGGAAAGGGTATGAAGGAGGTCTGTGGGTGGGGGTTGAGCGGGGCTGGGGGGAGAAGGCAACATGGGATGTAGGGTGAGAGGGAATGGTAGGTGAGAATGCGGGGGCAGGTCATGCAGAGTA